>NW_020174055.1:799721-1195707 GCF_003031525.2 Neophocaena asiaeorientalis asiaeorientalis
TCCCCGTAAGGTTAACAGCTGATCTTTCAGCAGAAACTCTGCAAGCCAGAAGGGAGTGGCAGGACATATTTAAAATGATGAACAGGAAAAACCTACCACCAAGATTACTCTACCCAGCAAGGATCTCATTCAGATTCGATGGAGAAATTAAAAGCTTTACAGACAAGCAAAAGCTAAGAGAATTCAGCACCACCAAACCAGCTTTGCAACAAACGCTATAGAAACTTCTCTAGACAAAAACAGAAGAGAAGGAAAAGGCCTACAATAACAAACCCAAAACAATTAAGAAAATGGTAATAGGAACATACATATAGCAAATTCTATCAAACATTTAGAGAAGAGCTAACACTCATCCTTCTCAAACTCTTCCAAAATATAGCAGGGAGGACCACACCCAAACTCATTCTACGAGGCCACCATAACCCTGATACCAAAACCAGACGAAGATGTAACAAAGAAAGAAAACTACAGGCTAATATCACTGATGAACACAGGTGCAAAAATCCTCAACAAAATACTAGCAAACAGAATCCAACAACACATTAAAAAGATCATACACCATAATCAAGTGGGGGTTTATCCGAGGGATGCAAGCATTCTTCAGTATATGCAAATCAATCAATGTGATAAAGCATATTAACAAATTGAAGGAGAAAAACCATATGATCATCTCAATAGATGCAGAAAAAGCTTTTGACAAAATTTAACACACGTTTATGATAAAAACCCTCCAGAATGTAGGCACAGAGGGCACTTTCCTCAACATAATAAAGGCCATATATGACAAACCCACAGCCAACATCATTCTCAATGGTGAAAAACTGAAACCATTTCCTCTTAGATCAGGAACAAGACAAGGTTGTCCATTCTCACCACTATTATTCAACATAGTTTTGGAAGTTTTAGCCACAGCAATCAGAAAAGAAAAAGAAATAAAAGGAATCCAAAAGCATAAAAACAGAAATATAGATCAATGGAACAGGATAGAAAGCCCAGAGATAAACCCACGCACATATAGTCACCTTATTTTTGATAAAGGAGGCAAGAATATACAATGGAGAAAAGACAGCCTCTTCAATAAGTGGTGCTGGGAAAACTGGACAGCTACTTGTAAAAGAATGAAATTAGAACACTCCCTAACACCATAGAAAAAATAAACTCAAAATGGATTAAAGGCCTAAAAGTAAGGCTAGACGCTATAAAACTCTTAGAGGAAAACATAGGCCGAACACTCTATGACATACATCACAGCAAGATCCTTTTTGACCCACCTTCTAGAGAAATGGAAGTAAAAACAAAAATAAACAAATGAGACCTAATGAAACTTAAAAGCTTTTGCACAGCAAAGGAGACCATAAACAAGACCAAAAGACAACCCTCAGAATGGGAGAAAATATTTGCAAATAAAACAACTGATAAAGGATTAATCTCCAAAACTTACAAGCAGCTCATGCAGCTCAATATCAAAAAAACCAAACAACCCAATGCAAAAATGGGCAGAAGACCTAAATAGACATTTCTCCAAAGAAGATATACAGATTGCCAACAAACACATGAAAGGATGCTCAACATCACTAATCATTAGAGAAATGCAAATCAAAACTACAATGAGGTATCACCTCACACCAGTCAGAATGGCCATCATCCAAAAATCTACAAACAATAAATGCTGTAGAGGCTGTGGAGAAAAGGGAACACCCTTGCACTGTTGGTGGGAATGTAAGTTGATACAGCCACTATGGAGAACAGTACGGAGGTTCCTTAAAAACCTAAAAATAGAACTACCATATGACCCAGCAATTCCACGACTGGGCATATACCGTGAGAAAACCATAATTCAAAAAGAGTCATGTACCACAATGTTCATTGCAGCTCTATTTACAATAGCCAGGACATGGAAGCAATGTATGTGTCCATCGACAGATGAATGGATAAAGAAGATGTGGCACATATATACAATGGAATATTACTCAGCCATAAAAAGAAATGAAATTGAGTTATTTGTAATGAGGTGGATGGACCTAGAGTCTGTCATACAGAGTGAAGTAAGTCAGAAAGAGAAAAACAAATACCCTATGCTAACACATATATATGGAATCTAAAAAAAAATTCTGAACAATCTAGGAGCAGGACAGGATTAAAGATGCGGATGTAGAGCATGGACCTGAGGACATGGGGAGAGGGAAGGGTAAGTTGGGACAAAGTGAGAGAGTGGCACGGACATATATATACACTACCAAATGTAAAACCGATAGCTAGTGGGAAGCAGCCACATAGCACAGGGAGATCAGCTTTTTGCTTTGTGATCACCTAGAGTGGTGGGATAGGGTGTGTGGGAGGGAGACACAAGAGGGAGAAGATACAGGGATATATGTACATGTATAGTTGATTCACTTTGTTATAAACACACCTTTGTAAAGGAATTATACTCCAATAAAGATGTTAAAAAAAGAAACAAACCACATTCAGAAAAAAGCCTGCAATAATGTGACTGATAAGGGCTTAATTTCCAAAATACACAAACAGCTCATACAACTCAATAACAAAAACTCAAACAATCCAATCAAATAATAGGCAGAAAACCTAAATAGACATTTCTCCAAAGAAGACATACAGATGACCAACAGACGCATAAAAAGATGCTCCACATCACTAATTATCAGAGAACTACAATGAGATATCACCTCACACCAGTCAGAATGGCCATCATCAAAAAAATCTACAAACAATAAATGCTGGAAAGGGTGTGGAGAAAAGGGAACCCTCCTACACTGTTGGTGGGAATATAAATTGGTACAGCCACTATGGAGAACAGTATGGAGGTTCCTGAAAAAACTAAAAATAGAGTTACCATATGATCCAGTAATCCCACTTCTGGGCATATATCCAGAGAAAACTGTAAGTTGAAAAGATACATGCCCCCCAATGTTCGTTGCAGCACTATTTACAATAGCCAAGATATCGAAGCAACCTAAATGTCCAACAACAGATTAATAGATACAAAATATGTGGTATATATAGACAATGGAATATTCACCATAAAAAAGAATGAAATAATGCCATTTGCAGCAACATGTATGGACCTAGAGATTATCATAGTAAGTGAAGTAAGTCAGACAGAGAAAGACAAATATCATATGATATCATTTATATGTGGAATCTAAAATATGATACAAATGAACTTATTTACAAAACAGAAACAGACTCACAGACATAGAAAACAAACTTATGGTTACCAAAGGGGAAAAGGGGTGGAGGAGGGATAAATTAGGAGTTTGGGATTAGCAGATACCAACTACTATGTACAAAATAGATAAACAACACTGTCCTAGTATATAGCACAGGGAACTCTATTCAATATCCTGTAATAAACCATAATGGAAAAGAATTTAAAAAAAGAAAAAAGCTTGCAAACAACTGCCAGGGCAGCACGTAAAGGAGAGCTTTACCTAAGGTGCACGGAGTCAGGAACTGGCTCACGCAGGTGGCCAGAAACATGGGTTGGGAGAACAACGTGTGGCTCCCACTGGGGAATCCAAGGGAGGGTGCTCAGGGCCAGGTCAAGCATCAAGCCCAGACAGACAAAGCCTCACCCCTCACCTCCACTCGTTGGGCTTTAGATGGGCTGGTGGACTGGAAAGCAGGTCCTGCCCGAGACTGTCAGGCCCGAGTGAGCCTTCGCAGCAGCCAGAAGCTTCTGTGAGCAAGACCATGAGGAGCAGGTTAGGGAGGCAGCTGAGGAGGGATGCAGGGCAGCACAGGAGGGAGGCAGCTGAGGAGTGCTGAGGACGGGGCTCCGGCCTGGGGGTTCAGTGTGGCTAGAATGTACTAGCCACAGGAGAAGGCCCAATCTTCTATATTTGTCTGTTTCTTTGCTTTTGAGTTTGTTTGTGATGGGAGGGATTTGCATATACCTACTATGTGTCAGGAATTGTGCTACTTTACACCTGACATCTCCTTTAATACTCATGACAGTCCTGCTGTAGACAGGATGATGATGGTGATGTCTGCTTTGGCTTTGAAGAAAACCAAACAGCTTAAAGAAATCAAGCAGCATGGTAAGCTCACACAGGTGCAAGGGATGTAGCCCCACCTGGAACCCAGGTGTGTAAAATGCTCACTCTCTGGACCACAAATTCCTGTTGCCTGGGAAGTGAGAAGGAAGACAAATGGGGCCCCAGGGGCCCAAGAACAAGAGCCAGTGTGGACAAGTTTTATGTACATATTACATTCAGATTTTATATTCTATGTTCTGTGTGTTTCCCAAATTACCTGTCACTATGGTAGAGAGACACAAATTGAATTCTTAAGGTCCAGAAACAGCAAATTGTACATAAGCACAAAAGTTATGTGTGTGTATCATTTTAAAATATACATATGTATACATTATATATTTATAATATATATACATGTTTTCAATCCCAACTGAAACATTTACAACCTATTCTTTTCCTCCAGAAAAGAATGGTCCAGATGAGGCCCTTACTCTGCTCTTGTTCACACAGGGCCCTCGGGGAGTGGTCAGAGGGGACAGGGAGGGGCCAGGACACAGGATCAAAGGCAGAGGCAGAGAAAGGGCTGACAGATTCATGGTGCAGAGTACGCTCGTGTGTCCTGTGTGTGTGTTGTGTGCATGGGGCGTATTGCGCACGTGCGAGTTATTTGTGGGGTGGGGGTGGAGCGGGTATGGGTTTCTGTCTATGGCATGTGCATGTGCAGTGAGTGTACGCCATGTGTTGTGCTGTGTGGCATGTGTGAGGTCTGTGTGTAGACTCTGCATGCATTTGTGGTGGGGGTGAGGGGGTGTTTTGCATGTGTGGTACGTATGGCTTGTACGGTGTGTGTGGTGTATTATGTCCTGGATTGCATAGCATGTGTGGTGTGACTGGTGCATGATCCGTATGTTGTATGTTGTGTGTGCACATTGTGTGTGGTGTGCATGTGAGATCTGAGTGCACGGTGTGTGTGCACAAAGGGGCATGCGCACCCATGTAAAGTGTGCATGCGTGTGAGATATGTGTATGCACATGAGATGTGTGCACGTGTCATGTGTGTGTGATGTGTATTATGTGATTAGCGTGTGTGCTGTCTGGCAGGGGTTGAACGGTGGGTGTGCAGGGTGAATACGTTGTGGTGTGTGTGTGTGTGTGTGTGTGGTGGGTATGGATGGTGACTGTGCAGTGTGTGTGTATGTGTGTGTGTGTGTGTGTACTGTTGCATGTACACACTTAGCCTCCTGGGGGGCAGCTATTACTCTGTCTCCCTCAGGGCAGCCACAGACACAAAGGGTCGCTGAATCGTGAAGGACGTGGGGGATGCACTGGATGCACAGGGGTGCGCTGGGGACTGCAGCCACGCATGCATTCAGTCGTGTGGGGCTGCCTGCATTTGAAACCCAAGCTGCCCTCCTCTGAGTGCCCCACCCAGGCCCAGATGAGCAGATGACTGATGCTCCGCGGTAGGCTCTGAGCCTGCATCCTGAAGGGGTGGGGCCGGGGGCAGTTCTAAATGTGCACGCACACCAGCAGTGTGGACCCTGCACGGCTGGGGCACCTTCATGCTCACCCACCCCCATCACAAATCTGCTGGGAACTGAGGCCTGAAATCATGGAATGAACTGTGGAAAGTGGAGAACGATCAGTTAGTTTTTCAGACTCGTTTTCTGGAAGGGCTTAATCTATGCCCCGGGCCAGACATTCCATTACTTAAGTCAGGAACTCCGATAGCTACACTCCCGTGTGGTTGCCCCAGTGCTGCATGAAGAGTCTGTCAGCCTTGGTTCTGGAGTAGGGCCCTCCTCCCACCCCACTGCCTTTCTCCAACCACGAGAAAGACTGTGCTGGCTGCACATGGGCAGGAAGTGATGAAGGATGAGGCTCACGCCCCCAGTACTGAGCTATCTCCATGGCGGCTATGGGGAACCCACGAATGTTACACCATGGGAGCAGCGCCAGTATCAACAACAGTGGGCCTTTCTGGATATTCTTAGAGTCCAGTCTCCATTACAGAAGAACATTATTAAGAACACAGCTCATTTATCTCAACCAAAGTTAAACATCTAGATAAGCCTCCACCAAAATCACCGGTTTGAATCCAGTGGTCCACATACATCCTAATATTCCAGTCATGGATGCTCTTGGCTTGCAATGTTTGGCCCAAGCAAACGCAGAATAACCTAGATTTCACATCAGCATCTCTTGCTAGATCCACAGAGTTATTGTGAAACTTTACTATTTTACCATCTTCACTTGCAAAGCCCTGGCAAGTTGATTTTAGCCTCAGGGAGATACAAAGTGCTGCAGACCTGGGGCAGGCTTTTAGAGGCGTCCAGTTATAAACACACACACACACAAACGCACAGAAGTAGAGAGTTGGAAACATGTCAAATTCCTCTCAACATGGGAAATCACTTAGTACTGTTGGTACATGGAGTTCTTTAAAATAAATTGGTCAGAATGTAGATGGCTAACAAAATTAACTGAATTTTCTAACATTACTTGTAAAATGTAAACCATGGCAGACAATCTGTTCGTGGTTTTGAAAAGTTCCCTTTACTGCCAAAATGTATGACATCTAACAACAATGGAATTATACATCCTGTACACAATTCATCTGTGTAAACAACAATCCTGTAAAGCTACATAGCTGATGTTGACATCTGTCACATTAACTGTCTAATGTACAACTTCTGTTTTGGAAGGCAGTAGTCCATCTGGAGATTAAATAGGTAATATTTACAACCACCCTTTTCCACATGTGAGTTAAGTAATACTATTCTATTTCAAGAATAGCTATATAATGCTGACATCAGCCAGTTTGGGATTCTTTGATTAAAAAATATCATATACAAAACTACTGCATGCTTATTCTAATACTGAAGCATTGATCAGTGATATCACAGTAAACAAACTCAAACCATACTTGGGAGTTTTGTTTCTGCAATGGAGGACTAGGTTGTTTCAGACCAACACTCACATTGGAATAACTAGAAAACATGGCAAAACGTAAGGAAGAAGGCTGTTAGGTGACATCAGAGAATACAAGGGCAGTGAAGAATTTTAAGGCTAAGATCTGGGAGCAGGCTGAAGATAGGAGAGGTGAGCCTTGCACTGAGAGCCACTTTCCCCACTGCGGGTATCACCAATGATGAGAGCAGTGGCTAAGAGGCTGAAAAGGTGAGCAGAGCTTTCAACAAATCTGGATCTGGGAAGACAAAAACTAGAATTCAGGGCCCATGGAGAAGAACAGACCTTGGTCAACACCCTGGGCTTTCAGCTGGGAACTGAAAGGATGGTATCCCAAGAGTCAGAGTGAACTAGAAGTAGAGCAGTCATGGTATAGAAATAAGTCCAACTTCAGATCACTTAAATCTCTGATTCTCTCATTAAAGTGGTCTTGCATTGCTAATACTCCCATCCAAACTTCCTGAAATAAACAAGTTGAATCACCTCTGGAAAATGATAAACCAGAGTCTAAATTTGTATCACAAAATTTTAATATCTAATCCAATATCCAGCATTTGTTAAAATGATCAGGATTATGAGAAATTAAGACAGGACAGAAAAATAACAGAAAATCAAACAGCAGGAACAGAAAAACAGGAGATCTAGACAAACATATATTTTAAAATAATTATAACAAATATGTTGAAATTAAAGACTTTTGGCAGAGAACTGGGAAATATAAAATAAGCCAAGTGGACCCTCTGGAACTGAAAAATAGAATAACTAAAAATAAGAGCTCAATGGGTATGTTTGAGAGCTGACTTGGTACACACATAAAGAGAATTAATAAACCGGAAGACAGGTCAGAAGGAAAACTCCAGTCTGAAGCTTGTGTGTGCATGTGCACATACAGACACACACACATACACATATGCATGCACAGTCAAAGTGGGGGTGGGAGGGTGGCGGACGAGAAATATAAGTGTAAGTGCATAAGCATAAGCACAGACAAGGAGCATCAGATCCAAAATACATATAATTGAGTCCTAGAAAGAAAGAATGCAGTATAGAGGATGGGACAGAAGCAATATTTTTAAAAAGATAATGACAGAATTTTCTGAAATTAATGAAAGATACCAAGCCACAGATTCAGAAGTGGTATGAACCCCAAGGAGGAAAAACAGAAGGAAAACACAAGTAGGCACATTTTAATAGAACTGCTGGAAACCTAAGATGAAGAACAGAATTTTACAGCCAGGAAGAGAAAAAAAGACACATTACCTTCAAATGAGCAATAAGGAGATAGACATTGACTTCTCAATGGAATAATGAAGTCCAGAAGAAGATGGAATGATATATTCAAAGGGCTGAAAGAAAACAAATGCCAGTCTAGATCCTTATATCTTGTAAAAATTATCTTCCAAAAGTAAAAGCAAAATTTAAAAAAATCCAGGTAAACAAAGTCTGAGAGCATTTATTGCTAGTGGACCACAGTAAGGAAAATTCTTAAGGGTGTTCTTTAGACAGGAGGAAATGATCCCAGATCGAAGCCCAGAGGTACAGGAAAGAATAAAGAGCAGTGGAAAATTTCTAAATGTCTAAATGAGTACTGACTCCATAGAGAATAATGTTTCCTTTATGGGGTTAAAATAGAATCAAATTACGGGACAGCATTAGCATGAAAGACAGGAGGGGGTAAATGGAGTTAAATTCTAAATTCCCTGAACTATCTGAAGTGTCATAGAGGCACTAATTTAAGGGGAACTCTGTTGTCAAGGATGCATGTTATAATCTCTACAGTAACTGCTAAAAGAATAGGAAGGGATGCATGGCTAATAAACTAGAAGGGGAAAATTGATAATAAACATTTTGATTTATACAAAATAAGCCAAGAAGGATGGAAAAAGGGAACAAAGAACAGATTGGAAAAACAGAAAACAGTGCGATGTTAGATCTATAACCAAATATATCAGTTATCACATCCAGTGTAGGTAAACGAAATACTCCATGTTATAGATAGATTATCAGACTGGATGAAAAAAAAACCCTAATTATATATTGCTTAGAAGAGCTACATCTTAAATACAAGGTGTCAGGAAGGTTGAAAGTAAAAAGCTAGAAAAACATATATGTGCAAACACTAACCAAATGAAAGCTAATGTAGAAATACTCATTTCGGAAAAGTAGATTTTAAGGAAAATAAAACTTTAATAAAGTTAGAAGAAAAAGTGTTTATCATTCTAAAGGAGTCAGTCCAACAGGAAGATGTGACAAGACTGAAGGTACTTAATCTCAAAGTATACAAAGCAAAAGCCAACAGAAAATAAAGGAGGAATATACACGTTCACAATCACAGTTGGAGGTTTGAACAAAGTGCTTCCTCAGAACAAGAGGATGAAATTAGTATAGATTTAAATGCAGCCTATAGTCGGCTCCTCAGCCATGGGAATCCCATGGCTCACACTGCAGACGTGTGGCTCCAGTGTTTCGGTGTTGCCCTTTTTGGTGTGAGTAATGAGGACCTAGGGCCTGGCACCTCTGGCTACTCTTCCTTTCACTGTCTATATAAGTAGTAAACTGAATCCAAAGGTGGTTTGTTGTATCTTTACCAGATGAGTCAGTCAGTGCTTGCCCTTGTCTTGTTTTGTGTGTGTGTTAGAAACCAACGACAAAAAGATAAACAGAAAATTTTCAAAAGCTTGGGAATTTAGCAGAAATGTCTAGCCTTCAATATAAATACATGAAAAGAAGAGGTTGAACAGAACATCAATAATCTAAGTTGGGGGTTGGCAAATTATGGCCCGTAGGCCAATTCCAGCCTGCCTGTTTTTGTGTGATGCACAGGGTAAGAACAGCTTTTACATTTTTAAATAGTTAAAAAAGAATGTGACAGAGACCATACATGGCTTGCAAAGCCTAGTGTGCTTACTATCTGTCCTTTTGCAGAAAAATTTGCCAATCCCTGATGGAAGTATCCATGTTAATTAGTTAAAAAGAATAGCAATTTAAACCAAAGATAACAAAGGAAGGAGAAAAAGGAACAAAAAATTTTTAAAACAAAGAAAAATCAGTGAGTTGATAGAACTATAACCAAATATACTAAGCATTTATAAAGATAAGACCAGAACTTCAAGAAATAGACAACTAACAATAGAAAGAATTAATAAAGCCAAAAGGTTGTTCTTTGGAAAGACTTAACATAATCAATAACCCTGGAAAGACGGATCTCTCTCTTTCTCTCTCTGTCTCTATCTCTCTCCATCTCCATCTATATGCAAAAGAAGCCAGACACACAAGAATATATATTGTATGATTCCATGTATACAAAGGTCAAGAACAGAAAAAAACTAATCTAAGGTATTAGAAGCCATGGTTGTGGTTACCTGTGGGGAGAAGGAAGGTTAGTGACAGGAAGAGGGAAAGAAAGGGACTTACGGGCTACTGATAATGTCACAGTTTTTGATTTGTTATCAGTGATGGAGTATGAGAATTCATTAGACTGTATACTTATAAGTTTTGTAATTTCTATGTGCATACAATACTTCAATAAGAACCTTTAAAACATTACTTTTTTTGTTTTAAATTGCAAATACTTTGTAACTGACTTTGTACCAGGTTTTGCACAATGTGACATGTTAGGTGGCTACTTAGAATACATTTGATTTTAAAAGCATCTGGGGATAGAAACTAGAAGAATGGGAGCAAGGGGAGATGGAGAGGCTTTCCACTGAACAGCATTTTGTCCCTGTTAGGGTTTGTATTATGTGCATGCTTTACTTATTAAAAAGAAATGAACTATTAAAAAGCGGGGAAAAAGTTATTAATATGCAACAAAATATAAATAGCATATTTATAAATACAAATATAAAAATATAAATAACTATGTAGTTTTATACACTTGTACCTTTTAAATTAGTCTATTATGATTCATTCTTAGTCCAAATTTAATACCAAATTAAAAGCAATGGTATTTATTCTTATAGGTCTGATTATTATCACCAAAATAATTCTGGCAAGAAGAAGAGGGAAGTATGCTAATAGCTCCAAAATCACGACATAAACATTAACAGTTCACAACAAACTGTTAGAGGAACAACCATGACTAATAAGGCAAATGATACACAGTGATAGAATAAAACTTCCTAAATATCAGGAAATAAAAAGAAAATGAATCTGAAACTGGTCTTTTCCAAGGGCTTATCAGTAGTCCATTGGGATCTTTCCAGATGGACTTTGGCACATCTAGTCCTCAACACTGAAATGAAATAAAATTACATTGTGTGAAGGGCATAAAACTGCCATGTGTATGAAGTATTGATAATTGCCTTCTACTGGGACACTTTTATGTGCTTGGTGCTGTACATACATGATTTCATTTAATCACACCACCATTTTACATCTGTAGAAACTGAGGCTCAGATTTAACTCCTTTGTCCAGTGATCCTAGCAGGCCAGGAAGTGGTGGACTAGAACTTGGATACAGGATAGTCTAACCAACTTCAGCAAATTTCACAGAAACACTTCAGCTGATTGATATTCCAATCAGCCCTGACAACAATTTCCCTCCCCTGCCAGTAGCTGCTTCTATCTTCTTCCATGTACAGTAGCAAGACTCCAAGACAGCCCCCCAGAGATCCTACCTACTGTTACTTACACCTTTGTGCCATCCCCTCCACATTCTACCAGGGTTGGTTTGTGTACCCAGATATGGCAGAAGTGATGGGATGTCTCATCCAAGATTACATTGTGAAATACTGTGGTTTCCACCTTGGGGTCCCTCTATCCCTCTCCCTCTGTCTCTCTTTCTAAATCAACTCACATCTTCTGAGGATACTCAGGCATGTAGTGAGACACTGATGTCCCCCAGTAAGCGCCAGTGAAGAGTGGAGACCTGCCGGCTACCATGTGAGGAGCCTGGAGCAGATCCCCCAGCCCGTCAAGCTTCAGATGTCATAACCCCAACTTGACTGCAACCTCATGAAAGATAGAGCCAGGACCACACAGCTAAGCCATGCCTGGGTTCTTAGTCCTCAGAAATGGTGTGAGAAGATATATGATTGCTGGTTTAAGCTGCTAAAGTTTGGGATTATTCAGTATGTAGCAATGCATAACAAATACACCATGACACTAGACTTTGATGACGTAAACATTCCTAATTTTAAGAAGAAGTGCTGCAGGATATCACTACATGTGCACCAGAATGGCTGAAGTAAAGAAGACAACAGTACTAAGTGTTGGCAAAATTATGGAGCAACTAGAACTCTCATGCACCATTACAGTGGGAGTGTAAAACAGTACAAACATTATGTGAAAAGGTCCTGCAGTTTCTCTAAAACTGAACACATACCCACCTATGATCCAGCTATATCTACCTATGATCCTAGATAGCTACTCCTATGTATTTATCCAAGAAAAATGAAATCACATATCCATAAAAAGACTTGTACAAGAATGTTTGTAGCAGTTTTATTCATAATAGCCAGATCTGGAAACCACTCAGATGCCCATCAAACAGTGAACAAATAAATGAACTGTGGTATATACACATAATTGCAAGACCACTCAGCAATGAAATGAACTACACGAATACACAACACGAATGAATCTCAAAATCATTCTCAGTGAGATTAACAGGCACAAAAACAGCACATACTGATGATTTGATTTTTGTGAGGTTATGGAACAAGCAAAACAAATCAAGATGGAAAAAAGTTGGAACAATGGTCACTGGGGGTTGGGGAGATGTGGGGATGAGTTTTGACTAGGAAAAGGAGTGAGGGAACTTTCTGAAACCATGGTAGTACTTTATATTTTGTTAACAGTTTGGGTCACACAAGTGTGTGCATTTTGCAAAATTTGTTAGTGGTACACATAAGGTTTGTGCATTTATTGCATGGATTTTACTTAAAAAAGAAGCATAAACAAATATTGTACCCTAGTCGATGGTATTTAAGGTAAAATGTAAGTGACATATCTGCAACTTATTTCAAAATACATGAAAAATTAGATGGATTGATGGGTAGAGAGAAGAATGGACAGAGAGAAAATACATGTGATAAAGCAAGTAGAATAAAATGTTGATTGTAGAATATAGGTGGTAGGTGCATGGGCGTCCACTGAATAAGTCTTTCAACTTTTCTGCATGTTTTCACAATGTAATCTTGGACGGGACATCCCATCACTTCTGCCATATCTGGGCACACAAACCAACCCTGGTAGAATGTGGAGGAGACAGCACAAAGTTTACTTTCATGTAAACTAGTGCAGAACATATGAGAGAAGTGAGGTCTGTCTGTATGAAACTGTTTCTAACTTGGGGGTGCTAGACAGTGTCTATTTTGACAATGTTTTCATGGACTTGGAATATAATGTTTATA
Organism: Neophocaena asiaeorientalis asiaeorientalis; assembly: GCF_003031525.2. Taxonomy (NCBI): domain Eukaryota; kingdom Metazoa; phylum Chordata; class Mammalia; order Artiodactyla; family Phocoenidae; genus Neophocaena; species Neophocaena asiaeorientalis. The sequence goes on from NW_020174055.1 coordinate 813,043, forward strand.
CTCGCTTCATGTCAGTTTTACTCTCTACCTCAGAAAGAGATGAGTTCATCAGAGGCCATTCATGTGGAGCCTTCATCAGCCCTACCCCGGATATGCATTTCCAGGGTGGTTAATGTTAACTGGACATTTCAAAAAGGAGACAGTGGGGTGTGTACAATACTTTGGGAAACACGGCCCAGGGACTATCTCATTCAACCTAAAAGAATGTAAATGTTACAATTCTAAGGTTTAGAGCATGAGTTTGGTCTTCTAAAAGTTGATTTAGCTGAAGGTTAAATGTGAGACTCACAAGCAAGTGAAGATCTGAAAACTGTGACATTTGTTCACTTTAGGCTGTCTGGCATTTGCAAGGACAGCTGTGGCTACACATGGAGGTTCTTTGGGAAGGGCACTCTCCCCTCAGTCACCTTGCTTACCCAAGCACAGGAGGAACAGCCTCTGCCCAGATGCTTGTTGGTCTCCCCCGAGCATGGAGAAGGGGAGCATGGTCATTTCAGCCATAAGTGAGGGCAGTGATACCCCATATCCCAGATTCCAGGTGCTGTCTTTAATAGCTTTATAAAATTGACATGGAATAAAATGAATATATTTGAAGTATACAATTTGGTAAGTTTTTACATACGTATATACCACAGAACCATCACCACAATCAAGATAGTGAACACATCCATCATTTTCAAAAGACTCCTCGGGCTGCTTTGTGATCCCTCTGGCCTGCTCTCCCTTGTGCTGTCTGAGGCTATCACTGATCTGTTTTATGTCATTATGGATGAGTGTGCGTTTTCTGGAGTTTTATATAAGTGGAATTGTACAATATGTACTGTCTGGCTTCTTTCACTCAGCGTAATTATCTTGAGACTCATCAATGCTGTTGCATGTATGGATAGTTCAATCCTCTTGATTGCTGAGTAGTATTCCTTTGTATGGCTATACCATATATTTTTTATCTATTTATCTGTTGATGGACATTTGAGTTGTTTCTAGTTTTCAGCTGTTACAAATAAATACAAGAATATCTTTGTACAAGTTTTTGTATGGACAAATGCTTTCTGTTCTGTTTGGTAAATAAATACCCGAGTGAAATTGATGGGTTGCATGCTAAGATACATTAATTTTTCAGATGCCACCAAATTGTTTCTGAGTGGCTGAAGCATTTCACATTGCCACAAGTGTATGAGGATACCAGTCCCTCCATGTGCTTGCCAAAACTTGCTATGGTCAGTATTTTTGGCTTTAGTCATTCAATAAATGTGTAGTAGTATCTCATTCTGGTTTTCATTTGCATTTCTCTAATGACTAATAATGCTGAGCTCCTTTTCATGTGCTTATTTGACACTCATTTATCTTATCTGGTGAAGTGGCTGATCAAATCTTTTGCTCAGTTTTTAACTGGGTAGTTTTATTTTTAATTGAGTTTTGAGAATTCCGTACACACATTTTGGAAACAAAACCTTTATTAGATCTATGGTTTGCAAGTATTGTCTTCCAACGTGTGGTTTATCTTTTAGTTTTCTTAACACTATAAAAAGAAGTTGTTAATTATGATGAAGCCCAATTTATCACTTTTTCTGTTATGAATCATGTTTTTGGTTTTGGTCATATCTAAAAAATCTTTGCCTAGGTGAGTTAACTAAGATGGCAACACAGGAGTCTTTGGAGCACCCCCCCCTTCCACGGATGCACTGAAAGTACAACTAAACACAGAGCAATGCCCTCTGAGAGAGATCCAGAAATAAGTCATGTGACTCACATATCCGGTGAACAAGAAAATACCCACATTGAAACAGGAAGAAAAGGCTAAGACACAATCTTGCCATAAACCCTACCTTAGCACTGTGTCATACATTTGGGAGGGGAATCCCTAACCCCCAGCTTCTTCCTGAGAAGCAAAGGGTTTGGACCCCACATTTAGCTCCTCAAATTTTAATACTCCCATCTGAGAAATGGACCCCCCCAAACACCTAGATGTGAAAGCCAGTGGGGCTTGTATCCAGGAGACCCACAAGACTATAGCAAACAAAGAAGCAGTTCTTAATGGGCACCTCACTGTATATATCCCCTCACCACCAGGACTCAGTGCAGAGGGAGAAGCAAAAACGTCCATCTCCCAGTCTTTGCCTGAAAGGGGTCTGTTTATCTGTGTGCTTTAAAAGCTGCTGCCTGAGGGCCAGGCTTCTAATTTAGCATGCATCTAGGGGCCAGCTATGATGCTTCCTGAAGACCTAGGAAGCTGGCAGACACCCTATCCATCTTCTCCTTCCAGCCCACTCCAAGTCACCAGTATCTCCCTCGAGGAGCTTGTAGCCTCATCTGCACCCCAGCTTCTATGGCTGCCACCTGAGGGATAGGTCCCTGGATTGTCTGGATCTGAGAGCCAACAGGGCTTCCACTCATGAATTTCATAGGACTAGAGAAAGTGAAGTAGTTCTTAACAGGTTATCATCCCAAGGCCCGGTACAGAGGGAGCAAAAGCTAAAATGCCACTCTCTCAGTCTTTCCCTGAAAGGGGTTTATCTGCATATTTTATTAATTTTTTTTTAATTTTATTTTTTTGCGGTACATGGTCCTCTCACTGTTGTGGCCTCTCCTGTTGCGGAGCACAGGCTCTGGACGCGCAGGCTCAGTGGCCATGGCTCACGGGCCTAGCCGCTCTGCGGCATGTGGGATCTTCCCGGACCGGGGCACGAACCCGTGTCCCCTGCATCGGCAGGTGGACTCTCAACCACTGTGCACCACCAGGGAAGCCCTATCTGCATATTTTAAAAGCTGCTACTTGAGGGAGAGAAGGTATCTAGGGGTTGGAAGTGATCTTCCCCAGAGACTGGGGAAACTGATGGACATCTCCCCCACCTTCTTTCTCCAGCCGGCTCCAACAATAAAACCAAGACACCAATATTTCCCTGGAAGGGACTTGTACACATGCCTAGAGCCCCATATATTGTGGCTTCTGAATGAGGAATGGACCCCAGGATCTCCTCACTCTGATAGCCAATAGGACTTACATTCATAAGTCCCACAGGACTGTAGCAAATGAAGAAACAGTTCTTAATGGGTACAGGAGCACCCCCCCCACCTCCATCCCACCCCAACACACACACACACACACACACACACACACACACACACACGCACACACACACCATAGCTATATACCCAGGCTTGGCACAGAGGGAGCAGGAAAAGCTGGCTCTTCTCTAAGTTTGTCCCTGGAAGGACCTTAACTATATACTTCCCCAGCAGGTACCTGTGGGTCCAGCTTCTAATTGGCCTGCATCTAGGTGCTAACTATGATCCTTCCCTTGGAACACTGACAGGTCTTGGCGCATTCTCAACTTTTGGGAGCCACTAAGAACAAAAAGGCAGCTTGGAAAAATCACAAAGTTTTGAGAGACAATTAAAAGCTTAGGCTGGGCTGAATGGTAAGATTCATCTAACTACACAAGACCACCCTGCCAAGACTGGGGGAGGTGGTTGTTTTATCTAATGCACAGACACTAACACAGAGAGTCAAGGAAGATGAATAAATAGAAGAATATGTTTCAAACAGAAGAACAAGATAAATCTCCAGAAAGAGGTCTTAATGAAATGGAGATAAGTGATTTACATCATAGAGAATTCCAAATAATGGCCATAAAGTTGCTCACCGAGGTCAAGAGAGCAACACCTGAACAAAGTAAGAATTTCAGCAAAGAGAAAATATAAAAAGCAGAAATCACAGATCTAAAGAATACAGTAACTGAACTGAAAAATTCAGTAGAGAGGGTCAACGTTGGACTACATCAAATAGAAGAAAGGATCAATGAACCAGAAGACAGAGCAGAGCATTCATCAAATCAGAGGAGCAAAAAGAAAAAAGAATGAAAAAGAGTGAAGAGATTTTGGGGGGGACACAATCAAGAGGATTAATTACACATTACAGGGGTTTGAGAAGAAGGGAGAGAAAGGGGCAGAAAGTTTATTCAAAGAAATAATGGCTGAAAACTACCCTAATGTAGGGAAAAGAACATCCAGATCCAGGAAGCCCAGAGAGTTCTAAACAAGCTCAATCCAAATAGACCCACACTGAGACATATTATAATGAAACTGTTAAAAGTTAAAGACAAGGAGAGAATCTTAAGAGCAGCAAGAGAAAAGCAATGTGTTACGTACAAGGGAATCTCTATAAGACTATCAGCAAATTTTTCAGCAGAAACTTTGCAGGCCAGAAAGGGGTGGGATGGTATTCAAAGAGCTGAGAGGCAAAAACTGCCATCCAAAAATACTCTACCCAGCAAAGTTGTCCTTCAGAATTGAAGGAGAGATAAAGAGTTTTCCAGACAAACAAAAGTTGAACACTTTCATTACCATTTGACCAGCTTTACAAGAAATGTTAAAGGGAATTCTTCAAGATGAAACAAAAGAATGCTAATTAGTAACATAAAATATATGAAGTATAAAACTCACTAGTAGAGGTAAATATAAAGTTAAATTTTGAATACGCTAATTTTGTAATGGTGGTAGGTAAATCACATATAATTCTATCATAAAGGTACAAAGACAAAAGTATTAAAATAACTACAACTATAATAATTTGTTAATGGATACAGAATGTATAAAGAAATTTTGACAAAATATATGAAATGTGGAGGAGTGTAAAAATGTAGAGCTTTTGCATGTGTTCAAAGTTAAGTTGTTTGAGCTTAAAATAGACTATTATAAATACAATAAGTTTTATGTAAGCCTCATGGTAACCACAAGGCAAAAGTCTACAGTAGATATGCAAAAGATAAAGTAAAAAAAAAAAGAATACCATTATAGAAAATCATCAAATCATAATGGAAGCCAGAAAAAGAGGAAGAAAGGAACAAAGGAATTTTTTTTTAAGAAACCAGAGAACAATGAACAAAATGGCAAAAGTAAGTCTCTATCTATCAATAATTACTTTGAATGTAAATGGACTAAGTTCTCCAATCTGAAGAGTAGTTGAATGGATGAAAAAACAACACCCAACTATACGTAGCCTATAAGAGATTCACTTCAGTTTTAAGGACACACATAGTCTGAAAATGAAGGGATAAAGAAGATATGCCATTCAAGTGGAAACCAAAAGAAAGCTGGGGTAGCCATACTTACACAAAAACCACTTTAAGTCAGAAATGGTAACAAAAGACAAAGAAGGTTATTATATGATGATAAAGGGGTCAATTCATCAAGAGGACATAACATTTGTAAATAACTATGTACCCAACATAGGAGGACCTAAATATATAAAGCAAATATTAACAGATCTGAAGGGAGAAAAATACACAGCAAAACAATAATTGCAGGGCACTTCAGGACCACACTTTCAACAATGGATAAATCATCTAGATAAAAAACAATAAAGGAACATCTGGATTTAAACATACTTTAGAACACATAAGCCTAACAGACATATACAGAACATCCCATCCAACAACAACAGATCACACATTCTTTTCAAGTGCACATGGAACATTCTCCAGGACAGATCATATGTTAGGCCACAAAACAAGTCTTAAAAAATTAAAAAAGACTGAAATCATGCTACGTATCATTTGTGACCACATTGGTATGAAACTAGAAATCAATTACAAGAAAACTGGAAAATTCACAAATATGTGGAGATTTAAAAACATGTTCCTGAACAACCAATGAGTCAAAGAAGAAATCAAAAGAGAAATAAAGAAAATCTTGAAACAAATGAAAATGGAAACACAACACACCAAAACTTATGATTTGCTGTAAAAGCAGTTCTATGAGGGACCTTTTTAATGATAAATGCTTAAATTAAGAAAAAAGAAAGATCTCAATTAAATATCCTAACTCTACACCTCAAGGAACTAGAAAAGGACTAAAAGTAAGACCATAGTAGAAGGAAAGAAATAACAAATATCAGAGTGGAAATAAATAAAATAGAAACCAGAAAAACAATAGAAAAATATAAAGGTAATTTAGAGCTGTTTTTTAAAAAGATAAACAAAACAGAGAAATCTTTAGCTAGACTTAAGAAAGAGAAGATTCAAATAAATAAAATTATAAGTTAAAGAGGACACATTACAACTGAGACCACAGAAATGCAAAGGATCATAAGAGGCTGCTATGAACAATTATATGCCAACAAATTGGACAACCTAGAAGAAATGGAAAAATTCCTAGAAACATAAAACTTATTAAGACTCAATCATGAAGAAATAGAGAACCTGAACAGACTAATTACTAGCAATGAGACTGAATCAGTAATCAAAAACCTCCCAACAAAGAAAAGTCCAGGACTAGATGGCCTCACTCACGAATTCTAGCAAACATTTAAAGCAGAACTAATGCCAATCCTTCTCAAACTCTTCCAAAGAAAAAACAGAAGAGGAAGGAACACTTTCAAAATCCTTTTATCAGGCCAGCATTACCCTGATACCAAAGCCAGACAAGGACACTACAAGAAAAGAATATTTTTGACCAATATCCCTGATAAACATAGATGCAAAATTCCTCAACAAAATACTAGAAAATTGAATTCAATAATACATTAAAAGGATCATACACCACGATCAAGTGGAATTTATTCCAGGGATGCAAAGATGTTTCAACACCCACAAGTCAATCAATGTGATACATCACATTGATGCAATGGAGAATAAATATCATAACATGGATATCTATATCCCCAATGGATCATCTCAATAGATGCAGAAAAAGCATTTGACAGAAGTTAACTTCATTTCATGATACAAACTCTCAACAAAATTGGTATAAAGAAAACATACCTCAACATAATAAAGGCCACATAGGGCAAGCCCACAGCTAACATCATACTCAATGGTGAAAAGCTGAAAGATTTTCCTCTAAGATCAGGAACAAGACAAGGATGCCCACTTTCACCACTTTTATTCTGCATAGTACTGGATGTCCTAGCAAGGGCAATTAGACAAGAAAGAGAAATAAAAGGCATCAAAATCAGAAGGAAGAAGCAAAATTGTCTCTATTTGCAGATGACGTGATCTTATGTATAAAAAATAATATTATATTTATAAAGACTGCACCAAAATGCTGTTGGACCTAATAAACAAATTGAGTAAATTTTCAGGATACAAAATTAATATACAAAATCATTTGCATTTCTATACACCAACAACAAATCATCAGAAATGAAAATTACAATAGCATTTATTTAGGAATAAATTTAACCACAGAAGTGAAAGATCTGTACACTTAAAACTATAAGAATTTGATGAAAGAAACTGAAGAAGACACAAATAAATGAAAAGAGATTCCATTAAGTTGGGAGAATTAATATTGTTAAAATGTCTATACTACTCAAAGCCATTTATAGATTCAATGCCATCCCTATCAAAATTACAAAGGTATTTTCTACAGAAGTAGAAAAAAATCCTAAAATGTGTATGGAATCACAAAAGACCCTGAATAGCCAAAGCAATCCTGAGAAAGAACAAAGCTAGAGGCATCCCACTTTCTGATTTCAAACTATATTACAAAGTGACAGTATTAAAAACAGTATGGTGCTGGCATAAATGCATACACATAGGTCAGTGGAACAGAATAGAGAGCCCAGAACTAAACCCGCATTGTATAAGGTCAACTAATTTCAACAGGGGTGCCAAGAATACACAATGGGGAAAGAATAGTTTCTTCAATAAACAGTGTTATGAAAATTGGACAGCCACATGCAAAAGTATGAAACTGGACCACTATCTTACACCATATACAAAAATCAACCAGAATTGATTTAAGACTGGAACCTAAGACCTAAAGACCTCTCAAGAGAAAATTAGAGAGTTGGATCTTTGACATTTGTCTTGGCAACGATTTTTAGATTTGGCATGAAAATAAAAAATAAACAAGTGGGACTACATCAAACTAAAAAACATTTGCACAGCAAAGGAAACCATCAGCAAAATAAAAAAGCAACCTATGGAATGGGAGAAAATATTTGTAAACTGCATATCTGATAAGGAGTTAATATTCAAAATATACAAAGAACTCCTATAACTCAGGAGCAAATCCCCCAAATAATCCAATTTAAAAATGTACAAAGGGCCTGAATAGACATTTTTCCAAAGAAGACATACAAATGGCCAACAAATATACGAAAAGGTGCTTGACATCACTAATCATCAGGGAAATGCAAATCAAAATCATGATGAGATATCACCTCACACCTGTTAGGATGTCTATTTTAAAAAAGACAAGAGATAACAAATGCTGGCAAGGATATGGAAAAAAGAGAACACTTGTGAGCTGTTGGTGGGAATGTAAATTAGTATAGTCACTATGGAAAACAGTATGGAGGTTCCTCAAAAAATTAAAAATTGAACTACCATATCCGGCAGTTCAATGGGATCCGGCAATCCCATTCCTGAGTATTTATCCTATGGAGACAAAATCATTATCTCCAAGAGACACCTGTACTCCCGTGTTCATTGCAGCATTATGCACAATAGCCAATATATGGAAACAACATAAATGTCCACTGATGGATGAAAGGATAAAGAAAATATATATACACAATAGAATATTATTCAGCCTTAAAAATGGAGGAAATCCTGTCATTTGCAACAGCATGGATGAACCTGGAGGGCATTATGCTAAGTGATATAAGCCAGACAAAGACAAATAATGTATGATCTCACTTATATGTGGACTCTTAAAAAAAAAATTGAACTCATAGAAATGGAAAGTAGAGAAGTGGTTTTCATGGGGTTGGGAGGTGGGGGAAATGGGGAGAGGTTGGTAAAAGGGTACAAACTTTCTGTTATAAGATGAAAAAGGTCTGAGGGGTTAATGTATTATGTGGTTCCTATAGTTGATAACACTGTATTATATAACTGAAATTTGCTAAGAGGGTAGAGCTTAAATTTTTTTACACAAAAAAGGAAAAAGGCAAACAGTTGATGGATGTGTTAATTAACTTGGTAAGGAAATCCTTTCACAGGGTATACATATATCAAATTATCATGTGTGCACTTTAAATATCTTGCAATTTTATTTTTCAATTAGATCTCAGTAAAGCTGGAAAAAAAACTTTGCCTAACCTAAGGCCATTAAGATTTTCTCCTATGCGTTTTTCTAAAATATTTTTGAGTTTTAGGTGTTACATTTAGGTCTATCATCCATTTTGAGGTAATTTTTGTATATGCGTGAGGTATAGCTCAAAGTGGGTTTTTTTGTACATGAATATCCAATTATTTCACCGTCATTTATTGAAAAGATTATTTTTTCTGCACTGAATTGCTTTCGTTTCTTTACTGGATTTCAGGAGTCAATACATATGAGCTATTTCTTGACTTACCAATGTTTCATTGATCTATTTCTCTATCTGTATGCCAATTCCACACTCTTTTGATTATGGACCTTCATAATGATTCTTTTTTTTTTTTTTTTTGCGGTACGTGGGCCTCTCACTGTTGTGGCCTCTCCCGTTGCGAAGCACAGGCTCCGGACGCACAGGCTCAGCGGCCATGGCTCACTGGTCCAGCTGCTCTGCAGCATGTGGGATCTTCCCGGACCAGGGCACGAACCCATGTCCCCTGCATCGGCAGGCGGACTCTCAACAACTGCGCCACCAGGGAAGCCTCATGATGATTCTTAATAACAGATATTGTTAGCCTGCAACTTTGCTCTAATTTTCAAAGTTCTTTTGTTTATTCTAGGTTTTTGCATTTCTCTTTGAATATTAAAGTAGCTTGTCAATTTTTACAAGAAAATGCCTGCTGAGATTTTGACTGGAATTGTGCTGAGCTTAAAGATCAATTTGGGGAGAATGACATCTCAACAATATTGAGATGTCATGGATGTGCAACAACTCTCCTTTCATTTAGGTCTTTAATTCTCTAAGCAACGCACTGTAGTTTCAGTGTATAGGTCTTACACACTGTTGTCAGATTTATCCCTAGTATTTCATATCTTTTGATGCTATTGAAAAATTTATATTTTGAAATTTCAATTTCCATTATTCATTGCAGATATACAGAAATGGAACTGACATCTGCATATTAATCTTGTATCCTGTAACACTGCTGAACTCACTTATTGGTTCCAATAACTTCTTGTAAATTCCACTGGATCATATACATAGGTCATTATGCCTTCTGTGACTAGAGATAGCTTACTCTTCCTTTTCAATCTGGATGGTTTTTGAAATTATATTTTCTTGCTTGACTACACTGGCTAGAATCTCCAGGGAAATGTTGTATATAGTGGTGAGGGTTGGCATCCTTGTCTTGTTCCTGGTCTTAGTGCGAAAGCATTCTTTCTTTCACCAGTAAGTATCTTGGTAGCTGTAGGGCTTTTGGTTTGCTTATTTGTTTGTTTTGTAAATGCTCTACATTAGATTGAGAAAGTACCCTTTTATTCCTAGTTTTCTGAGAGTTTTATTTTTAAAATCAGGGATGAATGTTAGATTTTGTCAGACTCTTTACATTCCTATTGAGGTGATCATATAGTTTTCTGTGTTTTGGTTTGTCAATATGGTAAATTACATTGATTGATTTTTTTTTTTTTTGCGGTACGCAGGCCTCTCACTGTTGTGGCCTCTCCCATTGCGGAGCACAGGCTCCGGACGCACAGGCCCAGCGGCCACGGCTCACGGACCCAGCCACTCCGCGGCATGTGGGATCTTCCCGGACCGGGGCACGAACCCGTGTCCCCTGCATCGTCAGGCAGACTCTCAACCACTGCGCCACCAGGGAAGCCCCATTGATTGATTTTTGAATGTTAAATTAGTTTTGCTTTCTTGGGATAAAACCCACCTGGTCATGATGTATTATACTTTTTATATATTACTGAATTCAATTTGCTAAAAATTTGTTTAGAGTTTTCATATTGATCTTCATGAGGAACATCTGCTCTGGACCGTTTGGTTTTGTATTAGGGTACTACGGCCTCATAGCATGGATTGGGAAGTATAGCTCTTCTTTGATTTTCTGGAAGAGTTTGTGTAAAACTGCTATAATTTCTTCTGTGTGTGGTAGAATTTACCAGTGACGTGTCTGTGCCTGCAACTTTCTTTGAGTGAAGGCTTTTAACTCCAACTTAAATCACTTTAAGAGATAGAGAGATATCCAGGTTATTTACTTTTTCTTGCATCGGCTTTGGTAGTTTGCACGTTTCAGGGAATTTGTCAATTTCATCTAAGTTGTTGTAATTATTAATATAAACTTGTCCATAATATTCCCTTATAATACTTTTAGTGTCTATACAATCTGTACTAAGGTAATTTCTCATTCTTTATATTGTTAATTTATCTTCTTTTTCCCTGATTATCTGGCTAGAGGTTTATCAGTTTTATTGATCTCAATGAATTACTCTTGAGTTCATTGAGTTGTCTATTATTTTTCTCTGTTCTGTTTCATTACTTCTATTCTGATATTTATTGTTTCATTGCTTCTGCTTGCTTTGGGTTTAATTTGCTCTTCTTTTTCTAGTTTTTAAGGTGGAAACTGAGGTCATTGATTTGAGGCCTTTCTTTTTTTCTAACAAGGTTAGTGATAGAAATTTCCCCTACGTACTGCTCATTTCTTCAGTTATTTTTTTCTGTCCCTCACGCCCCTCTTCAGGAATTTCAATTACACATATTTTAGGTTAACTGCACTTCTTCCACAACTCACTGACATGCTTTAAATTTCTTTAATTTTATTTTCTCTGTCTCATTTTGGATAGTTTCTATTGTTATGCCTCTATGATTATTAATCTTTGTTTTTCTGTAATATTCAATCTGCTCTTAATCTCATTGAGTTAATTTTTAAACTCATGTAGTTTTCATATCTGGAAGTTTGATGTGGGTCTTTAAAAATATCTTCTACATCCTTACTTAGATTTTTGAACATACAGAATACAATTTATTCAACTCTGCTGTTTTTACAACTTTTAATAACTCTTAATGTCCTTGTCTGATAATACTACCATCTATGTCAGTTCTAGGTTGGTTTTGATTGAATAATTTCTCCTCATTATGGGTCATACTTTCCCACATCTTTGCATTCCTGCTAACTTTTGATTGGATGACAGACAATGTGAATTTTATATTGTTTGGTGCTGGATCAGTTTATATTCCAATAACTATTACTCAGCTGTGTTCTGGAATGTAGTTACATTTCTTGGAAACAATTTAATCCTTTTGGGTCTTGCTTCTATGGTTTTAGGTGTGACCAGGGCAGTTTTTATTCCAGGGTTAATTATTTGCCATTACTGAGGCAACACCCTTCTAGAAATCACACTCGGTTCTTTTCCTATTTGATGGGTGGGCACAGACACTGTACTTAGTTCTGTGTTGCTGGTGGGCACTGTTCCCTCTAATCTTAGTTGGTTCTTTCCCCAGCTGCACATAACTTCCTTACACACATGCCAAGTAGCAGAGGCAAACCCTTGGTACATCGCTGGCGTTCTTCCTGTGCATCTCTCTCCTCTCTGCTCTGATCTCCTTCACTCCCCGACTCTCAGCTCTGACTCAAGACAGGCAGTCTGCTGGGCTCCATCTCGGATCCTTCTCTCCACACCACATCCTGGAAACACTCTCAAGGCCATGAGCTCGGCAACCACAGGACTACCCTTGTATGTTTCCCATCTTTCAGGGATCACTGTCCTTCATTGTCTAAAGTTCAGTGGCTTGTTTCTTACACACTACTCTCTTCTCTTTTCTCAAGCATGAGGGTAAGCCCATTTCCTAATGCTCCATCTTGGCTGGAAGCAAAAGTTTCCTGATGCTGCTTTTAAACTATTGTTATGGAAAGTTGTATAAGCATCCAGAAATATACAGAAGATTATTATGAACCCATGTGCATCCATCACCCAGTTTTAATAAATAATCAGCTCATGGCTAATCTTGTTTTATTTCTAATCTCACCCATTCCCCCACCTCCCAAATCTCAGAGTGATATCATTTCATCCATCACTATTTCAGTGTGTGTATATTTCTTAGCATAACCTCAGTAACAGTATCACATCTAAAAGTAACTGACAATAATTCTTTAATATCATCAGGTATTGAGCAGTGAGCTGCTTGACTAGGGGGCAGGAAGAGGCTGGGAGAGTGGCAGTGAAGACACTTGGAGGGGGTTAAAGGGACACAGATCCTACTAACTGCATCACATACTCCATTAAGAAGTCCACCCACAAGCTGCTGGGGATGCCTCTTCAATGAAATTCCATTTAGTCTGCGTTACTGAGTACACAGGGCTAGGAGCCCTGGAGGAACATGCCTATCAGGGGAGCAAGGTAGAAGAACACAAAAAGGTGGGTAGCTCAGGTGGAGACATCCTCCAGAAAGACCGAAGTGGATGTGGTTGGCTTTCCAGAGAGGAAGCATTTAATTTCAAGCAGCCAGTGATGGTACCTGGGGTTACAATCTTCCCTAAGGGAAAGGAAACGAAGGATCTACTTAATTGATTAGCGTGCCAGAACAGAACTACCACACATAGTCCTAATGGTCTCAGTTTGTTTTCACAAGTATTTAAATACACTCACCCGTCTAAGGAGAAAATGTTTCCTCCTGAATGGGACCATGCCAGAGGAGGTGTCTTGGAAATTGGATCCTGGAGAGGACATTTTTTTTTTGTTATTTCAAATACGACTAATCTAACGGCAGAGCTGCCCCCACTGGGGACAGGACAGTAGGGGGAGGAATCTGTGGTTTCATTTCAGTAATCAATTCTAGATTCAAAAGTAATCCCGGCTCTGGCCAGAGGCCATCAGACCTTCTCCTCTAATTCCCACTCAGGATTCACAGTCACCAGGCTGCTTTTTTCTTCCCACTCAGGGATGTGGGACTTGCTCACAGCAGCCCTCTAATCATGCAAATTTGAAAAAAGTTAGAGCAGTGAATTCTCCTGGTAAATTAGGTGACGTGTGTTCAAGACTGGGCTTCAGATCTAGCTTGACTGCAGAGAAAGGATGCTCTGGGTAAATACATGTGGTGAATCTGGCCTTGGGACACTTTTATTTCTCACTGTAATTAAAAGTGTGACCATTCTGGAGCCCACTTTGGTTTCCTGGGTGTTTAATAAGTTAGTGTGGCTCTTGGAGCCAAAGCATCCTGGGTCAGCCACGGCAACTGGCCAGGCTCCAGGCAGAGGGCCTTTGGGCTTCTCCCACCTGTGAAATGTTCCATGGCAGCCTTGTGGGTTTGCTGGGGGTGGATGATCAGCTGTCAGGCTAAGGAGAGACTTCTGCTAAACACATGCTCCCCTGAGTTGCCTCCATCTCTCCCCCATTTCTTGGGTGTATGCTTTGGAGCATTACTGCATTTATCCAAGCCAGCAGCTGCTGTCCCTGTATCATAGGAACATTTTCAAAGGCCAAACGCAAAGGTTAATGGAATTACCTGTCAATATGACTGGCAAGTGATTGGGAGTTGCCTCTCCATACGAGCTGGACCACTGTTTGCATATTTCCAAACTAAATATACTTCAAACCCAAGGAACCCAGTACTGGAAAAGGGTATATTTCCTCATAAACAACTTTAGAAACTTTGGTTATCAAATTACCAACTCAACTGGTAAACATACATGCATTTCAAAATACGTGGACAGCTTCCCGACGTGCATATATATTTTTGAGAATACGATTTAACTCACTTGTCACCATGGTCCTTAATTTTGAAAATTCCACAAAGATTCTGAAAAATTAGACTAGGGACATGTGAAATGTTAATTTCCAGTTAATGTTTTTTCTAAATGCAGCCTGGCTTCTTTGCTCAAGGATATTTGTCCCCCATGGATAGCAACATAAGTGAGGCATGGAAAGAATATCTTGGTAAAGCTGCAAGGCCTGAAATTCACAGTTATTGTAGAAGTGTGAGAGTCGCTTTCTCTTTAAGTAGGGAACTGACACTTTAAGAACCCACGTGTTTGGCCTCCCACTCGAAAATCTTTTTAACCAACTTTTAATATATGTCAAGTGGCCAGACAGTGCCTGGCACATGAATGTTAGCTATTAGTTCTAGTTTTTGAAGAGTCTTTGTGGTCTCTTGAAGTGGTACTTTATTTGAAAAGTTAATTAGTCACATCATAAAATGGGTTACTCAAACATTCCTCCAGTGATTCATTAAAATTCTTCCGAATGGACATAGCATGCGAAATGCTGCTATACTCTACAAGGACACAGTGGGTACAGGAATCAATGGTAGGTGATCCGGTTTTGCAGAAAAAAACCTGGTATTTAGTGTCACAAGTGGATTCACATGTGGTTCTGCTATGTCCTGACTGTGTAAATTCAAGGAATTTTCTTGGCCTCGGTTTTCTTGCCTACAATGGGAAAGCTAAGACTTTGTTAACGTGTTGCATGGATTAAATAAGACATCACATTTAAAGAGCCTAGCGTCTGATATAGAACAATGCCCCATAAATGCTAACTACTGTCATCAATGCTACTGCCCTTGTTTTTAAGAACTCCTTTTTCTTTATATTTTATATATCCCTTTAATTTAATCAGGAAAACTCCCTTTAGATTGGTTCCATTATTAACTTTTTTAAAAAACTGAAGTATAGTTAATTTACAATGTTGTGTTAATTTCAAATGTATAGCAAAGTGATTCAGTTATACGTACATACACACATATATACGTATATATGTATTTTTCTTTTTCAGATTATTTTCCAAAGAACTTCTAATTTAATGAGGAAAAAAAGTATGTGATCAATTATCAAATAAGACACAACCAAATATCTGTTGTAATAGAAGTCTACAAAGTTCTGAGGAATGGCAAGGAATGACCAACTCATTCCAACTCTTCCTAGAAACTTCTTTCCCGGGTATCCACTCTCTCATACCTCAAATCTTTGTTCAGATTCCATTTTTTTTAGTGAGGCCTTCTCTGACAACCTTAACTTAAAATTGCACCCATACCCGCACCCAATACCTGCTCCCCTTATACGGGTTTCTCCATGGCATTAACCACTAAAATACCATCTAACTCATTTATGCTGTTTATTGTTTGTCTCCATGCACATGAGGATTTCCTTCTGGTTGCTTGTTCCTGGTTCCCAGCAGCCAGATCACACTATTGAGGGGCTAGCATGTACCAATGGTGGGGGGACAAAGTGGGCAAAACCTGGAAGGGTCCTTGCTGTCATGGAGCTTGTGGTCTAACTTGGAAGAGGAGTAGAATAAAGAGTGAGACAGAGTGTGTGTGCGGGGGAGTGGGCAGCACTAGACATGAGCTTTAACACAAGCACAGAGGTGTATGGTGTGTCTGGGGAGAAGGATGGTGAAGGGATGCAGTGGGAGATGAGGCAGAAGGGATGGAGCAGGGCTGGATGCTGAAGGGACTTGAGTGGCTTGTGAAGGAGTTTATTCTGCAGGTAGAGGGGATATCAGAGGAATCTGGGAAACAAAGTCACCCAACCTGACCTTTGTTTCAGAAGGACCACTTGACCAACTGGCAAAGGGAAGCCCGCGGCCAGGTAAGGACACACCCTTCCACCCAGAGGCTGATTGTTGTTCACTTCCTCTGCCTTTGTCTCTGCTTATCCCGTTGTCCCTATCCTGCCTTTTTTGCCAGATTTCTATCAGCCTCTGCTACTCTTTCTTCTCACTGGCCTTCCTCTACTGTACTGTGATTCCCATCACTGTGTGTTTTTAACTTTTTATTTTTTTAAAAAATAAATTAATTAAAAACACAATTTGTTTTTACTTTACTCTTTTTAAGAATTGAAGTATAGTTGTTTTACAATGTTGTGTTAGTTTCAGATGTATAGCAAAGTGATTCAGTTATACATACACACACACACACATATATGTGTAGGTATATATACATTTTTTCAGACTCTTTTCCCTTATAGGTTATTACAAACTATTGAGTATAGTTCCCTGTACTATACAGTAGATCCTTGTTGGTTATCTGTTTTATGTATAGTAGTGTGTATCTGTTAATCCCAAACTCCTAATTTATCCCCTCCCACTTTTCCCCTTTGGTAACTGTAAGTTTGTTTTCCATGTCTGCGGGTCTTTTTCTGTTTTGTGAATAAGTTCATCTGTATCATTTTTTAAGATCCCACATGTAAGTGCTATCATATGATAATTGTCTTTCTCTGTCTGGCTTACTTCACTCAGTATGATAATCTCTAGGTCCATCCATGTTGCTGCAAATGGCATTATTTCATTCTTTTTTATATGAATAATTGAGTATTCTATTGTGTGTATATATATACCACGTCTTCTTTATCTGTTCATCTGTCGATGGACATTTAGGTTGCTTCCATAAAAACACACAAATAGTTTAAAAAACACTACAGAGAGGGTCCATGTACCTTTCACCCAGCTTCTGCCATCACTGAAATTTTTTTACCCTTAGAAAGATCTGAGACCTCACAATGAAAATAGTTTGTTCTTTGAAACACTGACTTTTAGAAAAATCTTGACCCAAATAACTTTGACAATTTAAAGAACCCACCATACGTAGGTAACCATGGCCTTCCCACTTGTAGAAACAGAAGACAGGTTCCAGGGTATATGAAGGAAGGACACCCCACTGCGTCTCTCCTACTGAAAGCAGCTATTCACCTGCTACTATTACTTCATTATTACTTCACCTATTACTTCATTATTCAGAGAAGTAATGAGAGCAGGCAGACTGAGGAAGAAGACCACAGAACTGGTGGTGAGTTTATCACTTTTTATTTCCAGTCTCTCTGACGTGAACTCAGTGCAGCCCAGAACTCAGAAGTGGGCATTGGTTCCAAGAGGAGACCTCTCCTCTGGCTCAAGAAGCAGGAAGGGGGTCTACAATGTTCAGAGAGAGTGTAGAAGTCCCTTATTTATCTTTTTTTTTCTTAAATTTTTTTCCTCAGTTCTCTTGTGCCCCAGACCTCAAGCAATCCTGTGGCAGCAATGGGAGATGGCAGGAAATCAGAACAGGAAGGCAGAGAACCTTCCTCTCTAATCAGAGGAGCTGTGGATCCCAGCGGGTGTGGCGAGCCCCACTGTTGTTGCTCTCTCTCTGGCCTCTGCTCAGCTCTGAGATGGGTGCAGTCAAATCAAGTGTGCAGGAGTGCGGGGCAAACACAGCCTCAGGGTGCTGGCTGAAGGGCTGGAGAGCAGAGTCCCAGGGACGCAGAACTATCGAGGCAATTATGATAAGGAAGGAGCTTGGGAAAGCAACCCCTTAAAGTTGTTTATGAACTCTTGGGCTTACCCCTGAACTGCACATGTATGGATCTGACCCTAAATAGACTCCAGAGACTTGGAGCAGTAAAATATGGGACAGACGACTTGCCTAAGTCCCAGACTGGCCAGTAGGTGGTACATACACCAGACAGATCCAACAGCACTTCTCAAAGACTTGATGTCGAAACCACGATCCACAGAAGTCTTGGGGAACTGAGGACTTGTGGTCTGAACCCTACTGGGTTAATTACTTCCTAAAACAAAAATAACAATATCTGCCATAAGATTTAAAAAACAACCAAAGTCTCAAAACATAATATTCAAAATATCTAGGATACAATAGAAATTTACTCACTATACCAAAAAACCCAGGGAAATCTCAATAGCAATGCTGGGATGCCATAGATATTGAAATTATCTGACCAAGACTTTAAAGCAGTTATTATATTTTCTAACCAGTAAGAGAGAGCAAACACTCTTGAAAAATACAGAAAGTCTCAGCAAAGAAACAGAAGATATAAAGAAGAATCAAGTGGATATGTTAGAAATGAAAAAATTCAACAAATAAAATAAAAAGTCATTGGATGGGCTCAGTAACAGAATGGAGATGACAGGGGATTCAGTAAATTTATAAGTAGATCAACAGAAGTTATCCAGTCTGAAAAATTGACAGAGAAATGGCTGGAAAACAAATTGAGTAGAACTGTAGGGACCTGTAAGACAATAACAAAAGACCTAAGCTTTATATCACCCAAGTCCCATTAAGAGAGGAGAAAAATGTGCAGCAGAAAAAATCTTTAAAGAAATAATGGCTGAAAGGCTGGTTTACTATTAGAAGGCAATCAATGCAATACATTATATTAGCAGTTTAAAGAATAGAAACAACTCAACCATATCAGCTGATGTAGAAGATGCATTTGGAAAAAACTTAACAACTATTCATGATAAAACTTTCAGCAAACTAGGACCAGAAAGGTATTTCCTTCACCTGACAAAGAACATCAACAAAAACCCATTCTATATAAAGCTGAAAGACTGAAAGCTTTCCCTCTAAGATCAAGAACAAGGCAAGGATGTTCCCTTTCACCACTCTTATTCAACCTCTAACTGGAAGTCTTAGCCAGTGCAATAAACAGGAATAAGTGAAGAATAAGAGTAAGGTAAGAAATATAAATAAAAGGCATACACATTGGAAAGGAAACAACATAATTGTCTACATAGAAAATTTCAAGGAATACACACACAGACACACACTCTTGGACAAATAATTGAGTTTAGTAAGATTGCAGGATATGAGGACAACATGGAAAAATCAATTGCATGTTGATTATATACGAGCAATGAACAATTAGAAACCGAACTTAAAAAAAATACCATCTACAGAAGTTCAATTCCTCCCTAGATATATATCTTACAAAATACGTACAGGATCTGATATGCTAAAAACTACAAAATGTTCATGAAAGCACTGAAATAAGGCCTAAAAAAATGGAAAATATAGCTACACTGACTTCATGGGTTGGAAGACGTAACATAGTTAGCATTGATTTATAGATTTAACATAATTCCAATAAAAATTCCTGCAGGAAACTTTATAGATAGAGGTAACCCAATCTTCAAGTTTATATGGAGAGGCAAAAAAATAGGATACTTGAAACACTTTTGAAAAAGAAGAATAAAATTGGAAGAATCATGCTGATTTTAAGACTCACTACAAAGCTATGGTAATCAAGACGGTGGAGTATTGGCTAAGGAATGGACATAGCCATCAGTGGAACTGAACCAGCATCAATAAATAGTTTCCTACAAATACCCTCAGTTGGTTTGTGACAAATGTGCAAAGGCAATTCAAAGGACGAAGGATAAGCTTTTCAAAAAATGGTTTGAACAACCAGTCATCTATACGCATAAAAATGAACCTTACCCTAAATCTCACACGTTATACAAAAATCAACTCAAGATGAGTCAGAAATCTAAATGAAAACATAAAAGTATAAAACTTTTAAGAGTTCACACAGGAGAAAATCTTCATGACCTGGTTATGCAAAGGTTCTTAGACATGTCATCCAAAGCATGATCCATAAAAGAAAAAAAAAATGATAACTTGGACTTCCTCAAAATTAAAAACTTCTGCTCTGCCAAGGGCATTGCTAAGAGAGTGAAAAGTCAAGCGCAGACTGGGAGAAAATATTTGCAAATCACGTATCTGACAAAGGATTTATACTCAGAATATATAAAGAACTCTCAAAACTCAACTCTAAAAAAAATAGCCACCTAATTTTGCTGAGAAATAGGAAAAAGGCTTGAACAGATATTTTGCCAGGGAAAATACACAGATGAAAAATTATAACATGAAAAAAATTCAGCATCATTAGTCACTAGGGAAATGATAACTAAAACGATGAGGAAATACCATTCCAAACCTACTACAATGGCTAAATTTTTTTTTAAAAAGCCAAGAGCTGGTGAGGATGTGGGGCAACTGGCACTCTCACACGTTTCTGGTGGAAATGCAAAACGGTATTGTACTCTGGAAAACAGTTTGGCAACTTCTTTTAAAGTTAAACATATACTTACCATGTGAACCAGCAATCCCTCCCCTGTGTTTACCCTAGAAAATTAAAACTGTGTTCACAAAACCCCTGTTCTCAAGAGTATCGCAGTTCTAGTCTAACTGTAAAAACTGGAAACAACTGAATGCCCCCTACAGGTGAATGGCTAAACAGTCCATGGTCCATCTCTACAATGGGTACCACTCAGTAGAACAAAGGAACAAACTATGGATACGCACAACAGCTCAAATGAATCTCAAAATAATTATGCTGAGTGAAAGGAAGCCCGTTTAAAAAGATTAGGTTCTGCGTGACTCCATGTATATAAAGTTCTCAAAAGAGACAAAGCCAAAGTGATAAAAAAACAGAGCAGGGGTTGCCAGTGCCCAGGGTTGGGGAAGGCACAGCGTTAAAGAGAGCAGGAGGGGTACTTGGGGGTGATGCGACAGTTCTGTGTTCTGAGAGCGGTCATAATAACACAAATCTATACACATGTTCGAATTCTTAGAACTGTACACAAAAAGTCATTTTCCTGTATTTTCCCTTAAAAAATAAAATTAAAGAAAAAAGAAAAGAGTTGACAACTCTTGCTTCCAGTTGAAGCCTAACCAGATCTCAGCAGCGAGGTCAGTACTAGTTGCAAAGAGGGCAACCATGGACAAGATCTTCTGCTACTTACTGTCTGAGCATCTCTACACGCTGCTCACTACACCTGAGCATTTACGTCACAACTCCTAATGTTTACGATCACCCTGGAAAGTGGGTTAGGCTCATTGTACAGAAAAAAAACTGAGGCTTAAGGGAAATGAAATAATTTGCCCTGCATCTCGTAGCCAGTAAATGTTGAGTCTGGACTTGACCCCAGCCCTTGTTGCCAATCTCACTGTAAACCTACTTCTCCATATAACTGCTCACTGAAATTAAGAAAAGCAGTGAAAGCTATCAGGGAGATGTTAGAACAGCACTTTGATTCACATATATCACTGATATTCTCTAAGCATATTTTATGGTAAACCCCGAGTTTGTTTGAAATTCTGGGAGGTTCAGGGAAATTTAAAAACTACTCCCATTTTATCAGAATCCCCCAATAAGCGGCTACTTTTCAATAGGATTGAATAGTTACCTCCAGTCATACAAATCTACAGTAATTCATATTTTTCCCTAAGTGAATGAAGGAATCATTGTGACTTAACACGACTTGACCAAGTATTTGCTAATTTCACAAGTAGGAATTTATACATATGAAGCAAAGATTAACTGTTTAAAAATTTTCCCCTTTCACACACAGGACTCTCCTAAGAAGTTGTAATTGGTTCTTCCCACTTCTTCCCTTTACCCCACCACGAAAAAAGAAATTTCAAAAATACACAAAGTAAATCCATTCTAGAGACTGAAACTAAACATTACTTTTTATTTCATTATGACTATAGCTGAATAACTATCTGAAAACATTCTAAATATGGACTATGCACATTTTTCATGTAGTGAATGATATCTACTCTAAAAGCTTGAGGATGAATTTGCCTTCTTGCTTGTGAATTATTTTCAACTATTTTATTGGCTATTAGGTGTTCTTTCACCAAAAACTTTGGCCTAAAGTATTTTTGTCTCAGCTAAGACAAAGATAAGAAGCTACGGTCTCCAATAAAAGTGTTTTTTTGCATGTTCTCTAATTTCTGCTTTACTAAATATATTTTCTTTAAAAAATAGGTATTGGTAGATTTTGACTCGGTATGTGTAAGCTTTAATGCAAAGCAAAGCTTAGCTAATGCCTTCTGCTCTTTTACTGTAGAGAGTTGGGTGATCTATTCCATTCCCCAAAGAAAGACAAGAATAACAAAAGTGATTTCATCATCCACACCTTCTTTTGCTTTTTTAGGAGTCCAAGTACCACCCTCGTCAGGTAAGAGAAACCTTCTTATCTTTTGTCACTGGGTTGGGGGGTGGGCTGGAGGAGGCCTACCTTCCAGCAGGTCTCTGGCCAGACCAGGTTCTGCCCCCGTGGACCGAACAAAGTCTGACAGGACTGCGTCCATATCAAGAGTCATAGGATCGTGTAGAAGGGCCGCCCAACACTCAGCCGAGGTGGGGTTTGGAAGCAGGCTAGAAACCATCCATCTGCAGGAGAGAACAGAGAGGCAAACATGATGGAGAGAAGAAACCAGTTCTGCTTGCTGTGCCATATATTTGAGCTAATGTGGGACATTGCCTGATTGCCTGATGTGTGACAATAAATAATAAAAGTCAGACTCAAACGTCTTCCCTTTGTAGCTGCCACAGGAGAGAGGGGGCATTCCCAGCTCCGTGCTTCCTACTTTGCGTTCTATTTCAGTGACTACCGATTGAAAAGGCTGGTCTAGGTTGGTCTAGAAAAATTAAACACCGGATCTTAAGATTCATTTGGAGTCGCTAGATTTCTAATCCCCTTCCAAGTTATGCAGACCTGTAACACTTCCACAAATGTAATTGTGTTGCCACTATATCCCACCTACGCCTTTATCACTGACCCATCCCTGTGCCCACCTCAGCCCTCCCCCTCACTTGGCTCTTAGGAAAGATTCCACATCAGTCCAGAGTCGACAGAAATACTACACTTGCTGAAGAGGACAAACCGTTCGCCAACTTTCCAAGAGTTGTCATTCTCACGACAACAATCCAACAAAATTCATAAAGGTCTCAGATTTCCTAGGCAGAAGAATCCCAGGTAGGGGGATAAAACAGTGCCCTGCAGCTTGACCACAGGCCGACTGTGCCAGCCGGCTGCTGGGGAAAACCAACCAGCACACAGCATGTGAGGGTGACTCCCACCAGTGAACCAGGACCACCAGTGGTAATACAGTCATGCCTGATAAAGCACAAATGCACCCTCTGTCTCCTTCAATAAGGGGTTGGCAAAGTATGGTCCACCACTTGACTTTGTGAATAAAGTTGTATTGGAACCAGACACGCCCACTCATCGTACTGTCTGTGGTCGCTTGTGCACGTGGCTGAGTCGAGCAGTTAAAACAGAGACCATAAGGCCCACAGAACCAAACATACTGGACTTCCCTGGAGGTCCAGTGGTTAAGAATCTGTGCTTCCACTGCAGAGGGCATGGGTTTGATCCTTGGTCGGGAAACTAAGATCCACCTTGCCATGCAGTGCGGCCATAAATAAATAAATAAAATAAACAGATCAAATTAAAATTTAAAAACTAAACATATTTACTATTTGGACCTTCACAGAAAGTTTGCTGAGTAAAGATGATGGAAAATGTTATCCTAATGAATATGTAATTAACTTTACATGTCGTGGGGTGAGTTTAAATCCCATGCTATTGATGAGTGTCCCGTTCCTTTTTCAAGATAAGCACTTGGATGGACTCTGCTCAGAGGGCTAGGTCTGTGCCGACTGCTGCTGCTTTAGAGCCAGAAATGCTAGCCTAATCTCAGCCCCAGCTCTGCCCCTGTGATGAGCTGTGTCATGCTGTGTAACTTCTCTGAGCCCACCTGAGCATTTGTAAGAGTTGGAGAAATAAGCTCATTAAAGGTGCCAGGATGGAGGAACGAGAGAGTGGGGCCTGTGACCTCAGAGACACTCACTGTTACTACACCAGCTTGTACATGGCTCTGACTGGGGTGTGATTTTTGAGTTGGTGTGGCTCGAAAATAAGAAAATGCTTTGACCTAATGTATATGGCTCCAATTAGAAGATTGCTGTCTTCCTTCTCTCCATGTACTGGGGCCTTGGCCAGGAGAGCCTCTTCTTTGGTCACTGCCACCTGGGGGACAAAGCAGAAGATAAGAGCATGTTACTCTCCTGACAGTCAGCCAGAGGCTGAGGCTTTGCTTCGTGTCACAGGAGATGCACCTGGGGCTCGGCTGACTGCCTGCATCAAGCCCGCTGCCTTCCTGGGCCCTACAGATACCTACTTACTGGGTGGCCATCACCTCCCACGTCTGGGGGCTTCTGCAAGGGGGGTGGTGTCTCAAATTTCTTCCTTGTAGCAAGTACTTATATTTCAGTGAGGATCCCTTTCCCATTACAGAGCTGTTTTCAACCTTAATAGTAAGCACCCCATCAATACATTGAATCTTGCATGTTTTTATTGTTGTAGCACATACAACACATGAAACTGACCATTTTAACCATTTTAAGCGTGCAGTTCCGTGGTATTAAGTACATTCTGCATTACTGTGCGTCATCGTCACCACCATCATCTTCAGAACTTTTTCATCTTCCCCAACAGAAACTCTGTCCGCATTAAACAATAACTCCCATTTCCCCCCTCCCCCAGCCCCTGGAAACCACCACTCTACTTTCTGTTTCTGAATTTGACGGCTTCAGGAGCCTCCTATCAGTAAATCACATAACATCTGTCCTTCGGTGACTGGTTTATTTTGCTTGGCATGGTGTCTTCAAGGTGCATCTGTGTTGTAATAGGTGTTGGGATTTCTTTCCTTTTTAAGGCTCATCTTAGTTCAGGATGCTGTCACAAAATGCCACAGACCGGATGGCTCAAACAAGGGACATTGATTTCTCACAGTTCTGGAGGCTGGCAAGTCCGAGATCAAGGTGCCAGCAGCTCCGGTGTCTGGTGGGAGCCCACATCCTGGCTTGTAGATGCCACCTTCTCCCTGGGTCCTCACGTGGCAGAGTGAGCAAGTGCTCTGGTATCTTCTCAAAAGGGCACTAACTGTATCATGGGGGCTTTATCCTCATGACTTCGCCTAAGCCCTATCACCTCCCGCAGGCCCCGCCTCCTAATACTATCACATTGGGGGTTAGGGCTTCAACATATGAATTTTGGGAGGTCACAGAATGCAGGCCACAACAAGGCTGAATAATAATCCACCGTATGGATGGATCACACCTTGTTTAGCCATTCATCTGTAGCAGGACCCTTGGTTGTTTCCAACTTTTGGCTGTTGTGCATAACTCAACCTAAATCATTTCTACACTTACACCAGGTTGCCAACCTGGGACCAAGACCGGCTTTCACCAACGCTGCAACGCAGATTCATGCCCACACCTCCTCCTCTGTGCCTTGTCCTCCACATAGACAGAAATTAAAGGGTGGGCTTCAAATGACCTTTTCGCCACATTCAAGTACAAACATTTGCGTGCAAGAGGCTGATGTGCACGTCCCCTTGAAGACTTATTTCTTAAACCTAATGCCACTGAGGCCACACATTCACGTGCTGTGACGACACAGGAGGAGCCAGGCCAGTGGGGACACGGGCTCCCGGCCACCTTGGCCATCCTCACCCCCACTACCCCATGCCAGCCCTCCAGAGAGCACTGCTAGGCCCCTCGACCTGCCTTGCATGGCCAAGGCACCCCTGGCCCGTTCTAGCCCTGTGAGGGCCTGGGTGGCCATATCCCAGCTCTATATCTTGGCCCTTGGACAGAACTTCTCTGAGGGTCTTGCCTCCTGCCCCGGGGACAGGGGTGTGTCAAACTGTTCCCGCTGTGGCTTTGCCTTAGGAGACGCAGTGCAGTCTGGGGATGGGGCTTGGCCCTGGAATCAGTCTCTCGGTGCCAAAGTGGCTCCACCACCACTGCTTGTGTGGCCTCAGGTACACTGTTTAAGTTTACTCATTGGTGGATTAAAATCATAATAGTACCTCTTAGCCGATCTAAAGTTTGAAGGAGTTAGTGCATGAAACACACCGGCCCACAGCACATGCTCAGTAAAAGTGAGCTATTATCCAACCGGTGATGATAAGGACAACACTCCCCTGCCCAGGTCTCCACTGAGGAGCCGAACTGCTGCCTCTGGAAGCTCTGAAGAGCTAGCCTGGATGATAGAGGGGATGCATGTGTTCTCACTGCTCTCGCCCAGTCCCGCTGGAAATACCAGCAGGTGTGCTAATTGATTACGTGTAGGCATGGATGCAGACAGGCAGGTGCTCGTTCCCGAGAGCACCAGAGGCACGGTGTGCCCCCACCTTGCTGAGTATCACTGTTCAGACACAGGCAGGATGACAGGCACCCTCCTTCCTGGCTGTGCCCCAGTCCCTGAGTCCAGGGCAGATGGAAGTGGAGGCCTGGAAATGCACAGTGGGACTCTGTGGGGAGCCCAGGCAGGGGGGTCAGGGGAGGTGCTTCTGCACTCACCATCCAAGCTCATCCTGGAGCCTCCGGCCCCTTCCCTGCAAAATACAGCGCTTTGGTTAAGTGAGCTAAGGACACTTTCTGTTGTAACATCCTGTGGTTTGAATGTCTCAAAAAAGAGAGAAGAGCAGACGTTTCTGGTTGTTATGTGAAAACTGATAAAAAATGAAACTGAGAGTCCTTCCTTCCATTTCTACATAGCCATGAACTTGCCCTTCTCCTGCTCCCAGCCGCCCTGTGAGGACGACTCCACGTGGGCGGGGGTGTCTCTGTGGCTTATGCAGCAGGTACAGTGAACACAGCATTGTTCCCTTGAGGCCATGGTGGGGGGCCGCCAGCTGCCAGTTCCCTTCCCGAGGGCCACCTATGTGCCTACAAGGGGGCTGTACCCTTGGCTCTGGTCACAAACCACCAGCATGGGGACAACTCTCTGAGAATCAGAAGAGTCACTAACCACGTCCTGAGGACCAGGCCCCTGGCTAGGCATTTTCCTAAAAACATTTTGGGGGACACGCTCTTTATCCTTGAGTAGGTATTTTAAAAAATAATTTATGTGCTCTTTAAAAATATATGTTATATATTTTAATAAATGATTTTATTTATTTTTTTAAATTGAAGTATAGTTGATTTACAACGTTGTGTTAGTTTCAGGTGTATAGCAAAGTGATTCAGTTTTACATATATATAAATATATACATATATATATTCTTTTCCAGATTCTTTTCCCTTATAGGTTATTATAAGATACTGAGTTTAGTTCCCTGTGCTACACAGTAGGTCCTTGCTGGTTATCTATTGAGAAGGTATTTGCATGATTCCTCTCTGTGTGTGAGGTGATGGAGGTTTGAGAAGGGAGAGCTGGGTGGCGCTGAGGGGATGTGTCCTGGTCTTCCTCTTGGGACAAGAGCTGTCCTCGGCCTTTTACCTTCCCCTCAACAGGCAGTGAGACTGAGGTGGCCGTTCTTTTGCTGGGAGCCCTGCGAGGGTCACCCGGGAGCCCAGAGCACAGAGGTCCTTCCCATGCCCTTCTGTCTGGGCAACTGTAGCCTGGCCTAGCCTGTCACAACCCCTGGCTCCCTCTCTCCCTCCCAGGCCCCTGATTCCCTGAGGCCACAGTCCTGGGAGGGTGTGCTGCACACTCAAAGGTGCTCTGGTCTGTCTGTCACATCGAGGATGTCTCTTGTGTGGCTCCCCTCAGCGTCCTGCCTGACTCCTGACCAACCAACCGCAGTCGTGCTCGGTCCCAGCGGTGCTACCCTATAACCCCTGTGACAGTGTAAACTCTGTCATGCTACACACGCAGGGACCCCAACTAGATAGGACAAAAGCTATTGCCACGGAGACACCCTCTTAACACGCAGATCTCTCTTGCACGCGCACACACACACACACACAGAGGACTGTGCATGTCACATGTGGAGGCTGGGGGCCAGGCTTATCCACAGGCTGGGCTATTCCACACTTTGGGAAATACTGCTAAAATGGAAATAATGCTAAAAATGCACTTCCCTCACATTTTATTATGCATTAGGCTTTTGTTCCTTATTAAATCAGCAAGTTGATGTCAAGTTTAAACGATAAGCTCCTTAAATGATAAGGTTTATATAACCAAATAAAGAACCATCCAACTTCCTAGAAAGCACTCCACACATTTATTTGTTTGCTTCTTTCCTTGGGTAAGTTAAGTTTCATTAAATATGAGAACGTGGGCCAGCTTTGAATTTCTCCCTGAGAACTCCCAAGGTTTCGAACCAACAAATGCACAACACCAAGAGTGAACCCTGATGTACATTATGAACCCTGGTTGATGAGGATGTACCAGTGTAAGTTCACTGATTGTAACACATGTATCATTTTGGTGTGGGATGCTGACAGCGGTGGAGGCTCCGTGTGTGGGGACAGGAGTTATATGGGAACTGTCCATACTTTCTGCTCAACTCTGCTGTGTACTTAAAACTGTTCTAAAATGTGTCTGTTAAAACTAGTTTATATATAGTTTTCTATCTTTTCCTTTAATGCTTCTGGATTCTGACTCTTAATCTGAAAAAAAAATTCCCATTGCCAGATTATAGAGGAATTCACTCATGTTTCCTGCTACTAACTGAAGGGTTTTATTTTTTTATATTGAAAGCGCTGATGCAGTTGGACTTGACCTTGGTGCATCAAGTGAGGAATGGATCCAATTTTATCATTTTCCCTGTCTATCCAGCTATTCTAATACCACTTAGGGAAAAAAAAACCCATCAGTGGGGAAGCCCCTCTGATTTCAGATGTCTTCATCGCTATATGGTAGATTTGCATATGCAATTGGGTCTATTTCTGTATTTTCCTGTTGCATTTATGCCTAGGTATCCATAAAAGGTATCTTTTCTCCCATTATGTGTGTTAACTGGTTATCATATTTATAAACAATGCTATTGACTTCTGGCTGTTAAATTTATATCCTGCTCCTTTACTAAATTCTTAATTAATGTTTGCAGAAATTTATCCATGGGTCTTTTTTTTCACTTATTTTTGGTTTGCTAGATATACAATCACGTCATATGCAAATAGAGATTGTTACTCTGAATTTTCACTTCTTAAGTCTCTGTTTTCTCTTACCTGATCAAATTGACTAATTCAGTATAATATTAACTATTCATAGAGGTAATGGGCATCTTTGTTTTGCTCCTAACTTTAGTGGTATTGCCACACTGAGTAAGATGCTGGCTGCTGGCTTTTGGGCTATACACACATGTGTACATATGTTTAGAAAGTACCCATATACCTTACTGAATAGTTTTATCATGGATGGATGTTGACTTTCACATGATATTTTTCTTAAGATCTATTAATAAACTTCTAATAGTAAACCTTACTCATACTTCTGGACTAAATCTCCTTTAATCATTCATTGGTATTTCTTTTCTTGTGTGCTTTTTTCTTTAGTTTGCTAGTTTTTATTTAAAATTCCTATGTTGATATTAATGCATTAGCTTGATACATGGTTTTTATTTTTATGTGCAATCTTTGTCAAGTTTCACAGTCAACATCCTACACACAGAGCAAAATCAGAAGTTCATCTTCCTTCTCAATTCTCTTGCAATAACCTAAGTAGCATTGGAGTCACCTAATATTTGAATGTTTGGTAGATATTCCCTGTGAATCAATCTGTTACGGATGCTTCTTTTGAAGGGAACCCTTTACAACCTCCTCTATTTTTTTTCTATGGAAATTACCCTGTTTAGACTTTCTATTTCTATAGGATTCAGTTGTGTTAGACTGTACTTTCCTACAGATTTATTCCATTTCATCTTAGTTTCCAAATTTATTTGAAAGGAGTTGGACAATGAGAAACATTCTTCCCATGGGTATAAATCCTCTCTATAGCTAAATGAGGAAAACAACTACGATTTGCCAAGGGCCCAGGATGATGTTGAGTATACTAAGGGCTTTATGGGTGGGTTAACTCTCATTCAGACAACAACTCCACGAAGCAGGTGGCTCTGTTCCATTTTACTGAAGATCAGAGAGCCCAGTAGCAGAGTAATGATTCCCACAAAGACCCACTTACACCTAAGGTTGCCATTCACCAACCCTTTATAATGGTATGGGGTCTTCAAATGTTCTCATGTCCAAATGTATGGTGCCTTTGAAACACAGTATGTGCATCGATGTATGATCAGAAGTAAAACATTTCCTTAGTAGACACTCAATCACACCTTTTAATGACTTTTCTCCCAGGATGGAAAGATGGAAAAATGTCTCTCCGAAAATTTATACTTTTGGTAATAGTACTGAGTGTAGGATCTACTGAGGTTTTCTATTGTGTGCATGGAAATGACATGTTAATAAGTGAAATCTCTAATTCTTCAACAGTTCTTAACATGAGAACAGATGTACAGCTGTCATCACATTCAAGGCTCAAGATCCCCAAAGAGTTACAGACTGCTTTTTCCATGCTGCTTCCCACATTAAACTCAAATTAAAGACAAGACAATTCTTAGAGAATCCACAAGAAATAATAATCACCCATTTTGAAGATAATACTTGAACATGGAAGTACATTTTTAAGGCCATGAGACATGGTGGTACTTATTCTGAGCTGTAGAGGACAGTGACAACCCTGCAACTGTGGAAGGTGCCCACTCCCAGGAATGATCACCTTCCAAGGGCACTTGGATGTCAGAGCATAACTGCATCCTTGCAAATCTCCAGCAGAGCTTCCCTGCACAATTCAAGCCTCCAGCACTGGAATGCTTGCAAGACTCCCTTGCTTTGAAGGATTTATGCTTTTATTCTCCAGCCTCACAAATCTAGCTGTTACACAGGCATAAAATCTACGTCTGAACCAGACTAACGTGGCATCAACAAGGGTTTAAAAAGATCCAAACAACTCACTAATCAGGTTTATACTTCTACTATTGATTTCAATCATCTTTTTCGGGTCTTCTGGGAAACGATGTACTTGCTATCGAGTTAAAAGAGTCTAAAAAAATGCCTAAAGGGTCAGGCTCCTTCCATGGCCTCATGACAGGAGAGGAACACTTCAAGCAGGTGTATAGGTCCTGGGCTGCCACTGCTGACCTACTTGCCTCCTTCTCTCTCTGAGCATTGTCCTGGAGGGCAGGGTTCCTATTTTTTGCATTAACATCACCATGAGCTGGAATATATCAGAAATTAAGAAAATCTGCTGAGTGAACAAACGAAATAAAAACATTAAATTCAAGTTCCTACTCCATTCTGATGGGTAGACTCGAAAATAACCATAATTCCACTCAGACTAGTATAGATACTATAATATGATTTATAAGCAAAATCATTAGGATACTAGAAAGGGGGCAGTTCCTTCTGCCTGGCAGAATGAAAAAGGCCAAATGTAAGATGAGTTTTTGAGGAGGATTTAGGAAGGCTGAGAAGAAGACATTCCAAGCTCGGTGAGTACCATGAGCACAGGCCAAGAGGCAAAAACCCACTTGTATGTTTCCAGATCCAGGAATACCATGAGCAGGAGAGCTGTGGGCATGGTGACTGCAGGTAAAGGTCAGGGTCAGACCCACTGGCTGTCAGGGTGAGTATCTGGACTCTAACACGAGGCCAGTGGGAAACTGCTGGGAGTTTCTGAGTAGAGAATGGATAGGTGCTGTGCTAGGAAAACAAAGACACAAAAATTTGGTAACAGAGTGAAAAGTGGATCAAGAGTGTAGAAAGAAATGGAAAGGTACTCATTCATTTTCTTAGTAGACTTTACCAGCCTACTGCTGGTAAAGTCTTGGTTTATCAGGTCGCAGTGGAGAACCCTTGAGTTTGGGAGACTGACAACATTCCTAGTACCAGGGGATGAATCAAAATGGGTCAAAGCCAGTTGCTGGTAATCTCTCCCCCTTGACCTGGGATCCACCGATCTGGATGCAGCCACACTGAACGATTCTGGTCTATGTGATGGAGACAGGAGTCAACTGGGTTGAGTTTATCGGAAAGATTTTGCTTCCCTGATAGAAGGGGTCAGGCTTAACTGACAGTCCTTTCCCACTTGCCTTTCCTCCTCCTTTCTGCCTTAAGCAAGGAAATACCATCTCCAAGGATACCCGCCATCTTGGGTCTGTGAGGTATTGTAGAAAGTCAGAGGACAAGACGCAAAGTGCAAGTTTGGTGGAGTTACAAGTCCATCCCTGATGGTATCACTGAACATCTGCCCAGGCCCTAGACCTCACCCCTCTGGACTTCCCATCATTCTTCTCATATGAATACCTATTTGTTCAAGCCAAATAAGTCAAATACTTGGTGATTTATAGTGGAACTTATTCCTAGTTGCTACATGAAGAGAAAATGATTCAGATGTCAGAATTAGAAAAGAAGCAACAGAAAAGAGAAAGTCACAGGCCAATGTCATTTATAAACATAGATGAAAACCTTAAAAGATTAGCAACTGAATCCAACTGTAGAAAAAGACATAAAAAGACAAAGAAGGGCCCTGGAGTCCCAGCCCCATCGAGGGTCTTTGATATTGGAGTAAGGGTACAGGGAGATACAATTGGCAGGAAGGCAGTCCTGGGGATTTGTGGAGTTGCCATCCCTGAAATGCTCACCCCAGACTCACGAGAGAGAAGCAAATTACCCTCTTATTAAATCCCCTATTATTTTGTCTCTCTGTCACTAACAGCCAAACATATTAGCCAAATGTTAATATGCTATATTAACACTTTCCATAAGAAAAACCATATGGCCATCTCAAAAGATGCTGAAAAGCTCACATCCTTCATTATACTAACTCGAAACAAATCAGGAATAGAAGAAAACTTCCTTTACTTATTAAAGGCTATTCCAAACTTATAACAATGATCCTACCTAATAATGCAAACTTTAGAAGCAATGCCATCAAAGTTCAGAACAAGCCCATGACCAAGTCTTAGGACAAACGAGAACATTTTAAATGGCTGGAACAAGACCAACACACAAAAATCAATACCTTTTTTACATACTAACATTAGCCAATTAATCATTTTTATAAAAAACAAAAAGGATCCATTTCATTAAAATTTCTATAATTAACTAGGGATCACACAACAAACATGAGAGAAACTTTTTTTTTGGACAGAAAACAATCTTTATTGAAGGAAAGAAAGAAAAATAAATGGATGAGAAGACTATATTTTTAAGATTCTAATTCTTACAATAAATTCAATGCCATCACAACAGAATTTTTATGGAATTTGACAGTTTCTAAAACTTAGAAGAATAAAGGAGCAAGAAATTCCAAAGCGCTTTTGATAAAGTTCAAAGTGGATGCAGAAGTGTGTTCCACCACACATCAAACATAAAGTACTTGATTAAAGTAGTGTGGAAAGGGGCAGACAGAGACCAATGAGAGAGGATGGAAAATGTGTGTGTGTGAGAGAGAGAGAGAGACAGAGACAGAGTGAGAGACAGAGAGAGACAGAATGGGAGAGAGAGCTCTCCATGCTACCCACACTGGGCTGACATACGGCAAAAAATAAAACTGTACTTTGTTAAAGCACCAGGATTTGGGGAATGTTTATCGTAGCATTTAGCCTGCCCTAACTCATACAGAAAGCCTTCTTAAGATACAAAAAGCAAAAGCCCATCACAGAAAAACGTGATAAAACAAATAACAGCAAAAATGCCAAATCGATAAACTTCTGAATGACAAAAAATTCCTGTAAAACTTCAAACTTAGATAGAACAGGAGAAAATTTTGGAAAATATATAATAAGCAAGGGATTGACATTCAGAATAGATAGTGAACATATACGAATAATTAAAGACACATGGAACAAGAAAAATTTGTCAAATTTTACGAATGTGCAGTTTACAGGACGCTCACATGACAAATCAGTATATGGAAAGATAATCAACCTTAGTAATAATGAGGGGAATACAAATTAAACAATAAGATAACCATTAACCATGCCCACCCAGCCCCTACCCCACCAGAATGGCCCCTCAAAAAATTAAGTTTGAAAAGATCAGCTCTGGTGAGGTGAAATGGGTCCTTTTTTCCACCGCTAGGGGGAATATATGGGGCTCATGGTGAGGTCAGTAGAGGGCATTTTGTTCAGTATATAATTTTTTTAATGTGAATAACCTGTAGCTCTGTACTTCTGCCTTTTGGTATCTTCCATAGAGTCAGCCTTGCTCAAGTGCACAAGGATGTGTGAATAAGGATGTTCCTTGCAGCACGGCTAGAAATATCCAAATAGATTGTCAAAGGGGAACGGCTGCATCACCTATGGCACCAGGACATGACCTGCCTCAGAGGTGTCAATATGAAAATTTCTCTAAGGCATATGAGAATGTCCATGTATTATAGAGTAATTAAAAGTAGTGAAGGGAAAAAGAATCTCATGTGCAGGAAAATGTCTGAAGGAGGCACAGCCCTCCTTTTACTTTCTGGCCTTCTGAGCTCTCTGCCCTTGTGCTCATATAATACACATTACTTGAAGCATTGTTTTCCACGGAAACTATTCAATTAGGTAAGCAAGAAATGACAGGTGGGCTCAAGTATGCAAGCAGAAGGGAACAAGAGAAAGGAAAGGCTCAGATTGGTCACGCAGTGATGGGAATTGGAGAAGCAAAGAAGAAAGGCCGGGCCGATTGGACCTGGGTGCTGCCATTCTCTGCAAGAATGACCTTTGGACGGTCGCTAAAGCCCCTTGAATCTATTTCCTCATCTATACAGGGGGGAATATACCACACCTTCCTTAGAATTTTGTTAAGATTAACTAAAATAAAAATATTACCCCTTCCTCCCTCCCTTCCTTCCTTCTCTATTTCTACCCACCTACATATCTGCCTACTCACCTATCTACCTACCTGTCTACCTTTCAATCTCTCTCATTTTCTGTTTGGCTACCTATCTGATTATATGTTTATCTATCTCACTATATATTCATATAAATATCAGTCTTTCTCACTGTCAGTCTACCCCCCCCCTTTTCCTGATTTTCTATCTATCTTACTACTATCTGTCTATCTGACTGTTTATCTAATCTAGTAACTGTCTGTCTATCTTCTGGTCTCTATGTCTGTCTTTCAACCCATTTGTCTATTTACATATATATGTCTGTCGATGTATTCACCTGATTTTCTGCTTTTATCTGTCTGTCTGTCTGTCCACCTTCTTCTGTCTTTCTCTCTCTCTCTACATGTTTATGTCTATCTGTTTTACTGTCTTTCTGTTGATCTAATTTTTCTGTATCAATCAATCTATTTATCTATCTCTGCCCTGCACAGTGATTGACAGAGACTAGCGCCTCATTAACTGTTAGTTTATCTTCCCCCTTCACTTCCCATCATTTCTACATTTCCATAATCAACTGCTGTTAACTGAGCCCTTTCTCTGTGTTGTGTGCCAGGCATACAATCCAAAATCAGGCCTGGGCTCTGCCTTCAAAGAGTATTCAGGCTGGTGGCTGAAAGGAACAAATTAAAGAAGCAGTGACATTATGTGGTGCTTAGTGCTATGAGAGAGACAAGCCTGTCCTATGTTGGCATGGAGGAGAGAATTAGGGGGAGCTGAGGAAGTTACCTCTCATCTGCAAACCACAGAAGAACTAGGAATTCTTCAACTGAAGAGGAAGAGACCTGGTCTTCATGTGAGTGTGGGTGGAGGAAGTATGGACAGAGCCAGAAAGATAGAACAGGATGTTTACAGGCCTGGAGATCAACAGAGCAAGTACATATTCCAGGAACAAAACTGTAGGGAGCTCACAAAACTCAGACAACAAAAGAGACCAACCATGGCCAAAATAAATGGTGAGATGTACTGTTTGCATGGATTGTAAAATACAATACAGTTGTCAATTACCCTCAAATCATCTACAAATTTAATGCAATCCCATTCAACATCCCAGCAGGATTCTTTGTAGACATGGACAAGCTGATTCTAAGACTTATATGGAAAGATGAAGGAACCAGATTAGCCAAAACAATTTTGAAAAAAGAGAAGTTGGAGGATCCACGCTACCTGTTTAAAAATGCATTATAAACCTACTGTGGTCAAGACAGCGTGGTATTTGGGAAAGGATAGATACACAGTTCAGTGGAACAGAACACAGACAACTGAGATTTTGTATGGGGATGGGGAGGTATGGGGAGGGATGGGGAAGGATGGGGAGCGATGGGGAGCGATGGGGAGCGATGGGGAGCGATGGGGAGCGATGGGGAGCGATGGGGAGCGATGGGGAGCGATGGGGAGCGATGGGGAGCGATGGGGAGCGATGGGGAGCGATGGGGAGCGATGGGGAGCGATGGGGAGCGATGGGGAGCGATGGGGAGCGATGGGGAGCGATGGGGAGCGATGGGGAGCGATGGGGAGCGATGGGGAGCGATGGGGAGCGATGGGGAGCGATGGGGAGCGATGGGGAGCGATGGGGAGCGATGGGGAGCGATGGGGAGCGATGGGGAGCGATGGGGAGCGATGGGGAGCGATGGGGAGCGATGGGGAGCGATGGGGAGCGATGGGGAGCGATGGGGAGCGATGGGGAGCGATGGGGAGCGATGGGGAGCGATGGGGAGCGATGGGGAGCGATGGGGAGCGATGGGGAGCGATGGGGAGCGATGGGGAGCGATGGGGAGCGATGGGGAGCGATGGGGAGCGATGGGGAGCGATGGGGAGCGATGGGGAGCGATGGGGAGCGATGGGGAGCGATGGGGAGCGATGGGGAGCGATGGGGAGCGATGGGGAGCGATGGGGAGCGATGGGGAGCGATGGGGAGCAGCAGATGAAGTTCGCTTGCTCTCCCGCCGCTCTCCTCCTGCTGTGCGGCCCGGTTCCTAACAGGCTGCGGATGGTTAACAGGCTGCGGACGCTTAACAGTCCGCTGGCCCAGGGGCTGGGGACTCCTGGTCTAAGAGACATTTAGATAGAAGTTCCAGTGAGCTGGACATTTACACTTGGAAGTTTCCAGCATACTTACAGTAAGTGAAACAAAGGGAATAGATATCATAGTTCTTTTCCATTAAAACATAATTAAATTTCACAAGCACAGGAGAATTTCAGCTTTGGGCTTTTTAACAGGCTCCTATTAGTTGAATATTCACGTGTTAGTGACCGGTAAAATTCAGTCTTATCTAAGTTTCTATCTCTCCAAACAGAACAAGCCAGTTTACCTAAACAAAGGAACAAACAAATAAAAAGGAAAAAGACATTTATAGACATCCATCAACCTGGATGGCTCTGAACATTTTATAATAGCTGACATTGAGATAGGTAGATTTTTAAGAACCCAACCAGCTTCCTATACTAACCTGACAAATTTATGACCTGAATGTGTTTAAGCTACTAATTGTGTTCTTTGGATACCTGAGTTCCAATCTTTAGTCACTACGAACACTTATCTTAAAATACAAATGCACACAGCCCTGCAAATAAACTGGGACAATCAATTTCGTCCCCGGCTCTCACTGCTTCACCTTTGAAATGAGGATAGCAATTCCTGTTTTACACGGTGATTCAGTTATATATATATATATCCTTTTTCAGATTCTTTCCCCTTATAGGTCATTATAAGATATTGAGTATTGTTCCCTGTGCTATACAGTAGGTTCTTGTCATCTATTTTACATACAGTTGTGTGTATATGTTAATCCCAAACTCCTGATTTTATCCCCCACCCCTTTTCCCCGGTTGTAACTGTAAGTTTGTTTTCTATGTCTGTGGGTCTATTTCTGTTTTGTAAATAAAAAAGAACTCATAATTTTTAAAAGGTTGTTTCTATACTTAAATGGATGCATACGAAGTTAAAGATATGGGATCAACTGTTTGAATTAAGAAAGAAATGGCATTTTTAAGCAGAAAATATATATGTACAACTCCCCCGAGGAAAGAATGGTGAAACCAGTTTCACTCAAACACGAAGCATTGGATCAAGACCAAATAAGAAGCGTTGCAGCTTTGGAGGAAATGTCAGAGCAAGTTTGAGGCAACTGATTTCAATAATTCTTTTTCTTTTTGCTGGGAGGACAACCCCCCCAGACACTGCTGATGCCCCCCCCAACCCCGGGCAGCCTGGGGGTCGTGGCCACCCTGCTAGAGAGTGGGAGTGAACACCTGACCCTGAGACCCTGGAACCTCAGAGCTCACAGGCTTACGCTTCACATGGGTGGAGCACAGCATCCCCACCCCACGGCCCTACAGTTTGGCACCCGTGGGCAGAGCCTGGTCCCCCAAGTGGACCTCAGGCCCCCCACTCCGCCGCCCTTCCTCATGGCCCGGATATGCCAGCTAGTCCGGGGCTGTTGCAGGGTCTGTCCTTCCTGGGGAGGTGTGGGTGTGTGTGACACAGACAAATACAGTGCCCTGCTCACACTTGCCCCAGAAAAACGTGAGCTCCTATAGGACTCAGGCAAGCGGCTGCAGGAGAGGACTCCCCCTGCCACCCCAACCACCGCAGCTCCTGTCAAGGGCGAGGAAGTGGAAAAAAGGGAGTGGGAAGAGAGAGACTCAGGGTCCCGGCCCAGGGCTGCCAGGGAGGCCCCCCGCGAGGCCCAGGACCTGCCAAGCTCTGGGAGGAGGCTTCTCCAAAAGGGGCTTCTCCTTGGCTTCAAGCCGCCTCCGTGCCATCCTCAGGCACACTGGCTGGGAGTGTGCCTCTTACACAAAACCAAGTAACTCAGGTTTCCAAGTGGGCAGAAATTCCCCAGGGTGCACTTTGGGAAACGGAAAAAAGGCAGCCCTGATATTTCTATCCATGTGTTCAAATGAAACTCAAGTAACCAACAAGGACCTCCTGTATAGCACAGGGAACTGTAGTCAATGTCTTGTAATAACCTATAATGGACGAGAACGTAAAAAAAGAATATATATATTTATATATATATATATATATATATATATATAAGTGAATCACTGTGCTGTAACCTGAATCTAACACAACGTTGTAAATCAACTATATTTCAAAAAAACAAAGAAACCCAAGTGATTTCTTCTGTGTTTCTGCAGAAGCAGAGATTTGATTTTCGACTGAGCTTCACCCATCCCATCAAGTATTATGTCACACTTGCACCCTAGCCCCTTCCCCAAGGAGCTCATTCCAAGGGGACACAGAGACAGGCAGAGGGTCCCCGGCTCGTGAATGGCTAAGAAGGAGGAAAATGGAAGGAGGAGTTGGGAGACTTCAGGGGAGCTTTGGGCTGGGGTCCATGCCCCACACAGAGGTGTCACCCCCGGGTCTGCAGGACCTAGCCTTTGCCCTGGCTAACCATGGGCCAGCCAGGCTGGCATCACCCCAGGAGGCAGGAGAAGAGGTGACACCACAGAGACATCCTACAAGCTCAGCCTGACAAGTAGGAAGCACGCTGGACGCAGCCACAGGCATCATTTATCAGAGCAGCCCTCATCTGCTTTTAAGAATTGTGGGGAAGGGTGCCAAGGGGGAGGGTGGGGTTAGCAGATGTAAGCTTTTACATAGAGAACTGGTAAACAACAAGGCCCTACTGTATAGCACAGGGAACTATATTCAATAGCCTGTGACAAACCATAATGGAAAAGAATATAAAAAAAGAAGGTATATATATGTATAACTGAATCACTTTGCTGTACAGCAGTAATTAACAAAACAGTGTAAATCAACTATACTTTAATCAAAAAAAAAAGAAAACAAAAGCATTGCAGGGAAGAAAACGAGACAAGTAAAATGTACAGAGGAAGCATTCTGAAAATATTCTAGCTAGAAGTGTTCTCCAACGGCAATCTTTTTTTCCCTCCTTAAGACCCAGTCTAATCCATGTCCATGTGTAGCTTGTAAATCACATGTATATTCCTAAGCTATTTCCTTGGTAAAATTTCTAAAACATTCTCAAGGAAGATTCCATGGCCAGAGAGCTCAATAAAACCATGGGTACTTAATCTAAACAGAAAGAAATCTAATAACCTTCAGACAAGAAGTCCAATTAGAAACCTGTGACTGAAACGCAAACAGACAGCAGGCCAGGGAGGTCCAGGCATGGCGCAGGGAGGAGGGGACTGTGACAGAGAGCGTGAGAAGTAACCAGAACAGTGGTGGAGGCACCTC
Organism: Neophocaena asiaeorientalis asiaeorientalis; assembly: GCF_003031525.2. Taxonomy (NCBI): domain Eukaryota; kingdom Metazoa; phylum Chordata; class Mammalia; order Artiodactyla; family Phocoenidae; genus Neophocaena; species Neophocaena asiaeorientalis. The sequence goes on from NW_020174055.1 coordinate 853,319, forward strand.
ACTGGGACATTGTTCGCTGGTGGATGCTTCCTGCCATGGTGAGTTTGCTTCTCTATGCAACCTCCTAACCGCAGGGACTTATGATTTATGAGCACTTATGAGCACTCAGACCAGGGGGATCCTCTGCTCTGTTGTTCAGGTTCATCAGCCTTTTGGCCAAAGGTCTTAATCAGCTTTCATGGCTTACAAACCATCTCAGGGGTGGTGCAGTACCCAATGGGCACTTAGCCATCCTCCCTGCCTCTGTAATAATACCCGGTGAGCACCAACCATGGCTCCAGACCTGCCGGACACCTCTTGCAGGACTTACTCTTGTCTCCAGAGTAACGACAAGGGCACTGAGGGTTTATGAGGTGAAGCCTTTGCCCAAGGTCATCGGGTCAGTGTATGACAGAGACAAGGGGGCACACCTTAGATGGTACGCAGGACTTACTCTTGTCTCCAGAGTTAATGACAAGGGCACTGAGGGTTTATGAGGTGAAGCCTTTGCCCAAGGTCATCGGGTCAGTGTATGACAGAGACAAGGGGGCACACCTTAGATGGTCTGATTTCAGAGTCCTTCTCTTGACCACCCAGATACTCCCTTGTGTGATATCTCACAGCCGTGGAAAAAGCGAAAAATGAAGGACTATGTGACAGGAAAGAGAGTCTGATGCACTGATTGAGCGATTGGGTGAAAATTATCTGGGAAAGGGAATATTCCCATGGCCTGAAAAATCATAATACAACCAGCAATGGATGCTAAAGCCATTGGGTGAAAATTATCTGGGAAAGAGAATATTCCCATGGTCTCAAAACTCACCCCACAGACTACTTATTAATTAGAAAAGAATAAATACGGTAACATCATAAAGGAGAGCTCTGGCAGAAATCACCTTAGCCAGGTGAACCGTTCACTACCAATACCAGGTCACGATGATGTGGTGGGACCACTGATGTGAGGCAAATACACAAGATGTCTACCTGGAGCTAAGCATGAGGGAAACAGTCAGACAACTGTGAGATACTCTATAAAACAAACGGCTTAGATTTTTTAAAAAAAAGTCAGCATCACAAAAGACAGTTTTGGTTCAGGTTTAAAGAGACATAACCAGATTCAGTGCATGTCATGTAATTGAATTCTAGATAAGGGAAAACAGCTATAAAGAGTACTTTGGGCAACCAGGGGTATTTGAATTGGGACTATATATTAGATAATATTACTTTATCAGTGTTGACTTCCACAGTGATAATAGTATCATAGTATACCTTTGAAGAAGACAATCTATGAACTTAGGAGATATATACAAAGTATGTCATGATGTCTGCAACTTACTTTCCCATGATTCACATGATTCAGAGACAAAAACTGAACACACATCCATAACACACAAATCCATATTTACAATCTCTCCATGTGTGCATGTATCTGTTCACGTGTGTATTTGGGTAAACATCTGGTAACTCTGAGTGAAGATTATATGTATTCACTATACTATTTTTCCATTTTCCTATAAATCTGAAGTTTATCAAAAGAAAAGTAGGCAAAAAAGTAAGTGAAGATATTTGTTTGAAGAGTCATAAGGCAAAAGAATTGCTATGCTCTGATATCAGCTAGATAAAAATTCTAATTTTGGACAAAAACAAAGAACATTAAAAATAAAAGCAATTAATATATTAAGATGAGACTTTTGTCTTTTGTTTAAATGACTCATAACATTTTAAAAATCAATCATGATAGCTACAGATGGCAACAAAGTTGCTTAATAAATTTTGCATTAGTGTAAATCAAATCACCTGTTGGTCATTCACTACAGCCACATTCTTTTTAAGGGTAATGTTTACTATTCTAAACACAAATCTTAATGCAACATGAAATTCATTTCACAATTTCCTCTTGATGGACTTTAGTGGATAAATTAACATACCATTCCTCCCTGGATTTAAACCTGATTTTCAGGTCATTTGTTCCCGGGACCACTACGAGCTCTGTTGTTGGAGATGTTGACTGCACTTGGCCCCCCAGCACGGTCCCAAGGGACTCCATGAACACGGGACTTACTTTTCAGACACTGAGATTCTCTGGAGGTGGGTGGCAGTTAGGCACCGGGGGCAACGCAGCATCGTCCCTGCTGGAAATGGCCCATTATTGCCCCAGTGAATGGCATGAGATCACAGCCCCTGAGAACTCTGGAAAAGACAAGAATAAAAGAGAATATTCACATTCCATTAAAAGTGAGAATTTAAAATTTAAGATTTTTTTTTAATATTTTAAAATTTGTATATTTCAAATTTTAAAATGATTTAAAATATTTGGTATGAACTTGAAATGCTCTTTTAAAATTTTTTAATTAACTTTATTGAGAAATAATTTACATACAATAAAATACATGTATTTTAACAAAATGTGTACAACTGTGTAACCACCACCACAATCAAGATAGAATTTGAACTTGAAATGGTCTTGATAGTGAATCTCCCTCCTTCACACACCATCCCCCCCTTTAATTTTTAAATAAATACAGGCATTGGGGGGTAGGTCAGGATAAATGGAAAAGTCTCCCAGGCAGGTGTCAACTCACAGAAGTGACTGTGAGGTCAGAGCCATGAGAAGTTCACAGGCTATGCTGATGTTCCAGGGCAGGTGCACAGAGACGCTCACAGACAGAACCCCGACTTCTGACATCCCAGGAGAATCTCAGGTGGCACAGTCCATGGGGAATCGCAAAGTTAGGAAGCTGTTCATCATCCTTGCTGGGATCGTGGTGTGAACCTCAGGGAATTTGAGAGGTCAGGCTGATGACCACTCCTCATTCCTGGTGGGGTGCACCAGGCTCCAGTGTGGGGTCAAAGTGTTATTGATAGCATCCTGAGTCAGGAGGGTCCCTGTGGACCATACCTCAGTCCAGGTGAGTGCAAGGTGATCCCCAGTGGTGATGGGGGCAAGTGTTATGAACAGCATCTTGACGCCTGAGATCCACTTGCTTATCTGCAATTTGGGGTTTTTTTTCAGGCATCAGACCCCCAGGATGCTTGTGAGCTAGGAGGACCATGACTGCACAGGTGAGGGGAAGGAGCTGGGTCACCTTTGTGCACCCTACAGAGACTATACCACATGGGGTACAGGGACCGTGCTTTCCTCCATGTTAACACCTAGGTTCTGGGTGAAGTCTGAGGATCTCACCTGCATCTAGGGATTGCCCCTGTCAGGGGGTGTGCCCAGAGCCTGGGGATGGCCTATCCTGTCCCTGCAGGTCCTGAGCCTCCAGAACCCCAGCTGGTTTCTCCTTTGACCTTTCCCATCCACATGGATAAATCACACATCTTCATAAACCTAGCTGAATTCTTAAACCGACGTGGGAAGACACTAAATGCAAAAGAATGAGAATCAGTAGCCAAAACAATCTTGATAAAGAAGAACAAAGTTGAAGGTCTCGCATTTCCTGATTTTGAAACTTACTATGAAGCTATAATCATCAAAAGAGTGTGGTCTGGGCATAAAGACAGCTATATAGACAGATCAGTGGTATAAAATAGAGAGTCCAGAAATAAACCCTTGCATATATGGTCAAGTAATTTTTGACAAGGGTGTCAAGACCACTCAATGAGGAAAGGACAGTCTTTTCAATTAACCGTGTTGGGAAAACTTGGATATCCACATATGAAAGAATGAAGTTGGACCCTTACCTTACACCATATATAAAAATTATCTCAAATGGATCAAAAAACCTTTATGTAAGGCCTAAAAGTATAAAACTTTTGGAAGAAAACATAGAGGAAAATCTTCATGACGTTGGATTTGGCAATGCTATCTTGGGTATGTCACCAAAAGCACAAGCAACAAAAAAATTGGACCTCATCAAAATTAAAATCTTCGTATCAAATGATACCAACAACAGAGTGAAAAGGCAACCCATGAGATGGGAGAAAATAGTTTCAAATCATATATCTGATAAGTGATTAATACCCAGAATATATAAAGAACTCCTACAACTCAACAGAAAACCCAAACAACCCAGTTTAAAAATGGGTAAAGAACTTTAATAGCCATTTCTCCAAAGAAGATATACAAATGGCCAATAAGCACATGAAAAGATGCTCAACATCAGTAATCACTAGAGAAATGCAAACTGAAACCACAATGAGATACCACTTCATAGCCACTAGGATGATTATTAAAAAAACAAACAAATAGAAAATCACAAGTGTTGGTAGGGATGTAGGGAAATTGGAACCCTTTTCCATTGCTGGTGGGAATGTAAAATGGTACAGCCTCTATAGAAAGCAATATAGTGGTCCCTCAAAAACGTAAACAAAGAATTACCATATGATATAGCAATTCTACTTCTGGGTTTATCTGTTCAAGCAGAGACTTGAACAAATATTTGTGCAGCCTTGTTGATAGCAGAATTATTCACAATAGCAAAAAGGTGGAAGTAACTCAAGTACCCATCAATGAGTGAACACATAAACAAAATAAGGTCTATCCATACAATGAAGGAAATTCATTTAAGCGATATCATATGATATTTGTCTTTCTCTGTCTGACTTACTTCACTCAGTATGACAATCTCTAGCTCCATCCATGTTGCTGCAAATGGCATTATTACATTTTTAAAAATATTTATTTACTTATTATTTATTTGGATGCACTGGCTGTTAGTTGCAGCAGGTGGGCTCCTTAGTTGTGGTTCCAGGGCTCCTTAGTTGAGGCTCATGGGCTCTTTAGCTGTGGCATGTGAACTCTTAGTTACGGCATGCATGTGGGATCTAGTTCCCTGACCAGGGATTGAAGCTGGGCCCCCTGCATTAGGAGCATGGAGGCTTATCCACTGTGCCACCAGAGAAGTCCCCTCATTCTTTTTTTATGGCTGAGTAATATTCCATTGTATATATGAAACACATCTTTATCCATTCCTCTGCTGATGGACATTTAGGTTGCTTCCATGTCCTGGCTAAAGTAAATAGTGCTGCAATGAACGTTGGGGTGCATGTATCTTTTCAAATTATGTTTTCTCTGAATCTATACCCAGGAGTGGGACTGCTGGATCACATGGCAGTTCTATTTTTAGTTTCTTAAGGAACTTCCATATTGTTCTCCATGGTGGTTGTACCAGCTTACATTCACACCAACAGTATAGGAGGGTTCCCTTTTCTCCACACCCTTTCCAGCATTTATTGTTTGTAGATTTTTTGGTGATGGCCATTCTGACCAGTGTGAGGTGATACCTCATTGTAGTTTTGATTTACATTTCTCTAATCATTAGTGATATTGAGCACCTTTTCATGTGCTTTTTAGCCATCTATATGTATTCTTTGGAGAAATGTCTATTTAGATCTTCCAAAATGTAGAAAACAAACTTATGGTTACCAGGAGGTAAGGAGGGGGAGGGATAAATTGGAAGATTGGGATTGACACATACTACTATATATAAAACAGATAACTAATAAGGACCTACTGTATAGCACAGGGAACTCTACTCAATACTCTGTAATGGTCTATATGGGAAAAGAATCTAAAAATGAGTGGATACATGTATACATATAACTGATTCACTTTGCTGTACACCTGAAACTAACACAACATTGGAAATCAACTATACTCCAATAAAAATTTTTTTAAAAAAGGAAGGAAATTCTTACACTTGTTACAATATGTATGAACCTTGAGGACATTATAAGTGAAACAAGCTAGTAATAAAAGGACAAACATTGTATGACTCCACTTATGTGAAGTAGCCAGAGTAGTTAAATTCTTAGGGGCAGAAAGTAGAATGGAAGTTGCCAGGGGCTGGGAGATGAGGAATTGTGAGTTAGGATTTAATGGATAAAGAGTTTCAACGGGGTAAGATGAAAAAGTTCTAGGAAGGGATGGTGGTGATGGTTGCACAACAATGTGAATGTACTTAATACTACTGAATGGACACTTAAAAGTGGTTAAAATGGTACATTTTATCTTATGTATATTTTCCCACAATAAAATAGTTTCAAAATAAACACACAAAAGAATGAGAATCAAATTAAAGATTGTTCCATTGGCCACACAGCATTCAAAGAAGTATATTTTAAGACTGGGTGCGAGGGGAGTAAAATTTGGAACTTAGGACTATATGGACAAAAGGTGATGTATGTACGCAGACACACAGAGGCTCAGAAAATTCATTGTCCACAGACTCCTGAAAACATTTACAGAGAAAATACTCAAATAAAAAGAAAAATAAATCCAACAGGAGAAGGTGAGATACAACAGCAATGGTGAGTTAAAAGAAATGGTAAGTTAGTATTTATTTAGATTAATCAACTGATTTTTATTAAAAACTAAAGGTTAAAAATAAAAGGACAAAGTGAGTTATCTTATTCTAAACTTAAAACTGGAAATCTTAAAGTAATATTAATAGTCAACAAAATAAAATCAATGTGTAAGGCTAGTCTGACTTTATACATTTACCACATTATAAATTAAAGAGAAAAATCAGATGACCATTTCAAAAGATATACACTGATATAATTCAACATTCATTCATGATAAAAGAAAATATCTTTTAGCAAAGTAGGAATAGAAAAGAAGCTCTTTAACCTAATATAGGATATCGTTCAGAAAACGACTACAATATTACACTTAATGGTGAAATGTTGAATAATGCTAACTGCCTTTCCTTTAAGATCAGGAATAAGATAAGGTCACACCATCACCACTGAAGGTCACCAATCTCCTGGAAGTCTTAGTCAGTGCAGTAAGGACACATAAATAAGTTAATTAATTAAAATAAAAGGTATGAGAAGTTTAAAAGAAAGGAGAAACCTGTCATTATTTGTGGATAATATGACTTTATACATAGAAAATAATCTTGCTGATAGATCATTAGAGTTAATAAAAGCTTTCAGATATAAAATTAATACACAAAATCAATTCTGTGTGTATGAACCAAAAAGATTTGAAAATCAAGCAAAAAATGCCATTTATAATAGCATCAATATAAAGTATGCAGGACTGAATGCAACAAAAAGTGTACAGAAACCTCATGGAGATAAAGTATGTCTGAATAAGTGGAGATATAGATTAGGAAATATTATACTTCTACAGGTTCAATATAATTACATTCAATATCTTAAAGGGCATGTGTGTAGGAGGGTATGGGGGGGTGTGCACATGCGTACGACTTGCAAATTAATTCCAAAGTGCATTTAGAAGCTCTAAGTCCAATGCACATCGAAGAAAAAGAGTGAGGTGGAGAAAGGCCCTACAGGGTAACCAGACTCATCACAAAATGACAGAAGTTAAGACAGTGTGTCATTGGTACAGGGACAGACACATAGAGAAGCAGCCCAGAATAGAAAACCTGAAAAAGGATCACATATATATGGACATTTAATACATGACAGATGATTTTACAGATCAGTTGGAAAAGAACAGACTTTGCACGATACAATGCTAAGACAAGTTATTATGCAAACTGAAATAATGAAATTGGACCCCCACCATACCAAAAATAAATTTCTAAGTTAAGGCTAAACTACATAAATTCTAGAAGAGAATATAGGCAATTTCTTATGACTTAGAGGAAGAATTTTTTAAATAAGACTAAAATGGCTGGGCTTCCCTGGTGGCGCAGTGGTTGAGAGTCCGCCTGCCGATGCAGGGGACGCGGGTTCGTGCCCCGGTCCGGGAAGATCCCACATGCCGCGGAGCGGCTGGGCCCGTGAGCCATGGCCGCTGAGCCTGCGTGTCCGGAGCCTGTGCTCCGCAATGGGAGAGGCCGCGATGGGGAGAGGCCTGCATACCGCACAAAAAAAAAAAAAAAAAATACTAAAATGGCTAAAATAAATGGCTAAAATAAATTATTAACTGCTTTGCGTGAAAAGTATTAAAACTGTTAAGAAAGTGAGTAGACAGACCACATACTGTGAGGAGATATTTACCAAACATATCACTGATTAAGGAATGGTACTCAGATGATTTAAAGCATTCCTAAGATTTAATAAGAAAAGACAAACAACCCAATGGAAAAATGGGCCATCGAAATAAGTAGAAATTTTGCAGAAATGCAAGAACAAAAAAGTGATAGACACGGACAAAATTCTGACAATCTAATTTTTATGAAAATAAATGAAAAATAAGACCGCATAGAGATAATAGCTTATACCTACCAGACTGGGAAAAAATTTTAAATGAACAACGCCATGTATGGACAATAATATGGAGAAAATGTAACTTTCTTTTGATGCTGGTCAAAGGCAAACATTGTGCAATTGTTTGCGGCGCAAACTGCACGTCCTGACCTAGATGTAATGCACTTGCATCCCAGGAACTCTCCCACATCCTTTGATCCTCACACGCATGCACCAGAGGGCAGACACAAGCTCCTATGAGCACAGAAACCAGCAGACGCTCATCAACTGCCGAATCCGGATTTCAGGGAAAATGAGTGCATGCCGGCTACAAGCATCAACATGGCTGGATAGATAAACTATATTAAGGGAAAGAAGCAAGCCACAGAAGGATGCACACAATCCACTTATATAAAGTGTAAATAGCAGGCAGATCCAGGCACCGTTTAGCTAGGCAAGCTAGATGGTCCCGGACTTATGATGGTTCCACTTACATTTTTTCGACTTTAAGATGGTGTGACATTTATATGCATTCAGTAGAAACCGTACTTCAAAATTAAAAAAAAATTATTTTATACTGAAGTATAGTTGATTAACAATGTTGTTTCAGGCGTACAACAGAGTGATTCAGTTATACATATACATGTATCTATTCTTTTTCAAATTCTTTTTCCATTTATGTTATTACAGAGTATTGAGAAGAGTTCCCTGTGCTATACAGTAGGTCCTTGTTAGTTATCCATTTTAAATAGAGCAGTGTGTACATGTCAATCCCAAACTCTCAATCTGTCCCTCCCCCCATCCTTTCCCCTGGGTAACTGTAAGTTCGTTCTGTAAGTCTGTGAGTCTGTTTCTGTTTTGTAAATAAGTTTGTATATTTTTTTTTAGATTCCCCATATAAACGATATCATATGATTTTTGCCTTTCTCTGTCTGACTTACTTCACTTAGTATGATAATCTCCAGGTCCATCCATGTTGCTGCAAATGGCATTATTTCATTCTTTTTTATGGCTGAGTAATATTCCATTGTATATATGTACCACATCTTCTTTATCCATTCCTCTGTTGATGGACATTTAGGTTGCTTCATTGTCTTGGCTATTGTAAACAGCACTGCAATGAACATTGGGGTGCATGTATCTTTTGAACCATGTTTTTCTCTGGATATATACCCAGGAGTGGGATTGCAGGATCATATGGTAGCTCTTGAATTTTGATCTTTTCTCAGGCTAGCGATAAGCAGTACGATCCTCTCTCGAGATGCTGGGCAGTGGCAGTGAACCACCCCATCCCAAGGGTAAACAACCGATATACTTACAACCATCTTGGACCCAGACAGCCATTCTGTTTTTTTGATTTAAGTACAGTATTCAATAGATTACATGAGATATTCAACCCTTTATTATAAAATAGGTTTTGTGTTAGAGGATTTCGCCCAACTATAGGCTAATATAAGTGTTTTGCGTATGTTTCAAGGAAGCTGGGCTAAACTATGATTTTTGGTAGGTTAGGTATATTAAATGCATTATTTATTTGTTTGTTTATTTATTTTTGGCTGCTTTGGGTCTTTGTTGCTGTGCACAGGCTTTCTCTAGTTGTAGCGAGTAGGGGGGCTACTCTTCATTGCAGTACATGGGCTTCTCATTGCGGTGGCTTCTCTTGCTGTGGAGCATGGGCTCTAGGTATGCAAGCTTCAGTAGTTGTGGCACATGGGCTCAGTAGCTGTGGCTCGTGGGCTCTAGAGCACACGCTCAGTAGTTGTGGCGCGTGGGCTTAGTTGCTCCGCAGCATGTGGGATCTACCCGGAACGGGGCATGAACCCGTGTCCCCTGCATCAGCAGGCGGACTCTCAACCCCGGCGCCCCCAGGGAAGCCCCTTACATGCATTTTTTTTTTTTTTTGCGGGACGCAGGCCCCTCACTGTTGTGGCCCTCTCTCGTTGCAGAGCACAGGCTCCGGAGTTGTGGCACGTGGGCGTAGTTTCTCCGCAGCATGTGGGATCTACCCGGAACGGGGCATGAACCCGTGTCCCCTGCATCAGCAGGCGGACTCTCAACCACGGCGCCACCAGGGAAGCCCCTTACATGCATTTTTGACTCGGGATATGTTCCATTTACAATGGGTTTATTGGGATGTAACCACATCATAAGTTGAGGGAGATCTGTGTAAACATAGGTGATTTAGGACAGGGGTGACCTCTGTGGGGTGGGGATGGGGGACATCCATGAATTCTGGGGTACAATCGTGCTCCTCCTGTGTGATGGGTGCATGGCTGTGTATTTTGTTCTTTAAACCATTCACATAGTTTTCAATGCATTTTCTTTGTCCATATGCTATTGTTTATAATAAAAAAAAAGAGAGGGAAAGAAAACAGTCATATGCAGAGCAAAAAGTCCTACAAGGTCTTTATGAAAAAGACTAATAACAAAGGTATAGGAATCATCTGAAAAACCTATAGAACTCCACTGAAAAACATGAATGGACACCCAATAAAGGGAGAATATTTCCTGGACAAGTAGACAGACAGTACTGCAATATCAATTAGTCTGTAATTAGTCTTTAAAACCAGTAGAATCTCAACCAATTTCGCAGCAATCTTACAAAGCCACTTCTAAGATTCCTAGAGAAGGAATGTCAAGACCAGGTGAAAGAGAAGAGGGCTAGTTGTACCAAATTTTAATTTTACTGACTTGCTTCGGACCACGAACCTGTCAGTGTAAAACACCCAGTGGTCTGGACAAACAACCAATTTGTTTCTCAATACATTTGGGCCCAAGACGAAAGGGGAAGTAACCAGGCACTAAACTGAGTTGCAGAGGCAGACCCGCTAGCAGACAGCCTGGGCACAGCCCTGGCATCCTTGGTGCTGGGTCCTGGAGCCTACAGAAGCCTGTGCCAGGCATGGAGGTGGGTGGAAAGGGACCCACAGAAGCGGGACCACATGGGGGTGATCAATTCTGCTCTCAAGCCTCCACAGAGAGAGGTGCTTTGTCTGAAGTGCCAGGTGGGATAAAAAGTCTCCCACAATAATATTTCAGAATCATGAAGGCAAACTACTGAGTATTATATATAGAATGGATAAACAATAAGGTCCTACTGTATAGCACAGGGAACTATATTCAATATCCTGTGATAAACCATAATTGATTGAAAGAAAAATATATATATAAATGAATCACTCTGCTATACAGTAGAAATTAACACAGCATTGTAAATCAACTATACTTCAATAAAATAAATTTTAAATCATTTCTCCCCCAGGTTCATCATCCACTTCATGCTAGTGGATGGCATAGAAACTCTAGCAGAGGTGATGATTATGATTTTTCACTGCAGCTCCTATTTACTGAGCACGTACTACATACAAGGTACCAGGCTGAATGCATCACAGGATTTCTTTTAATCCCACAAGAACCCCGAGAGGGAGGTCTCCCGTCCCGGCTTGAATGTCTGTTCTTCATGAAGCTTCTCTGTTCCTCCCAGCATCTCCTGGGCTCCCAGAGCCTGTGCACCTCGGAGGCCTGGCTCGCTTGCTGTAAAAACGCAGGGCCCTCCTCCACACATAACCTTCACCCACATGTGTTGGGACAGGCTTTATTTCTTAGCCTTCCTCAGAGCTTTAAAAGAAAAGTGAATTTCTATGAAACGGGCTTTAATTCACACACTGACCACTCAGTTCTTCTGCCACTCAGGAAGGCACAGAAAAAACGTGGAGGCCTCAGTCCTCCTGGAACCCACTTTGATTTCCAGTTCTCTAAGGGAATCAAAACTTGCAGCATGTCCTGGCTAAAGTTTCAAGAAATTTAAATTCAGGAAAAGTCTGTAACAACTTCTGGAAACAAAAGGGAGATTCTCTTTTTGTACTGTAAGATATTGCAAGCACAAAATATGTCTGTAATAAATTATGTAAATATTTGGGAGGCTGAAGTGCTTTTCAACATGCAAGTTCCTCTAGAGAGAAATGCAAGAACATTGCAGTGACTTAAAAGCAAGTTTAGATCAATAACACAGTGAGGGGAGAGAAAGGCTATCAGCCAAAAGGAAGGGTGTTGATGCTTTGCATGCACTTTAGTCCTGGAAGACAAGTTTCTACAATCAAATAGCCATTTCAGACCCGTATTGCTGTCTTGAAAGGCAGGATGTGGCTGGCTTGGACACCGTGATGGTGAGGCCCTGGGAAACCACTTCAACTCTGCTTCATCTATTACCATGGGCTTGCGCTGTCCCAAGGGTCCTGGTAGAGACCAATGGGGAGGGCCCTCTGAAAATACTCCGGGGATGGAAGGGGGCTCACAGCTGTAAGGTGACATTATTCTAAAGTAAAAATATATGCACAGAGAGGGGCTAAAGATGAAAGAAGACCAGGCATGCTCCCAGGCCTGACTGCTGGCAAACAGCAGGTGAAAAGGAGTTGTGGTCACCCAGTAGGGTAGCCAGGCTGCCAGTGGCCCAGAGGCTGCCCGATAGACTCCAGGTGGCCCCAGGCAGGTCACCACGCACAGGGACTCTCTGGCCTCCCTGGAGGTGGCCTCTTCCCTCAGACCACCCAGACCCTGGTGCCTCCCACTCCCACCTAGGTTCTGCTGTGTTTTTCCATCGGGTTTCCCTCTACCTATCCTAATGCCCCTCTGCCCTTCACAAGCCAGGGTCCCTTCAAGTCCCTTATCCTGCAAGAAATCTTTGCTGATCATCCAACCAGAAGACTTTCACTGACCACCTACTTTGCGAGGAGCCATGGAAGGTGGGGTATAAGCAGGTTGGATATTTTCCCTGAAGACCCTGTGCCTTGAAACAGGACAGCGGCTGGGAGAGCAGGGCCTGAAGGGCAGCCTGCTCCCTGCTGAGCCTCAGGGGCCCAGAGAAGAGAGAGGAGATGCTGGGCTTGGAACCTACACCCTGAGGAATTCCCAAGAGAAGGGGCAGGGACTAGTATTTATTGAGTGACTGCTCTGTGCACCTGGACTAGGTGTTCATGAGTTCCCTCAGGGCATTCTCATGGCTGCAGCTGAGGAGAGGGCTGGGGGTGGGCACAGACCTCTCCTTCCACTTTGCCCTGGAGGAGAATTCTCAGCAGCGTGAACTGCGCCTGCAAAGACGATGCCCTGCACGCTTCCTGACCCCCCTGCCAACCCCACTCTCAGCTCTGAGATGGATAATACTTTTTCTTTCAGCTTTTTCCCCCTACTTGCTTTAAATTGCCTAAGCACACTCACCATGTGGACTTCACACCAACCTTGGGGCCCACTGGTGGCTCAAGGTGACAGCAGGATGTCAGAGAGGCCCCCTTCCCTCTGCCCTGCCTGTTTCCCAAGGCAGCTTCTCCTCATCCTTTGGCTTTAATGTTCCCTCCTCAGAGAGGCCTCCCAGGACCACTCTTTAAAAAGAATACGCCCCGACCTTTATCCTCAATGACTCACCCTCTCTATTTTCTGTGGATAATCTACAATGACCCTGTTTATCAGTTTACTCATATGTGGGTCAGCGACTATCACTAGGTGGGTGTCCCAGGAGGGCCGTGACCCGGGTCACCACACGGGGACACTGCATGCAGGCCAGAGGGCTTGCTCTGGGCCTAGGGCTCCATCTAGGATGCCAGCTGCTTTCGTGGTGGGCTCTGCCGGGCTGGAAGGCCTCGGGACAACCCATGGGCGCCCATCTCTGTAGGATCTGAAATGACTCTCTTGGCTAGGCAGAATCACTCCTACACCCTGTTCATGCTGCACCAGGTTCACGAAACTGGCCCTGAGCAATCTGCCCTTGACAGTTTTCCTTTCCTTTAACAATCTAAAGCATTTCCAGTGGGTGCCTCTCAATTTCACATTTCCACTGTTTATTACCTTGAAATTTCCCCTACTTTTTTCTAAAGTCGAAGCCTTGCTTTTTCAACTCAGAGCCAGAGTTTCATCCATGTAGGAAGGGTACAGGAGGTGCTCAGTGAATGGCAATGAAGAAACCCTCCAACTTCTAACAAGATGTGTCAGCAACCTTTACATGGGTCCCACTCCAGTGGAAGCCACTCTGCTCCACCAACCTGGCTGTCAAAGCAGTGATATTGATGCAGCTGCCGGGAGACTGTACTCACCCGTGTTCCCCAGCTCTGCTCCCTGCAGCATCGCAGCACCCCACCTGATGGCCCGGAACCCAGGCCAGTCAGCTTGCTCAGGACCACACAGCAAAGCACCCAGCTGTGCCCAGCCACTCACTCCGTTCCTGCCCTTCCAGCTCTGTCATCCCTGGGGCATTGTTATTTTTTGTTCGTTTGTTTGAAATTGGCAACCTACAAGCATTTTATTATCAAAAGGAACAAAACGGGTGCAGCATGGGAAAAAGAGGGGGTCCTTCTGTCCCCTCAAGGGTGGTGGGCAAAGTAGACCCCAGGGTCTCAAGCAGGTTGGAATCAGACAGAAGTACAAAAGTGGTCACTGTCCAGGCAATATTGACCTGCCAGACACTTACCTCCTCATACACATCTAGGGCCACCTGGAATTGGACATGCATGAGGCTGCAGGGCATGCAGTGCCACTCTGCCCTGGAAAACCTGACACGGGGCCCTCTGAGACCAACTCACAGACAGAGGCAAATGTCACACCTGCTGGTCTCTGGGTCCTAGCTGTTGCCTCTTGTCGCCTAGAAGTGAGCCCTTCAGCCCCTAATTGCTTCCCCCACGCCTGGATCTGGGAGCAGGACAGGGTCCGTGAAGGGAAAATGCCAGGCCAACCCTGTCGGGAGGAGCCCGCTAGACCAGCCTGTGCCACCACGTGGCCACAGAGGCCCAGGGTCTGTGATTTTAGGGCCTCAGGGGTGACTGCAGACCAGGTTTTGAGAAAATCAGACATAGAGCTGCTTGAAATTGAAGAGTCTTCTGTTTGACCTTGAAGCAGAAAAGGGACTTTTTGAGCGTCTCCAACATGCCAGCCACAGTCCATTTGCTCCATGCTTATATTTGACCATAGGGCTAGCATGCCTACTTTAATGACTACCTCTCCTGGGCCTAGAGGAGTTAAGTAACCTGACCAGGGTCACACAGCAGTAAGTCACCTAGAATCTGAATGCAAGTCAAAGCTTTGACATTGTGCCTCTTCTTGAGATGCTCTGAGGTGCTAATGATATTTTATCCTGCTGTTGGAAGGCCATGGTCAGCTCATCCCCATGTTCCTGGAGCCCCAGAGGCGTTTTGCCTGCCTGAAGGTCCTTCTGTGATAACCAAGCCCACAGGCCTATTACTGCTCCTCCAGAGAGGGCTTTGCTTCTCTCCCAACAATAGCAGCCAAGCGTTCTTCTTTCCTAACCTCTCCCTTCTCCACCGGGGATATTTTCTATTTCAAAATGGTTGAAATTATACTGTGACAATTACATTTCTTATTCAAGATGAAATTTATTTTCACATCAGGAGTGAAAATGGTTACTCTCCTGTTCTTTATTAAACTGGGAAATTTTCACACGGAAGCTAAGCAGCGGAGACACTTTTTATTCTAACATCTTGACCTTTAGCAACCTTTGATACCTTTAATTTATGTTGTTTCCCTGGTATCGTGACCTCTGCTGGGAGACAGGCAAGAGCGGTGAGGCTCCCCGTTGTGGCTGTCCCAGAGGAGGTGACCCTCCTTCAGGACCCCATCCTCCCATCCCAGCTCCTCTGCTTCCAGATGACCCGACCCACCTGCACGGAGCAGTGGTTCCCAAAGTGGGTGCCTGGACCACCGCATCAGCATCACCTGGAGATTTGTTTGAAATTAATGTTCTCAGGCTCCACCCAGAACCTGCTGAATCAGAAACCCCAGGGGGGCTGCCTATCGGTGTTTTCACGAGCCCTCCGGTTGGAGAACCACTGAGCTACCCACTGCAGACCCCCTGGGCCTGGCCTCCACACATTCCATCCCCTCTCTCTTCTCACGCAGTCTCAGGAGCTCATCCTTTTTTGGTTTCCCAAGAGACCCACCTTCTGCAATTATCCCTTTGCCCCTCCCTTCCCAATACCTGCAAGCTCCTCCTCTCTGCTAGTTTTTTCCTCAGCTTGTTTCAAACATAATGGGGGGTGGGGTGAGGGCTCTTCTTGAAAAGGCATCTTTTATTTGACCTCCTGTCCCATAGAGACAACTCCCTCCTTGCTGTATTACCTTGGCAACTTATTTATTCTTTTTATGCATCACGTTTTCCTTTCTAAAAGTAGGAGTAATAGTACCTGTTAAACAGATAAGGTTGTAAGAGTTTAATGAGATAACATTAATAGAGGGGATGTGCTATGGGGATTAATTCCGCCATCTTGGAATCAGCCTCAGCGGTTTTGCTGATGTAAGAGGTGTATTTAATGCAGTGATGAATATTGGTACGTTTTTTTGATCCATGGCTCCAAGGTGAATTTCAGGGTGGGTTCGGCCAGCTTGTCAGCATTGTTTATGGATAACAGTGAGATGGATGGTTTTTATCTAGTTTCAGTAAGGTGGAGGGAGGGCTGTGATGCTGAAGCTGGTCTTGTAGCGGTAATGTGCCTATGTGACTGGCGGGGTATAAGAAGTCCCAGCTGAGACTCCATGTGGGCTGCCTCATTTTGAGGCGTTCCTTGTAACCACCTATTATTCCAAGACAGAAGTTACATCTGGTCTCTGCTGCAGGGGAGGCCAGTTGGAGGGAGCCTCTTCCTGGTAGGCAGCCTTTGGCTCCAAAGCAGTCCCGACCTTCATATTTGTTGCTGTATTATATCCTTTCTCAGCAATAACCTGTGGACTCGTAAGTATTGTCGTTTGGGGCCTTATGAGTCTTCTTTAGCAACAGAGTGCTGTCTGGCTGCCACTGTTAGTATAGGTGACATTACAGTTATTTTTCCTTCTGCCACGTTATCAAACACAATTCCTTGTTGAACTGCTCACAAGAATTGTTGTTCATTGCTCTCTTCATCCCTTCCTCCATTCTCTGCACTCCCATCTCCCCTACCCAACTCTGGATCCTGTCCCTACTACCCCACCGAAACCAGAGTCACCAAAGTCACCAAGTCACTAACCTTTCAGCCCTTAGTTTACACAACAGAACACAGCTGCCATCTGGAACCATTCTTTATACACAATACCATCATCCTTCATGATCTGATCCCTCCTCATCTCCCCTCTACTTCAGTTTCTCTCAAATCCCTTTTTCCAACAAACTATGGGTGTTCTCCCAAATCTGTCCCTGGCTCAGCTCTCTCCTTCAGATAACTGATCCATTCAGATGACTCCCAAGTCTCTTGTCTTGTTTTCTTTTCTACCCTTCAATTCACAACTCCCTGAAAGTATGTCCACCTGTACACCTCACTGGTACCTCAAAGACAAGAGAACTTATCTTCCTTGTAAAACATGCCTGTTGACCAGATCAATGAAGATTTAAAAACTGGATTCTCCCTTCTCTTCTCCCTCTCCATCTCCATGGGCCCTGTAGGTGTCTCTCTTTCTCTATGAGTTAGTCTTTCCTCTCTTCTCTCTTTTCTTCTTTGTCTCTTACCTCTCCTCTTTTCTCCCCAACCTGGGCAACCATAAAATCCTGACATTGATAGAGAATGGCCTTCTTTCATTTTCCCTGCTTATTCTCTTGACACCACCATCACCGGGCAACCCGACTTCATGCAGTGGTGTAACAGGATGGCTTCAAGAGTTGCCTCTGAGACCTCACACCTTGCCAACTTGAAGGTATAATGAGAAAGAAGATATCTCCATTGTAGTCTCAAATGTCTCCAGGAAGATGTTTATTAATTACAAATGGCAACTTTATACTAGAGACACTTGGCAGATACAAACTTAATCAAATGATCAAGGTTAATGCAATGGACTAAATGTTCACGTTACGCCCCAAATCATATGTTGAAAATCTAACCCCCAAGGTTATGAGGAGGTGAGGCCTTTGGGAGGTGATTAGGTCATAAGGGTGGAACCCTCATGAATGGAATTAGTGCCCTTATCAGAGACCCCAGGAGCTCTCTCACTCTCTTTCGGCCATGTGAGGATACAAGGAGAAGCTGGAGTCTGCAAAATCTCTCATGAATTTGGATGCAAAAATCCTTAACAACATATTAGCCAACAGATCAAGCATATATAAAAATAACTATACACCACGATCAAGCAGGGTTTATTTTAGGGATGCAATGCTGGTTCAGTATTTGACAGTCAAGTAATGCAGTCCACCATATTAACAGACTAAGAAGGAAAATTACATGATCATATAAAGTGATGCATAAAAAATTTGACAAAATTCAACACCCCTTCAATGTAAAAATTCTGAGAGAAATAGGAATACAAGGTAACTTCCTCAATTTAAGAAAGAGTATCTACAAAAAACTACAACTAACATACCTAATGGTGAAAGTCAGAATGCTTTTCTGCTAAATTGGGAACAAAACAATGACACCTACTTTCATCACTCTTATTCAATATAGTGCTAGGTGTTCTAGACAGTTTAACAGGTATGAGAAGGAAATAAACAGTGTACATTGGCAGGAAGGAAAGAAAACTTCTGCTACTTCTAGATGACATGACGTTCTATGTAGAAAATCTCAAGGAATCTACAAAAACTCCTAGAACAAAAAAGTGCAGAAGGCAAGGTCCCATGATGCAAAATCAGCATACAAAAATCAAGTGTATTTCTCTATGTTATCAATGAACATGTGGACACTGAGATTAAAAATACAATATCATTTATAATTACTCATTTAAAAATGAATATTTAGTTTATGTATAGAACTTGTAATTTGAACACTACAAAATAATAATGAAAGAAAGCGAAGATCTAAATAAATGAAGAAACACAATGTGTCCATAGCTTGGAAGACTCAACATGCTAATACTAATGTACTAATATGAAGGTGCTAATACTCTTCAGATTGTTATACAGGTTTAGTGCAATTCCTCTCAAAGTGCAGCAAATTTTTTTCGTAGATATAGATAAGATTATCATAATACTTATGTGGAAAGGCAATGGAATGTGAATAGTTAAAACTATTTTGAAAAAGATGAATAAAGTGGGAGGAATCAATCTACACGATATTAAGGTTTACCATACAGATACATGGTGAGAGAGACATAGAGACTGATGGAAAAGAATAGAGAGCCCAGAAATAGACCCACACAAATACACCCAACAGATTTTTATCATGGATAAGAGAACATGCAGTAGTTTTCCTTTCCATTTCTAACAGAGTCTCCCAGGTATCAGGAGATTACTTCCTTCTAGACCTTCCTTGCTCAGGTCAAGAACACTTCAGACATGATCTGGCCCACAGGATAGAGAAGCCCAGGTCAAGAACCCTTCAGACATGATCTGGCCCACAGGATAGAGAAGCCCACTGCCTTGACTAGTTGGGACCCATTTCTCCCATTCTGTTTACTGTAGCTTCGGAAATTGGCATGAAGCTACTGGTTATGAGACAGCTTTTCTTAAAAAATTTATTTATTTAAACATTTGTTTATTTTAAATTTTTAAGAATTTATTTTTGTTGAATAGTTGATTTACAATATTATATTAGTTTCAGGTGTACAACATAGTTGATTCAATATTTTTATAGATTATACTCCATTTGAAGTTATTATAAAATAATGGCTGTATTTCCCTATGCTATGCAATATGTCCTTGTTGCTTATTTATTTTATATATATTAGCCTGTATATCTTAATCCCCTACCCTTATCTTGCTCCTCTTCCCTCCCCTCTCCCACTGGTAAACACTAGTTTGTTCTCTATATTTGTTTCTGTTTTGTTATGTTCATTTGTTTGTTTTATTTTTATATTACATATAAGTGAGAACAAAGAATATTTGTCTTTCTCTGTCTGACTTATTTCACCAAGCATAATACCCTCTAGGTCTATCCAAGTTGTTGCAAATGGCAGAATTTCATTCTTTTTTATGGCTGAGTAATATTCCATTGTGTGTGTGTGTGTGTGTGTGTGTGTGTATACACAGAATGAGTAATATTCATATATATATATATATACACACACACATACACCCCACATCTTCTTTATCCATTCATCTGTTGATGGACACTTAAGTTGCTTCCATATCTTGCATATTGTATACAATGCTGCTAAGAACACTGGGTTGCATGTACAGTATATTTTCAAATTACAGTTTTCTTTTTCTTTGGATATTTACCCAGGAGTGCAATTGCTGGATCATATGGTAGTTCTATTTTTAGTTTTTTGAGGAACCTCCATACTGTTTTCCATAGAGGCTGCACCAATTTACATTCCCACCAACAGTGAAAGGGTTTCCTTTTCTCTACTTGTTTTTTTTTTTTTTTTATTCTTTTTTTTAACATCTTTATCAGAGTATAATAGCTTTACAATGGTGTGTTAGTTTCTGCTTCATAACAAAGTGAATCAGCTATACATATACATATATCCCCATATATCCTCTTGTGTTAAATAGCTGTTCTTTGTTTCTTTGATTTTATCTTTCAACCTAAATTTACTGTTCCATTATCATCAGTATTGAATTTCATTGGATTAGATTTAGCACACCACAACTCCTGTCTGTCAGAAGTCATCTGGACTCCTTTTGGTTCCACTTGTTGGCCTAACTCTGCATGTTTGCCCACCCCTGCTCCATAGCATTTATGAAACAGCTAGACAGGAAGGAAAACATGGCCTCATAGCAAACTACTAAAGACCCATTTCTAGGCTTAACTAAATCACTAACAGAAAATGTGTTCTTTGGTCATGGCAATGGTAAATCAAGGTTACATTTTTCCATCATTATCATAGGACTGCCATGAGGCATTTACAAGAGCAGAAAGTTATAGCTTGAGGGAACCCTAGAAGTAACCTAAAATCCAACACCTTCATTTTACAAATAGAAAACTTGATCTCAGAGGTAAAGTGACTTCTCCACGATTAACAACAGGTAGTTGACAGTTTAGGGATTTGAACCCAAATCTCCTGAGTGCAGTTTTTTGTTTGTTGTTTGTGTGTGTTTTTATTTAATTTAGTTACATTATGCTACATCTTTACTAAGTGCACTGCAAAAATTCAGATGTATGATGTCTAGCATCTCCCCACAAAAACTCTATCCAGAGAGAAAATGAAGTAGGAACCTACACTCACCTGTAGTAACACCACTTCAAGCTGCCCTC
The DNA here is from genome assembly GCF_003031525.2 of Neophocaena asiaeorientalis asiaeorientalis. NCBI lineage: Eukaryota > Metazoa > Chordata > Mammalia > Artiodactyla > Phocoenidae > Neophocaena > Neophocaena asiaeorientalis. The sequence continues at coordinate 874,501 of NW_020174055.1, forward strand.
CTTCCTTCTGGTCATCTGTCCCAGAACATTATGTTACTTGGACATCACTGCCATAATTTTGAAGAATCAAATTTTTAAAATAAATTTATTTATTTTATTTACTTTTGGCTGCGTTGGGTCTTTGTTGCTGTGTGTGGGCTTTCTCTAGTTGCAGCGAGCAGGGGGCTACTCTTTGTTGCAGTGCGCAGGCTTCTCATTGTGGTGGCTTCTCTTGTTGCAGAGCACAGGCGCTAGGTGTGCGGGCTTCAGCAATTTTGGCACACGGTCTCAGTAGTTGCAGCTCATGGGATCTAGAGCACAGGCTCCGTAGTTGTGGCACCTGGGCTTAGTTCCTCTGTGGCATGTGGGATCTTCCTGGGCCAGGGATGGAACTCGTGTCCTCTGCACTGGCAGGCAGATTCTTAACCACTGCGCCACCAGCAAAGTCCCCAGAATCAAATTTTTATTCTTCCTCTTAAAACTCCTAAAAATTCTTAGGGTACTATCGGAGGAAAATCTCCTGGATACCTTGTTGATTTCACACATTAATTTCCACATATCTGTAATCAGCACCTGGTCCTTGGGATAGTGTACTCCAGCTTCTACTTATCTGTAGGTACGGTATAGAGAGAGGGCCTAGTAATTTTCTTCCTTATTTATAACAAATGATGCTAACAACTCATTAAACATTGTTTTCCCACAGGAGTGTGAGAGCACAGGATCTAGTTTGGCATATGGCACCCAACTGCCTCATCCTAAGAGTTGGCACCCCTGGATGCCATGTGTCTTCTATGTCAAATTTCAATTCAAGAGGTTATAGAATGTGTTTTCTAGTTTTGAAACATAATTTCAAGGAATTGTGACTTTTGTTCAAAAACTTTAACTTCTAAATAAATGAGAGCACATGCATAAAATAGAATATTGAGACACTGAAATTGAATTTTTGAAGTTTTAAATGCCATGGGGAAACAACAAGGAAGTAAAAAAAGTTACAAGAAAACCATATATAGCATCACCTCAAGAATGTAAAAGTGCAGATATAAAAGACCAAAAGAAAATATGCTAAAGGCTTATCATGTAGCCAAATCTGCCAATCTATTTCTTTATCATTCTGGGATTTCTGTCTGACTTAAGAGGGCCTTTCTGGATAGCCTTCCTAATATTTATTTGTATGATGTGACTTTTTACCCAACATTCAGATTTAAAACCCATCTGAAATTTATTCCTCTATAAGGCATATTGTTGGCATCCAATTCTATATTCATCCAACAACATCGATTAGGGCAAGATATTTATTAAATATGCCATCTTTTCCCATTGAGTTAAAATACATCTATGCTTCAATCTGTTTCTTAAAATTGCCCATCTCTTTCAGTGATTTTTATTATTTTTCATTTTGTGTCAATACTATACTATTTGGACTAGTATAGTTACATAATACTTTTAGGATATGACACAACTCTCCTCTTACTATTCTTTTCCAAGCATCTCTTGCCAATATTTATGGGTTTGGGCTCAGCTACAACAAAAATCTAAGGTACTGATTGAAACTGTATATTGCATTTATATATTAACGTCAAAAGGACTGATGTCTTCAAATATAGTTTCCCCATCTATGCACATAGTATATTTCTCCGTTAGTTAGATTTTAAGTCCGTTATTAAAAATTTATACTTCCATACCTGTTGCCTTTGGCATGCTCTCCTAGGGCAAAATAAAAATACAATATACACAAAGTAAAAAAGAGTTAGATAGATTATTTCCAACACTCAGCCCAAAAATTAGACTTCCTGATGTACAAAGAGCTTACATAGTTGATAAAGAACAACAATCATAATTATAAACTGGTGCAGCCACTATGGAAAGCAGTATGGATGTTCCTCAAAAAATTAAAAATAGAACTACCATATGACCCAGAAATTCCACTTCTGGGAATATATCCCAAAGAAATGAAAACATTATGCTGAAGAGATATATGCACCCCCATGTTCACAGCATCATTATACACAATAGCCAAGACATGGAAATAACTAAGTGTCCAAAGAAGTTGTTAGTTGTGTATACACACACACACACACATCCTCACAATATATACAATGGAATTTTATTCAGCCATAAGAAAGAAAGAAATTCTGCCAATTGGGACAACACAGAAGGACCTTAGGACCTTGAGGGCATTATGCTAAGTGAAATTACCCAGATGGAGAAAGACAAATACTGTATGATCTCACTTATATGTAGAATCTAAAAAGCAAACAAACAAAGAAACCCAAACAAACTCATAGAAAAAGCGATTAGATTTGTGGTTTCCGGAGTTGGGGGTGATGGGTGGGAGGATTAGGGAAAGGTGGTTAGAAGGTACAAACTTTTGGTTACAAGATAAATAATTACTGAGGTTGTAATGTATGATATATTTGAAAGTTGTTGAGAGTAGATCCTAAGAGTTCTCGCCACAAGGATGATACTTTTATCTGTGTGAGGTGCTGAATGTTAACTAAATGAATTGTGGTAATCATTTCACAATATATATAAGTCAAATCATTATGATGCATACCTGAAACTTATACAGTGTTGTATGTCAATTATATCTCAATAAAACTGAAGGAAGAAAAGAACAACAGTCATAGAGGATAATGGGCAAAACCCATTCTTGTAAAAGAGGGATTGGGGACAGCTGATGAGAGTATGAAAGAATACACCACCTAACACACCTCACAAGCAATCAAGGAAATGCAAAGCAAAACACAATACTTTTGTTTACTAATCTGATGAGATTTGCAAAACAATAACAACAAAAAACTCTAATTTCCAGTGGTGGTGAAGATGTGCATCTCACACATTACTGGTGGGAGTGTAAATTGTAAAAGAATGTGCCAGCATAGGCTAAACATTAAAATGCACACATCCCTTGAATGACACTATTAAGATATTATCTTACAAAAGTAAAGAGTTCTAGTACAGAAAAAAAAGCTGTATATAAAAGGCTCTCCCCATCCTGTGCCCCCAGCATCATTTGTGATAGCAAAATTCTGATCAAAAATAAAGGATGTATAGTTATCCCTATAAAATCCTTTGTTTACTTCTTTGATCTAATTAACATGGGGAGATAGGGTTTAAAATGAGAAAGCATGCAAATGAAACAGGACCTCAGATGAAGACATGTGACCCTCATACTTGCTGCAAGGTATTGGTGAGTGAGTGAAGTCTTCAGTCTCAGGACAACACAAGGTATGGATTAGAACAATATGGCTCCTCTCAAGCACACCCAGCTTGTAAGAATGGAATGAAATAATTTAACAAGGTGAATCTCTAGTTCCAGGACAAGATAGAGTAGAAAAAAAAAAACCTGGTGGTGAAAAAGTATTTGAAGAAATAGTGTCTGAAAATTTCCCCAATTTGGCAAAAGACATAAATCTGCAGATTTAAGAAGTTGAGCAAACCTGAAACATTATAAATCGAAAGAAATCTATGCCAAACACAAAATAATCAAATTCCTGAAAATTAAAGACAAAGAAAAAACCTTGAAAGCAGAGTAAGAGAAATGACATCTTACCTATAGGGGAGTATAATTCAAGTGAATGGATTTCTCATCTGAAACCATAAAGACAAGAAGCAAGTGGAATAACATTTTTCAAGTGCTGAAAGAAAAGAACAGTGAACCCAGAATTCTGTATCAGTAAATGTATCCATCAAGAATGAAGGGAGAATTAGGGCATTATCAGAGGAAGGAAATCTAAGAGAATTTGTCACTAGCAGACCTACCTTAAAAGAATAGCTAAGAAAGTTCTTAAAATGGGAAGAAATGATAAAAGAAGGGATCTCAGAACATCAGGAATGGAGGAAAAAACACTGGAAAAAACAAAAATTTGAGTGATATATGAAATTTTTCTTCTCCTTTTCTAAATTATTTTTGATAGTTAAAGCAAAAATTATAACACTGCTTGATGTACTTCTCAAAGTTCTATATAGAGGAAATATTTTAAATAATTATAAATAGGAGACAGTAAAGGGACTTAAACGGTGGTAAAGTATCTACATTTCATTCAAGCTGGTAAAATATCAATACTAGTAGACTGTGGTAAGTTATGTATACATAATGCAACACCTAGAGAAACCACTAAAATTCAAATAATTGGACTTATACAGAAGGTGTTCTCTAATCACAATGGAATCAAAATTGGAAGTCAATAATAGAAAGATAAAAGGAAAATATCCAAACACTTGGAAAACTGAACAACACACTTGTAAATAATCCATGGGTCAAAGAGGAAGTCTGAAGAGTAGTTTTAAAAAAATGAATTAAAAGAACGCTAAAATACAACGTATCAAAATTTGTAAGACACAGCTAACACACTGCTGAGAGGGAAATTTACAGCACTAAATGCTTACATTAGAAAAGAGTAAAAATCTCCACTTAATAATCTAAGCTCTTGGTTTATGAAACTAACAAAATAAACCCACAGCCAGCAAAAGGAAGAAAATAATAAATATAATAGAAGTCAATGGAATTGAAAAGAGCACAACAATAGAGAGAAATCAATGAAACAAAAAGCTGGTTCTTTGAAAATATCAATAAAATTGGCAAGACTCTAGCAAGACTGACAAAAAAAAGAAGACATAAATTACCTATAACAAGAATGAAATGAAATATTGCCACAGATTCTCAGACACCAAAAGCATAATAAGGGGATATTAAAAACAACTCTATACACATAAACTTGGTCACTTAGATGAAATGGACCAATTCTTTGAAAAGCACAAGCTACCACAACTTACTCAAAATGAAGGAGATAATTCGAATATTCCTATAACTATTAAATAAATTTCATTTGTAATTTCAAATCTCCCCAAAGAGAAATCTCCAGGCTCACTTTGTTCCTGAAGAAGTTTAAAGGTTACTACCACACATTTAAAGAAGAATTAATACCAATTCTACACAATATTGAGTATAGTTCCCCGTGCTATACAATAGGTCCTTGTTGGTTATCTATTTTACATGTAGTGGTGTGCACATGTTAATCCCAAACTCCTAATTTATCCCATAATTAAAATAAAAAAATAAAATAACTAATAAATAAAAGAGAAAATGAAATAATAAAATGATAACCAAATTTGCCATTTTAACTGTTTTTAAGCTTACAATTCAGTAACATTAAAAAAAATATGAAATATTTCACAAATTTGCATGTCATCTGTGCACAGGGCCCATGGTAATTTTCTCTGAATCGCTCCAATTTTAGTGCTACCAAAGTGAGTGCTGGCCAACTGACTTTTGATAAAGGTGAAAAGGTAATTCAATGGAGGAAGGAGAGTCTTTTCAAAAAATGGATATGTTTGCAAATTGGATATCCATCAGCAAAAAGACAACAAAATAAGCAAAAACCCCTCAACCTCACATTTTATGCAAAAATTAAGTCAATGGAGCATAGATTTATATGTAAAACAAACCTATAAAATCTTTAGAAGACATAGGAGAAAAATCATTGGGACCTGGGGCTTGGCAACATCAAAAGCAAAATCAATAAATTGGACTTCATCAAAATTTAAACCTTTTTGGTCTGAGAAAGACCCTTAATATTAAGAAGATAAAATGACAAGCTACAGAGAAAATACTGGGAGAAAATACTTGTAAACCACATACCTGACAAAAGACTCATATCTAGAATATATAAAGAACTCTCATAATTCAACACTATAAGAAAAACATTACAGTTGGAGCATGGGCTAAAGCCCTGAAGAGACTAGATATAAAGAAAGGCTCCAAAGAAGACGAACAGATGGCCAAAAAGCACATGAATAGATGCTCAATACTGCTAATTATTAGAGGAATGCAAATCAAAACTACAATGAGGTATCACTTCACAGTAGTCAGAATGGCCATCATCAAAAAGTCTACAAACAATAAATGCCAGAGAGGGTGTGGAGAAAAGGGAATCCTCCTACACTGTTGGTGGGAATGTAAAGTAGTACAGCCACTATGGAGAACAGTATGGAGGTTCCTTAAAAAACTAAAAATAGAGCTACCATATGAGCCAGCAATCCCACTCCTGGGCATATATCCGGAGAAAACCATAATTTGAAAAGATACACGCACCCCAGTGTTCACTGTGGCACTATTTACAATAGCCAAGACATGGAAGCAACCTAAATGCCCATTGACAGATGAATGGATAAAGGAGAGGTGGTACATATATACAATGGAATATTGCTCAGCCATTAAGAAGAATGAAATAATGCCACTTGCAGCAACATGGATGGACCTAGAGATTATCATACTAAGTGAAGTAAGTCAGACACAGAAAGACAAATATCTATATCACTTATATGTGGAATCTAAAATATGACAAAAATGAACTTATTTACAAAACAGAAACAGACTTAGAAAACAAATGTATGGTTACCAAACGGGAAGGGGGCGGGCGGGGAGGGATAAATTAGGAGTTTGGGATTAACATAGCCACACTATTATACATAAAATAACTAACAAGGACCTACTGTAGAGCACAGGGAACTCTACTCAATATTCTGTAATGACCTATATGGGACAAGAATCCAAAAAAAACAATGGATATATGTATAACTGAATCACTTTGCTATACACCTGAAACTAACACAACATTGGAAATGAGCTATACTCCAATACAAAATAAAAATTAAATTGAAAGAGCCAACAATTAGAGCTAATTAATGAAAAAATAAAAAAGTAAAATAAAGGCTTTTATGTTTAGAACCATCACTGCTACTGCAGCCAGTATGTAAATGGGGCTCAAGATGATTAAACAGCAACACCCAGGCCCTGTGCCCAGAGAGGTTTGTGGGTGTAATCCAGAGAAGACCACAGAGAGGGACACCTAAAAGGGACCAAGGTCAAGGTGTGCAGACATGGGACCTTCCCTGTTGCTGAACAGAGAGGGGAAGGGATTCAAACCAACCTTTCAGCACTGCCTGCACCAGGGCATCACCAATAGGGACAGAAGGAGTCAGCCGTGCCTACTTGAAGCACTTAAATTTGAACTTGAGCCTATCTTTGCAGTTATGGCATCTGCTCCAGAGGACTGCTGGGTGGAGTGGACAGGCTGTCCTTGGAGGTTCTCAGTGCCCAAATCACGGGTTCCACAATGCCTTTTAAGTGAGTTTCCTATGGTAGTGCAGTGCCAGGCAGGGTTAAGCTGCCAGGAGCTCCTCTGGAGACGTGTGACATACAGGAGAGGGCCAGCAAGTGGCCAACACTCCAGTACAGAAGGGTGTAGCCAGCAGGGCAGAGGTACCCCACCTCAGCGGTTCCATCTCCTTTGGGAAGGAGGGGTCACCATAATCACGGGACCACATGTCCGGTCAGTACTGCACTTCCCCCGAAACCAAGCAGGACCCTGTGGGGCTCCTGGGCACAAAAGCCTTTCGGTGTCCCCCATTTCTTGATTACAGGAAATAGGCTTCATTCAGCCTCCATGACCTTCTCTGAGTTCCAAGAGGCAGGTTCAAACAGTTGCTAATCAGGGAAGGGAGGGGATGCAGAGGGAAGGGAGGGGATGCAGAGACAAGGGAGTATCATTCGAGAAACAATAGTGCAGCCTTGGGGTAGGGTCCTGGTTTCCCCTCAAGGGATATACATAACAATATCTTTGAGCTGTTTTGCAGATACTGAAACCCCCACCAGCTGGAAGTTAACTATATGCTGCCCACAAGCACATAGACACCAGACTGGTTGGAACCAGAAGGTTGATCTCCCCACCAACCAATCAGAAGAATGTCCATGAGCTGATTACGCCTTCTTTGAACCATTACTATAAAACTTCTCACTACCCCCTCCAGGTCAGGACACACAGTTTTGAGGGCATTAGCCCTCTGTGGCCCCCTTTGCCTGGCAAAGCAATAAAGCTATTATTTTCTACTCCACCCAAAACTCTGTCTCCAAGATTAATTTGGTGTTGGGGTACAGAGGCTGGATTTGGCTTCACTCCCACCACCCCCAAATGAGCTGGCACTGCAAAGGAGTTGCATTTGTGGATGAACCATCTTTTATTACCTATATTTGATGCTCTGGCAACTTGGGGCCTTGCTGATCCTGGAGAAACAGCCTCTCCCAGGGCCAATTCCTAGAGGTGGTAAAGAACCCATCCTCAAAAATGTCCCTTCCTATACAAACCAACCAATTCAGAGCCCACATCCCCAGCTACAGACTCTGCTGGGGTTTCACACTCCAGGCCACTGTCCCTGCTGCCCTAATCACCCCAGGGCCAGCAACCCGATAACTAGGGACACCCCCTAGGGCCCTGAACCTACTGAAACTATTCAGACCAGCCAATCCTAAGCCTGCTTACCCTGCCTGGCCTGGTCCTTCCCATGGAAACCACAGTAATGGCTCTTGCCCACATTTTCTCCTCACTCCCTCTGCCTTCTGACTTCCTGGTGCTTCCCCCTGTGGCCCCCTGTGGTGTGGCGTGCCCCCTCCTCCAGGTAACTCTGAGTCACAAACTATCTTTCCAATGGCAGTCATCTGCTGATCTGTTGCTTTACTATGCCTCAAATTATCTATTAATTCACTATATTTTAAAGTATTGGATTGGCCAAGAAGTTCTTTTGGGTTTTTCCATAAGATCTTAGGAAAAACCCAAACAAACTTCTTGGCCAACCCAATCATTTGTCCTTGAGGTTATGACTGTCAAACTTCACATACTCAACCTCCCTTTCTATACCATGTGGCTCCATTCTTCACAACAAGACTTTTGGGTTGCTTCATCAAATCCTGAGTTAAAGGGGACCCTTCAGAATACTGAGAGAGATGGAACCAACTCCCAGCTTGGTTTACAGAGTGTGAAGGAAGTCAGCAGCCTGTCCCAGGGAATGAAGCCCACATGCAGGGTGAGACCCCCGGGCACTGCAGCAACAGGGGTGGTTAAGCGAGGTGTGAAAGGAAAAATGTTGCCTGCCATATCAGGAAACAGAGGATGTTGCAGCCATCAAGCCATCACATTACAGCCTCCCCGGGGTTGTAAGCCCTGAGGGAACTTAGGATGGAAACAGGATGCCTGACATCAAGCAGTCAGTCACTGCAGCCACCCCTGATGGTACACCCTGAGGGGACTCAGGATGAGAAAACACAGGATACTGGCCCCAGGGAGCTGAGGTGCAGATCAAAGGAATGATTTCAGTGAGCCCAGACTCTTGCATCTTCCCATATACAGAAAAGCGCTGAATTCCTTAACTTGAGATATCTGGTTTTCTTTAATTAACAGTAATCTTCTGATGTTCTGACCACCTGGTCTTTGTTGCAAGAACTCCTATATGTCCTGGCTCCTCCCTTCCCTCTTCAGAGCCATTCCTCAGAGCTACCTGAGAGGCGGCCTCCCAGGCTTTAGTCCTCAGTTCTGTTCACCAAATAAAACATAATTCTCAACTTTTAGCTTGTGCATTTTTTTTTCCAGTCAACAGAGGTCTAGGTCTGAGTCTGGGGGCACCGAGTTTCTTCCCATTCTGATTGTAGTTTAGTCAAGGGCACACACAGGAGGGGAGTGTTACTGTGACCAAAACAGAACGAGAAAGGGCAGTGAGGGAATGAGCCTTATGCTAAACCTTGTTAATTGATTGGTTTGTGAGCTGATGAAAGCTTGATTTCCCAAACCAGTAATGGGAAACATTCCAACCTAAAAAGGTGTGAAGGATGAAGAAGGCAGATTATCCAGCAGGCCCTGGACTTAAAGGGGAAGTGAAGTGGGCGGCAGGCTCTCAGTTACTACATCAGGGTGTAGCCCAGAGTGATGTCATTGCTTTCCCTCCACTCCCATGGAGCAGCTCCCCAGGGCAGCAGCCAGTGCTTCTGGCTATAATATGTTGGGTCCCAGCACCTCACTTTTTTCCCTGTGCTTTAAACCACATCACCTGGTCCTAAATCCCTGCTCAAAATTGTTTTCCTTCCTTTCTTTCCCTCTCTCTCTTGCCTTACCTTTATTTCTTTCTATTTTATTTATTTATTTTATTTTTTATTGAAGTATATAGTTGATTTACAATATCAACTACAGTTGATAGTATAGTATCGTTGTTAGTATTGGGTACACAGCACAGCAGTTCAGTTATATATACATATAAATTGGGTGGACCAAAAAGTGCCTTTGGTTTTTTAAGTAAAAATAAAAGACACATTTTTCATTTTCACGGAGAACTTTATTGAACAACGTATTCACCCTTTTGTTCCACTACCTTCTCCCATTTTCCAGGCAGCCTCATTATTCCATCTTCCCCAAACTTTTTATCTTTTTGAGCAAAAAACTGTTCCAGGTGCCTTTTACAGTCTTCCAGGGAATTGAAATTTTTTTCCATTAAGAGAATTTTATAAAGACTGAAATAAAATGGAAATCTGAAGGTGCAATGTCTGGTGAATAAGGTGGATGAATCAGAACTTCCCAGCCAAGCTGTAACAGTTTTTGCCAGGTCATCAAAGAAACATGTGGTCTTGTGTTATCCTGATGGAAGATTATGGGTTTTCTATTGACTAATCCTGGATGCTTTTTGTCGAGTGCTGCTTTCTGTTGGTCTAACTGGGAGCAGTACTTGTTGGAATTAATGGTTTGGTTTTCCAGAAGGAGCTCATAATAGAGGACTCCCTTCCAATCCCACCATATACACAACATCACCTTCTTTGGATGAAGACCAGCCTTTGGTGTGGTTGGTGGTGGTTCATTTCGCTTGCCCCATGATCTCTTCCGTTACACATTATTGTACAGTGTCAACTTTTCATCGCCCATCACAATTTGTTTTAAAACCGAAATGTTTTCATTATGTTTCAGTAGAGAACTGCATGTGGAAATATGGTTAAGAAGGATTTTTTCGTCTAACTTACGTGGAACCCAAACATTAAAGCGATTCACATAACTAAGCTGGTGCAAATGATTTTCAACATTTGATTTGGATATTTTGAGTATGTTGGCTATCTCCCACGTGGTATAACATTGATTGTTCTCAATTATTGTTTTGATTTGATCACTATCAACTGGTCTACCCAACCGTGGAGCACTGTCCAGTGAGAAATCTCCAGTACAAAACTTCGCAAACCACTTTTGACATGTTCGATCAGTCACAGCACCTTCTCCATATGCTGCACAAATCTTTTTGTGCATTTCAGTTGTGTTTTTACCTTTCTTGAAATAATAAAGCATAATATGCTGAAAATGTTGCTTTTTCCTTCCATCTTCAATATTAAAATGTCTACACAAAAATTCATCAATTTTGATTTTTTTTAAATGCACGCTGATATGACAGCTGTCACATGTAATCTAACAAAATTGTTTTGAATGAAGTTAAAGATAACTAAGTGCTACTAGAGCCATCTTCTGGAAGAAACCAAATTTGGTCCACCCAATATATATATACTGCTTTTTAGATTATTTTGCCTTAGAGGTTATTACAAAATATTGACTATAGTTTCCTATGCTATACAGTAGGTCCTTGTTGGTTACCTATTTTATATGGAGTAGTGTGTATATGTTAATCCCAACCTCCTAATTTATCCCTACCTCCACCCCCCTTTCCCCTCTGGTAACCATAAATTTGTTTTCTATGTCTGTGAGTTTCTCTTTCATAGATAAGTTCAGCTGTGTCATATTTTAGATTCCACATATAAGTGATATCACATGATATTTGTCTTTCTCTGACTTACTTCACTTAGTATGATAATCTCTAGGTCCATCCATGTTGCTGCAAATGGCATTACTTAATTCTTTTTTATGGCTGAGTAATTCCATTGTATATATGTACCACATCTTCTTTATCCATTCATTTGTCAATGGACATTTAGGTTGCTTCCATGTCCTGACTATTGTAAACAGTGCTGCAGTGAACTATGCATGTATCTTTTAAAATTAGAGTTTTCTCTGGACATATGCCCAGGAGTTGGATTGCAGGATCATATGGTAGCTCTATTTTTAGTTTTTAAAGGAACTTCCATACTGTTCCCCTTACCTTAATTCTTATCACCACTCTCCATAATTCTTTAAGCCTCACTTGATATAAATCACCTTGAAGCCACCTGACTCTCCAGGGGGAATAAATTCTATATTGCACGATGATATCTGTAAAACCTTCAGAGTCTTGAAAAAGGGGAAAGAACAAACTCAAGAATGAGAAATGCTTTACCTCCTTAATGCCTCTTAGAGCAAGATATTTTGCTCCCTAGCAAACATACAAAATGCCCCTGGTTTTAAGTTTGAGAGCTGATCCCATGGTTTGCGCTGAGGTTCCAGGAACATAATGCACATTTGAGATAACTAGAAATAAAGGATAAATAATGCATTTTGTTTGTGTCATCTCCGATTAAGATGCGCCACTTGCATTCTTTAAGGCTCTCCCTGTGGGTAAGTTGTGAGTGGCTGGGAATTCACATACCAGGACAGCGGCCTGAAAGAGGATTTTTCCTCCCTCCCTCAGCAGCTGGTTACTGTTTCTCTATCCACTTCTTTGGCAAAGGTTGCTTGAGCGCCTACAAATGCAAGCAACTGTGCAGCAAAGAGCACAGCTCTGCCCCAGGGCACAAGGTGGGGTCCTGCCCTGAAGGCTCTTGTGGGTTTACAGGAGGCCCGTGCCACGCAGGTGTGACAGGCCCTGTACTCAGGCACCTTGGCCTCAGGCAGTGCTGATTAGGGAGCTAGCTACCTGCCCAGGTAAACACTCCAGGAAACTGAATGAGCACGACTTGGGGGATATAATCAAAATACAACTTAATTCTTACCTCCGTCTGACCTCTTTAAATATATTCAGTTGGGGGAACTCAGAAGGGGTGTTCCTTCCACTGGGTGAGAAACTGGCTATCCCCTCACCCCCTGATTTACAAACACAACCTGAATCACAAATGGACTGTCCTCTGTTCTCCTGGTGTTAATCTCTCAGGATGCATTTAAGGTCAGCCTTCCCCTCTGGCCCATGGTTGGGGCTCCCACCTGCTGTTAAGGGGCCAGGCCTGGCATCTTTTGCTGTTTAGAGGCAGAAGGAGGGTACTGCACACCCTATCCTGTGCCCCAGGCCTGGCAGATGTTGAAGGCTCACTTGCCCTTGTGGGCGTTTTTATTTGCTCCTCGGAGATTCCCAACATGGGGTCACCTGCAGTTTTCTTGACCTAAGTCGCCACATGCCTGCTCTAATGGTAGCGTGTAGCAACTTCAGCTTTCTTAGGAATCTGACGAACATCTCTGGTTTCTTGTTGTTGGGGTGCTTCCGCCCCTCCAAGTGGCCCCAATAAAAGGGCCCAGTGCGACCAACACAGCCTCCAGGAAGGTGGGTTGATCTCTTTCCTCACCCCATAGATGCCCAGGTGAGGCCCGGACCCTGGTCCACTCTGCTGCCAACCAAGAGATGGCCCCTTGTTCTCCAGTGTCCCCACTGATCTTCAGCCTAAGGGCCTTGAGTGAGAGGCAGGCACTTCCTCATTCCCCCATTAGACAAAGGGGCTGACACCTGCATTCTAATGGCCTTTGCAAACACTTCCCGTCACAGAACCCCTTCTCCCACACCTGATTCCTTCCTTGGATCCCTGATCAGCCTGAGAAGTCCAAAAACCAAGGGAGTGATTCTAGCTCATTTCCTTCCCAGCTTGTGAACCTTGGCCCGGCGCCTCACTTTGGGATGCAGTAGCTGCCACACTTCCACACCTGTGTCTAAACTTAAATATTGACATCCTGTTACAGGCGGCTTTACAAAGGAGGTCATACTTGACTGAAATGATGTAATAGAGTATTTGAGAGATTTGTTTCCACAGGAAAAGTGCTGAGTCAATGGGATGGCCATATGAGCACATGTATCTTGATCCCTATTTCACAGCATACAGAAAAACCAAGTCCACATTGATAGTATTTCTGAATGCAAAGGGCAAAACGATAAAACTTCTAGAAAGTAATATAGGACACCTTCCTAAACTTGGGATGGGCAAAGATTTCTGAAACAGGATGCCAAACTACCAACTATTAAAAAAAAGTGATAAAACAGATACATAACATTAAGAACTTCTTTTTGCTCAAAAACATTATTAAGAGGGTAAAAAGGCAAACTACACTGAGAGAAAAGATCATTGAAGTCCATATAATCAAGAAAGGGCTGGTATTCAGAAAATATACAGAAGAAGTTAATAAGAAATAGTTAAATGCAACAGAAAAATGAAAAGATACCTGAACATACACTTTACAAGAGGACATCTGAATGGCCAAGAATCAATGACAATTTGCTCAACCTCATTAGTTATCAGATAAATTAAAATTGCAATTAGATACCACTGGTTGACTAAAATTAGTAAAACAGAAAATACCATTGATGAAGATGTGAAGCAACTGGAGCCCTCCTATGGGGCTGATGAGAGTGTAATTGGTTCAACGACTTTGGAAAATTACTTAGCAGTGAGACAGGAGGAAAAGGGGCAGGACACAGACACTAGATAATGAAGAAGGGGCGCAGCTGTTGGGATGTGATAGGCTGGAACCGGCTGAAACCAAGGTGTCTTTGAGAAGAGTCCAGCCATTGACCTTTAGCTCATTATACCTTCAATGTAATACTAAAGATCACTCCCCCTTAAAGCCACGACAGTTCCGAGGAGGACCATAAAAGGCAAAAACTAGGCAGTGGCTCAACTCCTGGGAAATCCCCACCCTACCCCAAAATAGCAAGAATATTCCTCCCACTTGTTAGCCTATGAAATTACTTAACCCATAAAAACCTACAACCCCATGCCCTGGGGCCACTCTCACTTTCTGAGACAGTCTGCATTCTGCCTATGGAGTGTGTATCTCTATAAATCAACTTGCTTTCCCTTTGCTCTGGCTCACTCTTTCCTGCGTGAAGCCAAGAACTTGGTGGTCATAAGGACTCCTGCAGGTCCCAGGATGTGACATCTCCCTCTCCTGCAACAGCAGGATCTACCAAAAGCTGATCATTCGTATACAATATATATACATACTGTATATCATACATATACAGTATCATACATATACAGTATGACCAGCAATTTCAGACCTTGGTATATTTCCAACGAAGATGTATACATGTATACCAAAACATAGGGAAGGTATTTCCACAGCAGCATTACTCATAGAGAACTAGAAGCAACCCCAATGATAAACGATGGTAGAATGGGTACATGGGTGTATATTCACACATGGACAAATAGCATGTTAGCAGCAGAGTATGAACGAATGACCCAGTGGTACACACAACAGACATACTATTTGACTCATCACATGAAGTTTAAAAATAAGCAAAAATAATCTACAGGTTAGAGGTCAGGACAGTGGAGAGAGTGGGTAGAGGAAAAAGGAAGCAGGGTGAGGAAAAAACACAAGGGGGCAGAATGGCTGCAGGTAATGCGCTATTCTTTGGTCCGAGAGGTGATTATGAAGCGATATTTGCATTTTATCACTCATTCTGATGGGAGTTTTTCTGTAGGTGTATTACACTTCAATAAAGAGGATGGGCAATAAGGATCTATGGACCATAAAAGAACTCTACGTAAAGTTAATAAATAGGCTCATGAAGGGCTTCTCCAACTTTTGTCTGCACACGTTTTTGAAAAACAGCCTTACTGGCATGTAGCTGGACATTTGCTAGTATGCTATTGATCGTTTCACTCGGTTTGAATGCTTTTAATCACATCAGCAAACCAGTCGGCCCCTTCCTCCAATCCCTTCTCCACACAGCCAGAAAGAACTTGAAAAGATGAATTTATGTCATGGCTTTCTCTGCCTGAATCCTAGCAGTACTGCACTAAAATAAAACCCAAACTTTTAAGCCTTCATGGTTTCTTTTGGTTCTGCAACTTGTGGCCATGCCCACCTCTGCAGGCTCACCTGGCTCCAGGCTCTCCTAGGTCAGCACTTCAGGCTGAGCCTCCCATCCATCCCCAAACACGCGAGTTGATTTCTTCACCCCTTCTTGCACTTGTGATTGACTTTGTCAGAAGAGCTTTCACAGCGCTTCCCCTCCTCCTCCCTTTATTGCACGTGTCTGCTTCAATTTCACTCCTGCTGAGAAGACTTCTTTGACTTCCCTGTCTAAACTACCCTCCCCCTCATTTTATTGCAGGACCAATTACTTCTTCTGTAGCACGATCATAATCTGTAATAACATTGCCCATCCATCCATCCATCCATCCACCTGTCCATCTGTCCATCCATCCTGTGTATGCTCTCTCTGGAGAATTTAAGTTCTGGGAACTTGCCTGCTTTGAATCCCCAGGACCTAGCAAAGTTCAGGGCATGTAATAGCTGCTCAGTAAAAGCATGCTGAAGAAATAAATGAAAATTAAAAAGGGAACTAACCATTCAACACATTCCTCTGCTTTACATCTGAGCACTTCCCCCTTTTGTTAAAATCTAAAGTGACTCTTCCTTGAAGAATACATAACTATTGATATTTTCATTCAACAAAATTATATTGAGTCCCTCCTAATTCAGCAGCGTGTTGCACACAGAGGGTACACTAAGACACAGACACCGCCTACGTTCTAGTGGTGGAGTGAGACTCAAATACATTATTGTGGTTCATACTGGTTTGTAAAGAAGTTACATAATTGTAAAAAAAAATTATGAAAATGAAAACATCTTTTTTTTTAGTCAGAAACTCAAAGAAACAACCAGAGAAAAAGGCTTAGAAAGGTTTACTGGTAACTACTCTGACCTACCAATTTTTAAAATATTGCTTAATTATTTCAATAATGCAGTCTGTATTAACACCTTTATTCTGTGGTCTAAAAGGAGATCATGTTGTTGAGATGCAGTAGCAATGATACAGGATGATATGATGCAGGAAGTGACAGTGGGCAGGACCTTCACAGAAACTGACATGGCTGGAAGGAAGGGCTAGCAAACTTGCAAACACACCAGCATTAGCACCAGGAGAAGGTGTTGTGGGCAAGAAGGGACACATGCTCTGATGGAGCTCGAATACCTTCCTTACCGCCTCCTGATAGACAATCTCCCTGCCCCGAAACACACACATCTAGTTTCAACATAGCAGCCACAGGGATTCTGTTAAACCTAAGCTGGATCAAGTCCCCCTGCCCAGGACCCTCATCCCATCTTACTCAGAGGAAAAGCCAAAGTCCTACCACACCTGGCAATGTTTTGAATGACATGGCGCTCCCCTCTGATCCCCTCTGCTTCCACACCCTGTCCCCCCAGTCTCTCCCCTCCCATCCCCTCCTGGCTGTTCCCTGAAAATGCCAGCACTCACCAGCTGCAGGCCTTGCCCATCTCCCCTCTTCCTGGACATCCCGAGCCCAAGCCTCCCGGCTCCCTCCTCTCCTCCTCCAGATCTTCACAATCAGCTCTTGGTGAAGCCTTCCCAGACCTCCTTCCCTAAATGTTCACTGTGGGTCCTCACTGCTTCAAATCCCCCTTCTCTGCTTTATTTGTTCTCTGCAGCTTTGATCACATATATTGCACACATACATGTTGTATTTATTGTCTACTGCTCTCATTAAAATGTAATTTCCACGAGGACATGGAGTTTGTTTGTCTATTCATTAATACACAGTGCCTGGCACAAAACAGGTACACAATACATATTTTAAAAATCAAATTGAAATGCAATGAGTTCTATATTTCCAAGGATGTTTCTTATTTGTTCTTCAGCTCTTCTACCTAGAGGAGCAGTTTTCAGGACGTCTAGTGTATCCTATCATGGAAAATCTATGGCACGTTTTCTACATAGAAAGAAAAACTGGTGGCCTTAGGCTGTTCTTCACTCTTAAGTCAGTTTGGAAAACTGTCAAGGGATTGTTCATCTCTAAGCAAAGGAAATCCAACAGCATCAGGTTAGAAACAATCAGACTTATTTGTTCTTTTTTGCTTTTAAGTTTAAATGCTAAAACATTTTGTACCCAGAGACTAATTAAGAAATGTATCTGCTCCCTGTAAAGGCTTAATAAAAATGTAAATGGTAATAATATTAATGGTAGATTAATTAAACATTCTATAAAAAAAAAAGGAGTTTTGGAAGTGTTTAAAGTTACTGACAAGACACTTGCAGATAGGGAGTCGGGTGATTCACCCACATTTTAAAGTAAGTTCCATCTGTATCATATCCAATAAAGTCGCTATTTGTTTCTATATAATCAGTGCGTGTGGCGTATGCATGCTCACGTGTGTGTATGTGCCTGTGTGTTCTCTTGAGATAATCAGGATGCAGTATGACAGTACAAAATGAGATGGTTTTACAATGGGGGAGAAAGTGCTAGAACAGTATCATTAAGTTCTGGCAAAGTCAAAGGCGATGCTGCTTCACATGCATGTTTTGTAAGAACGTGGAGCCTTTAGGCTTTGAATTCTGTCCTGTGCAAA
The DNA here is from genome assembly GCF_003031525.2 of Neophocaena asiaeorientalis asiaeorientalis. Classification (NCBI taxonomy): domain Eukaryota; kingdom Metazoa; phylum Chordata; class Mammalia; order Artiodactyla; family Phocoenidae; genus Neophocaena; species Neophocaena asiaeorientalis. Next base: position 892,791 of record NW_020174055.1, read on the forward strand.
GTAAGCGGCCTCAGGCTGCTCCTTCCGCTCTGGTGTTCCCGTTCCATCAATATCCCTTTCATACTCTCCTGCCTCACAGTCTTCAGCCACCGTTAGCCTTTTACAGCATTTTTCAAGAACAAAAGTTGAAATCGATTAAAAAAACCTAACTCATTTTCTCCAGCATCATTTGGGAAAGACATTAATTACTCTGTCCAACAAACTAATGATTTTTCTATCCTTGTGATCATTACTTAGTTTCCATTTTCTACCCATACAATTAAAATTCTCCCTTAAATTAACGGAGGCCATTGAGAAGTCACAAAGCCCAGTGACAGCTGCTGTACACAGCTTGTCCGTGTCCCAAGTTGAAGGCAAACGCTCTGCCCATCAGCCTCCGCATTGACGCCGAGGCTCCCTGAGGTTAGGACCTGTGTCTTTGTCATCAGATTCCCCACTCCTAGTACAGCATCTGACATGAAGGAGGTGCTCAGCAAAAATCTGTTGACCAGCTGACTGAGTGAATGAATAGATAACTGAGAAGAGGTGGGATCACGTGTGTAAATGGTAGATGAAGGGAAGTTCCACCAGCACAGAGGCTGGCCTCAGCCTGTGGCAAAACCTCATGGTCCCTTGCACGGATGCTGGGCATTGAGCCCAGACGTGCCATGGGGCTGCAAAATGCCCTGCAGTCCCTCTGAGATCAACAGAGGGAGGGGAGAAAGTGCTTCACCCAGAACCACCCGACAGGAAGCGGGGGAGGGTGTGGAGGTGGAGTCTGATGGGCAGGGAGAGGGTGGCACCAAAAACACCATGAGTCGCTTCTATTTCAGCAACCCCGAAACGGCTGTGACGTTTCTGAGGCTGACATAACTCCCATTTCGAGAAAATCTGGGCTGTCCTGGGCCCCACAATGAGTATGTATCCTGTGGCTGTTACCCAAGGTTTCTTGGAGGATGTTCCTGGATTTCCTGGAACACGGGCAGCTCCTCCTGGATGTCCACTAGCTGGCCCCCAAAGTGCTCCCTGGATGGAAATTGCAGGCACGCAGACCTGCTTCTGAATGAATGCACTTTCAACTTAGCAAACGCATAGCCACGTGGCACGGAGTGACAGTCTGCACGGAGCGGTGGCCCTGAAGGCCATGGTGGGACAAGGTGTGGGAATGCCGGCTTGAAGGCAGCCTGCAAAGGGGGCAGCTGTGGCCCAGGGAGAGTGACCAGAACTGGCCCGGCTGCCACCAGCCAGGGAGCACGAGGACACCAGAGAGTTAAACTGTGTTACAGAGAATTATACTCTTCTCAGAACCTGTTCCTTGTCATTCCTTGTGGTTATTATTATTATTATTATTTTTTTTTTTTTGCGGTACGCGGGCCTCTCACTGTTGTGGCCTCTCCCATTGCGGAGCACAGGCTCTGGACGCGCAGGCCCAGTGGCCATGGCTCACGGGCCCAGCAGCTCCGCGGCATGTGGGATCCTCCCAGACCGGGGCACGAACCCGTGTCCCCTGCATCGGCAGTCGGACTCTCAACCACTGTGCCACCAGGGAAGCCCTATTATTATTTCTTAATCACTTAAATTGCATGTGATCATGTAAAAATAAAATCAATTATGTGGGGCAAAAACAAAACTCTTCCTGCACTGGGGTCCACTCCTGACTGCAGAGGAGATCAGTCAAGAGCGTGTCAGGGGCCGCCAGCACTGCTGGTGCCAGGCTGCTGGGGGGCAACACTGGGGCTGCAGGATGCTCGGGCAAAAGGACCCCAGCAGGACCTTGTCCACGCCTCATCTTACAGGACCCAGGGCTTTCAACTGGCTGTCAAAAAGGAAAGTTCTGGATGCCTCGCCTGACTGTCCTGGTAGCTGTGACTCCAATCCCGGTGCCCCTTGACAGCAGAGTGGTTGGAAAGAGGGCAGGGAAGATGTTGATGGTCAGTGGTTCCCAGAAGCACCTCAGCACTTACCAGGACAGTGAAGCCTACCATGGGAGGCAGGCCCGTGGGGGTGAAGTCGGGAGGGTGATGGGTAAATGGAAGACAAAGGATGCGGGAGAACAAGAGCGGGTGGGAAAAGAGGCAAGGATCAGGGCCTTGTCTAGCTACCTTTGCCTGCATGGGCAGAAACGGCTGCAGGAAAAATTCCTGTAAGCGGGCTTGCTGGGTCAAAATGGAATTAGATGTTACATTTAGATAGATATTTAGACAGATAAATGACCCATCATGAATCACAGCCCCGTTTATATACCACCACCCACTAACCACGTGAAGGCTTGGCCCCCGGCACCCACACCAAGACTGAGTGTCTTTACTCTTTTAAATATTTGCCAACCTGCTGAACAAAATGTGGTACCTCAGACTTTGTTTTTGCTTTTCTTTATTTCCTTAATTTGCATTTCCATGATTACTCATGGAATTGATGAACTTTTCACTGGTATATGGACCATTTGTATTTCTTCTGTGAATCTCTTCTGTATATGCTCTGATTAATTTTACTTGTTTAATTTTCTTATTGATTTGAGGCACTCTTTGTGGATCATGGATATTCAACTTTTAATTACTTTCCCGTGATTGGTTTGTCTTTTCATTTTTTATGATGACTTTTATCTACAGAAGTTGAAAATTTAATGGAATGAAATCTACTATATCTCTTGTATGGCTTGTGAGCTTGGTGAGCTTTGTGACTTGCTTAGACTACTCTTCCCCCAAGTAAATGCTATTCTCTGGTATTTCCTTTGGATAGTTCTTGCAGTTATTTCCCCCAAATGCTCCCACGCTAACGCATCTGGAATTAACGTCTGTAAGTGGTAAGAGGCCAAGCGAGGCAGTTGCTTCCACTTGGATGGCCATGTGTTCCCACAGTTAAGTGGTGCATCTTTTCAGCCCTGATTTAAAATGTCACGTTTATCACACACATACACAAAGATGCCTTTGATGCAGCCCTAAGGATAAAAGGAATGGGTAGTGGGAGCCGTGGTGGGGCAGGCGAGGGCTTCAAGGAACTGAGAGTAAGTTGAATGTGTGTGTAGTTCTGTGTGCGATTGTGTGGTTGTGTGTGTGTCCGTACATGTGATTGTGTGTGTGGTTCTATGTCTGGTGTGTGCTTGTGTGTATGGGGGTTGTGAACGTGTGGGTCTGTCAGGGGACTGTGTGTGGTTTAGCGTGTGCATGGTTGTGTGTGCAGCTGTGTGGTTGTGTGTGTGGATATGTTTGTGTGTGAGAGGTGTATGATTGTGTTAGTAGTTGTGTGCGTGTGGTTTTGTGTGTGTGTGTGGTTCTATACATGTGAGTGTGTGTGTGAGTTTTGTATGTGTGGGGGGGGCTACGTGTGTGGTGTGTGTCGTGTGACTGTGTGTGGTTGTGTGGTTCAGTGTGTGTGGATATGTTGCGTGAGTGAGGGGTGTATGATTGTGTTAGTAGTTGTGTGTGTGGTTTTGTATGTGTTCTGTGGTTGAGTGTGTGTGACTGTGTTAGTAGTTGCATGTGTGTGTGTTTCAATATGTGTGCATGCTTATGTGTGTGTGGGTTGTATGTGCTGTGTGTGTGGTCATGTGACTGTGTGAATGTTTGTGTGGTTGGAGGGGTGTGTGTGTGTTTAGTTGCATGTGCAGCTGTGTGGTGTCAGCTAACTTGTCTCTATAGTCCACGGGTCTGCAGACTCAGGGAAGCTGCATCTGGCTCTTACAAGGTGACTGGAATCACACAGAATCCCTGACCTTCAGGCTGAGGGGACTTTATTTTTCTCAGCGGGAGCAATTCATTGGATATTTGCATGGGAAGACAACTGAGCCAGATCTTTGGTGAGCAGAACTGCGCTGCGGGAGGCAGGGACCCTGCTCGCTAATCTCCGCGTTTCTCCTGTTCCCAGGCACCAAGCAGAAGGGCATCCCTGGCCCCCAGAAGTGACGTGTGCACTTATAAGTTGCTTTGGTCAGAGACACATGAGGAGAAGTGACAGGTGTCATTCTGGGTGGATGCATCTCATTGTCAGTCCTTCTCTTATTCCCGCTGCCATGCCTGGTGACCTTCTAGACGGCCGCGGCTCTATCAGCGTGAGGGTGACGTGGAGCAGGCTCCCAGCACGGCAGACCTGTGACACAGACCTTGCAGGTGACGCCCCTGAGATCTGGGGGCTGTTAGTCACTGTGTCTAACTAATTGCTGTCCTAAGTCTTTCCATTCACCCCATGGCTTCAAACATCCTCTCTACGGATGACTCTACGCTTTAACATCCTAGCACACGCCTCACCCCTGAGCTAGGAACCCTGGGTTTTCTTTTTTGGCTCTGCCTCTCTCAACCTATGAACTTTCCAGTGCCCAGGGCCCCACTGTGGGCTCCTTTCTCTTCTCTGTCTGCACCCTCCCCCTGGGAAATCGATCCCACACCAGGCTTGGGAAATAGCATTTCTGTACCCGTGTTTTCAAAAGACCAGCGCACACCAGTCCAGGACAACCCATTTCATTTCTGGATGGTGCCTGTGTTACTCTGGACTCTCAAAACTCAATACAAATACTGTCCCCGCCTCCTGAATTGCACTCTCGAATTGAACAATAGTGCCTACCATAAGAAGATCCTTGAAAAGGTCAAAACTACACGCACACACACAATTTGAAAAAGAGGTTGGAGCAAACGTTAATAATTAAAAAAAAAAAAAGCTTGAACAGTGTAACTAGGAAAGAAATAAAGTAAGGAAAAAAGAAGGGAAAGGTAGATGCAGCAGCTTCGTCACATCAAACAGAAAATGCAAAACCTGAAAACAGAATGCTGTCCTACGTCATCAGGAACCTCCTCCAACAATCATATTTGAAAAGCAACAGAAAAAACTGAAACAAGGACCTGCTGTATAGCATAGGGAACTATACTCAATGTTTTGCAATAACCTATATGAGAAAGGAATCTGAAAAAGGAGATATATGCATATATAAATATACATATGACTGAATCACTGTGCTGTAACCTGAAACTTACACAACACTGCAAATCAACTGTACTCTAATAAGAAAAATTTTTAAATAAAACATTAAAAAGAATAAAAGCATTGAAAGGCTTTAGAAATCTAAATAAATGCAGATTTTCATTTGCTGATAGAGGCTCTTCTATGTGTAGACTTGAAATTTTTCATTTGGATATGATCTTTTTATTGTACAGATTTACAATCATGGAAACTTGGTTTGAAGTTGTAGTGGCTTTGAGATTCCCTTTCTACCACAAACTGTTATGCTGAATGCCCTTACTTGTATATTCTTAAGCTCATATGAGACCATGATTTTGCTTCAGAAAAAAAAAAAAAGGAAAAAGGAAAAAAGGAAAGATGCGAACCCAGCCCCCTTTCTAAGACACATACTCCTCAGTGAATGTGCCCTCAAGGACACAGCTCATGCAGGACCACAGTCAGCAGGACCCTTCAGTGGGGGAGACCCAATTGCTGCATTAAGTCACTGCCCCTGCCAGCCATGAGCACATTCTGGAGGCGATCTGAATGCTAGAGGTGGTGGCAGCACTGCCAAGGCTCCCTTGGTCAACAGTTTGCAATGGGAAGATGGTTCTCATGGCATGATGAGAACCAGTTTCTGGGAAGAGCTGCCTGAATACAAGATAGAAAATGGCAACAATAATAGAAAAATACACTCAGCCTCCCTCACTGTGTTATATCAAGAAACAAAAGTCTTCACTTACAACCTCGCATCAAACCTACGATCAGAATGGTGAGGCCGACAGAGGTGGAGACAGCAGCGTGTGGGATGGGCCACCCTGTGCAGCCTGCAGGGGTGCCGGGCCATCCTGGACTTCCCACTCTGGAATCCCATACTCTTGGTGGTTCGTCCCTCCGCCTCACCCCCATGTCCCAATGCCGGGCACAGAGCAGCTGTGATGACCCCCACTTCTGCTCTCTATTCCTGCCCCCACCATTCTGTTCCCCACAGAGGAACCTGCATGATGTTTGAAATCAGATCATGTTTTCCCTCACCTTAAATTTTAAAGTGGCCTCTTCGTAGATAATGGAATCAAAATAGAAGCTTCTTTCCACGACCTAGGACCACACGTCATCTGGCCTCCGGCTACCATTCTGAGATTTCCCTTCACACCATTTTCCTTCCTTCATTTCACTCACTACACTCCTGCCCCACCAGCGTCTCCCCTCAAATCCTCTACACAGGCTTCCTCCTTTGCCTGCAATTTTTCCTGCATTGACTCACACACACATCCTCATGTCCTATGTCACTTGCTAAGAGGTTTCCCCTGGTTAACGAACCTAAATTAAGTCCCACCTGTATCTTCTCATAGAACTCACTTTTTTCCTTTACTCTGCTTCACGTTAATTGCAGTATGTGCATGTGCGTGTGGTAATATCTTTATCCTTCATTGTACTGGAAGCTCCAGGAAGGGCTGGGCCACGTCTGTTAATCTCCATTGGGAACCAGTAGTTGGTCCAGCGTCTGGCACACAGACACCTAGAAAGTGTTGAATAAGGATAAACATATTGTTTATTGGATAAATAGATAATTGAAGTTTGTAGCTGTGATGCCCATAGGTTAGCAAAACAGCACGGACTCTTGGGCCTGGCCTGTGTCCTAACTCTGACACTGAGTGTCGTGAGAAGGAGGAGGTAACAGCAAGGAAGTTCAGTGCCCAGTGCATGGCAGGCAACTGGTTACAGTCACCAGTGTCTGCATTACAACTGAAGCTTGAATTTAGGGTAGCAGGGAAGGTGAGAACAACAGGCTGAGGGCAGGGGTTGCTGAATGTGGCCCTTCCATGTTTTTTGTTTTAAAGTTAAAACAACATAATAGATCTGACACCTGGTGTACCTTCAAGGGCATTCCATATGGTGCCCGGAGGAAAAAAAAAGTACAGCTGAAATTGGGTTTTGGGACTTCCCTGGTGGTGCTGTGGTTAAGAATCCTCCTGCCAATGCAGGGGACATGGGTTCGATTCGGGGTCCGGGAAGATCCCACATGCAACTAAGCCCATGAACCACAACTACTGAGCCCATGCACTGCAACTACTGAAGCCCATGCACTCTAGGGCTCGTATGACACAACTACTGAGCCTGCATTTTGCAACTACTGAAGCCCGCGCACCTAGAGCCCGTGCTCCACAATGAGAGAAGCTGCTGCAATGAGAAGCCCGTGCACCGCAATGGAGAGTAGCCCCCGCTCACTGCAACTAGAAAAAGCCCGTGCGCAGCAACGAAGACCCAACACAGCCAAAAATAAATAAAATTAAAACAAAATAAAATTGGCTTTTATTTTCATTCTCTACTTTCAGACTTTAATCCCCTGCTTCCTGTATGCTTAATCCCACCTCGCTCGCATTCCTGGTGGGAGTTGGCTCCTGTGCCTCCCCCAGATCACAAGCACCCTCCCATCAACACAGCTCACCCCCTCCCTGGACCACAAGGCCTCCTTTAAAGCCCTGTCACAGTTCCAGCCTCCCATCCATCGTCTGATCTCTCAACCCTGTCGTCCACATCTGCCCCACCACTTTCCTCTTCACGTGCACATCCTCAGCCCTCCGCCCTTTGTTTTCTACATTATTTCTCCCACTGGGTCTCATGTGCTGTATTTTCACTCTCCCATGATACCAATGATCCCTGCCATGGAGTGAATGCTTGAATCCCCCAAATTCACATGTTGACATCCTAACGTCCATCGTTATATTAGGAGGTGGGGCCTTTGGGAGGCAATTATGACCCTCATGACCTATTAGTGTCCTTATAAGAAGAGACCTGAGAGAGGTGATCTCTCTGTTTCTGCCACATGAGGACACAGCAAGAAGGCAGCCGTCAGCAAACCAGGAAGAGGGCGCTCACCAGAACCCAACCCTGATATTGGACTTCTAGCCTCCAGACTGTGTACAATACATTTCTATTGTTTAAGCCCCTTAGTCTGTGGTATTTTGTTATAGCAGCCTGAACTGACAGAGATTATTTCTTGTACTTCAGGTTCTCGTCTGTTAATGGTATTTTACTCTTCTTTTCTCCTCCAGGTCCCTGTCTCCCACTGCATGTTTTTGTTTTTTTTTTTTTGCGGTACGTGGGCCTCTCACAGTCGCAGCCTCTCCCATTGTGGAGCACAGGCTCCGGACGCGCAGGCTCAGCGGCCAAGGCTCACGGGCCAAGCCACGCCACGGCATGTGGGATCTTCCCGGACCGGGGCACGAACCTGTGTCCCTTGCATTGGCAGGCGGACTCTTAACCACTGCGCCACCAGGGAAGCCCAGGAATAATTTTTAAATACTCCAGAGTACTCTGTTCTTAACAAGGCCTGCCTTCCAGGAAAACTATTAACCAGAGCCTAACCTGGGTATTATCAGAGCCTAACTGACCTGTGGGAAGGGGAATACACAACTCCAGCCCATTCTAGCCATCCTGCCCCACCTAAGGGAGGAATAAAAACACAGAAAAACACTTGCAAAGTTCAAACTCCAGAGGCACAAGCTCACTAAAAGACTGAGCCCTCATCATAGGACTATACAACACTTCCTCACCTCCCACACCTCATCACCATATTACTAAAAGCCTATTTACAGGCTTCCCTGGTGGCGCAGTGGTTGAGAGTCCGCCTGCCGGTGCAGGGGACACGGGTTCGTGCCCGGTCCGGGAAGATCCCACATGCCGCGGAGCGGCTGGGCCCGTGAGCCTTGGCCGCTGAGCCTGCGCGTCTGGAGCCTGTGCTCCGCAACGGGAGAGGCCGCGACGGTGAGAGGCCCGCGTACCGCAAAAAAACAAAAAAACTTAACAAGATAATATTTCAAAATATGGCCAAAAACAAACATAAAAAGGTATCTATAGACTTAGATAGTTGTAACACATATTTCAGCAAAGTGCTAATATCCCTCTACAAAAGCTATTAAGATAAAGACAAATGACTCAACAGAAACTCATGCAAAGGACATGAAGAGGCAAAATACAGAAAAATAAAATCCAGAACGCCAAGAATGCGTAAAAAAGATGTCCACTCTGAGCGGTACATGAGCTGCTCCTGAACAAACAATGCAAATTTGCAACACCATATCATTTTCAGACAGACTGGTAAAGAAGCTGGTGATGACATCCACACGCAAAGGGACTGAGGGAACTCTGCACATTTTTGCATTTTTGGTGGGAATGTAAATTTCTAAGCCCTTTGGAGAAAGTTATCTGAAAACAGCAATTCAAGTTCAAAATATAAGAGCTTTTTGTCATAGTGGTCCCATTTTGGGAAATATATCTTATAGAAATAAAAGTGGTAGTATATTAGAAGGTGTTCAATAATATCTGATAAAGAATTCTGAAGTGGCAGAAAACTGGAGAAAATCAGAATTCTTCTCAATAGAGAATAACTAGATAAATTGGATGGGCTTTTATGTTTAAAATAGATAAATCAGACTTGATATGTTGATCTGGAAGAACATACGTGACACACAGTTTGCCAAGGAAAGGAAGCTTCAGAGTAACATGGATTACGTGGAATCATTGACATCTGGTTGTAGAAACAAGCGCAAAAGCCTCTTCCATATTTATCAATAGGAGCACAGGTGTAGCTAGCAATCTGTATACAATATCTATTAGCGAAGGAAGTATAAATTGGGTGGCATTATTAACATTTTAAAAATGCTTTTCACTGTTTCACTGGCTGGAAAACTTCTATTACATTTGTGATAAAAAAAATTTGAGAGCATTTCTGCAGAAAGTGACGATTTGCCAGAGAAGCCAAGTAACGGGAATTTCAAGGAAGCAATAATTGGTTAAGGAAAAGCCAATAAAGGCTGAGCCTCAGGAGAAGGTGGGCAAGCCCTGGTACCCCAGAACAGGCACAGGGGGAGGAGGGGGCAGGATTGGGGCAAATGATGAGGAGTCCATGGTGTTGGAGGCCACTGCTGTAATCAATAACTTCCAGCTCCGTGACTAGCATCCTCACTGTAAAGTGCAGAGGTGAGGGATGTGGTTGAAAGCAGACCTAGTCATAGAGGAGGGGAAGGTTTACCAGGGCTGCTCTAGGCCCCTGGACCACCCCAACAGTCCACCACAATTTCAGAGGATCCTAGAGGCAACCTGATAGGGCAACACAGTGAGCCCTATAACCTGGGCAATCTGGGAAGATTATCTGCCCACCAGGAAGATATCAACAGCTTTCCTGGGAGGAAAGGACCAGTGCTGGGCCACTGTTGAGGCCCTTTACTGTGGCACACGCATGCACTGTCAGCGGCGTACCTCTGTGATGTGCTGTGCATTGTGAGCCTTGAAGTACAGCCCAACCGAAAGCATAACCCCAACAAGATGATGTTTCCTGAAACAGGATGCAGAGCCCAACGCCTGCCTGCCTGCCTGTGGCATGTGACCCCCACAGACAGATCCTAGTCCAGAGAGGCGCAAACATGATGCGTGGATATCAGGGCAGGCCCTGCACCTGCATCATTTAGCCTTTGTGCTCTGACAATCTGGGGGCGGAAAAGCCAAGAAGCCGCCCTAGTTTTAACACTATTTGAATTGTTCCTCAGATGAGGATTTTAAACTTCCATTTACACCTCCCAGGCTCGCTGAAATCACTCCCACACTCATGCCAGACTCCCACAAATGCCACATTGATGTGATTGGAAGCTGAGTGCAGTGGTCCCTGGGGAAGCTGAGGACTTCTGGGGAGGGGTGCTCGCCACCGGGTGGGGGCTTCAGAAAGGCCAGGGACTCGTAAAAACACTCATTCCGGAGGAGCAGCCCAGACTTATCAAAGGGAAACTTCTCAGTGTGCGGTCTATAAGTACCAGAGGTATTTTTTTTTGCCATTTACCTGGAACCAGTTGTCTTTGGAAGCCAGTGAAGGCCCTCATCATACCGGTGAGTGTGTGAAGCCAATGTAGGAACTGATAAACACCTGTGCGTTGGCTGATTTCTATCAAACGGAGAATTCGAAGCCCTGCGTCTCAGTCACACACTTCAAATACTGGATTCAGTTTCCCACAAAACAACTGAGTTTTCATCCTTGCCTGTCCCCGTCCTCAAAAAGCAAACAACCCCCCCCCACAAATGAAAAACACACAAAAAACAAAACTTAAATAGAGTATCTTAAAAGTGTTCACAGGTCATTGTAAAGTCCAGGAGGAAGATAACAGCGTCGGTTAACTTTAGGCTTTGAATAGTAAAGTATGCACGCTGCCATTTCCATGGTAACGTTAAAATAAGAGACATAAGTGTTTATAACTTTCAGATAACTAAAAGGGAAAAAATGCAATTCCCACATTTGTTCACCACTCTCTTCTGAGTGCCTATACTGGGCCAGGCTCTGTTACAGGGCCTTGAGATGTGCTCCCGAACACAATGGGCAGATACCCTCCTGGGGCTTCTTTCTAACAGAGGCAGAGACACAAACACATGGCACCATAATGGGCAGGGTGACAGAAGCGGGCTGACCACTATGAGAGAATAGGACACGGTCAAGAGCAGGTGGAAGGCGAGGGGTGGTCAGGGCAGGCCTCACGGAGAAAGTGATTCTGGAACAAGGGCTTGGAAGAGGTTAGCTGTGTGCCTGGCAGCATAAGAATGTCCAGCCCTGGGACAGGCTGGAGGGGCCCTGTCTTGTCAGAGGACCTGCAGGCGGTCAGGTGTCTGGAGCACATGGAGCAAGGGCAGTGGGCAGCGCTGAGGCCCATGCACCGCTGTCAGGGAGCAGGCGCCGCAGGCCTCCATGATCCCCTAAGCACCATGGACAGTCCACGCAAGGAGCCAAGGCAGACTTTGGAGGGAAGGGAAATTGGCTGATATGCTAAGAGGCTCGCTTTGGCTGCTGCTTAGTGAGCAGATGGCGGCAGGGGGAGGGCGGGGAGTGGGAAGAAGGACAGAAGCAGGGAGATGAGTCAGTAGGCCACAGCCTTATCCAGAGGAAGGAGGAGATGGTCTGGGCGGGACAGCAGCAGTGGGGGTGGTGAGAAGGGGTTGAATTCATGCTATATTTTGAAAAATCGATTTTAAAAAGAATCCAAAAGAAGGCAATAAACAAGGCAGGGGGCGGGGGAAGCAGATGTAAAACAAGTAGAAAGCACAAGATGAGATGAATAGATTTAAACCTAAATGTGTCACTAATTAAATTAAATGTAAAGACACCAGATGCTCCAGTTAAAAGCAATAAATTGGCAGACTGAATACAAAATTCAACAATATGCTATTTATAAAAGGCTTCTAACATGTAAAGATACAGAAAAGATAAAATTTAAAAGGTAAGGTAAAAAATACACTATGCAAATTATAATCACCAGAAAACTGGTAGAGCTATGTTAATATCAGAGGTAGAAGCATTTACTAGTGATAAAGAGAATTACTTCCTAATGATCAAGTCAAATATAAGAGTGGGGACATAAAAAATTTGAATGTACTTTTGACAAACTTCACCTAACAGACATATAGAATTATATTCCCAAGAGCTGCAGAATATAAAATGTTTTCAGTGTGCATGGAACATTTGCAAAATATTTATTATATTTTGGGACTTAAAGCATATCACAAGATATTTCAAAGGATGAATTCACACAGACTATGTTCTCTAAGGAAACAATTAAGTCAGACAGATAACTAGCAAATTCCCATGTAGTTAGAAAATTTAACACATACAAATAACCATAGGATTTACTTCAAAATGATATAGGAGGTTGGGGTAGATGTAGGGAAGGGTATAGAAAAAAACAAGATTGGCCCTGACTGGATAATTATAAAAGCTGGGTGATGGGTACGTGGGGATTCATTATACTATTCTGTGTACATTTATAGGTATTTTATATTTTTCATAGTTAAATGTTCAAAAATGTAAGTAAAATAAAGTCAATGGAAAAAATCACTATGAAAAATAAAATGAAATAAATAACCCAAGAGTGAAAGAAATCACAACTGAAATAATATTTTGAACTAAATGAATCAAAATCCTTGTGGGATACAGAGGGATACAGTAAAAGCAAGAGTTAGAGGAAGTTTGATTGCTTTCAGTGTAAAATGAGAAAATAAAAAGGACCAAAAATTCATGAGCCAGCAGCTATTTCAGTAAGATAGAAAAAATTAGCAAAATAAACACAAAAAAATTAGAAGACAATAATAAAGACCAAAACAAATAGATGGTAGATAGGATCAACAAGAATCAACCATTAGTTTTAAGAAAAGACTACTACTGATAACCTTCTAATACGACTACTATGCAAATAAATTGGCAAATATAGACAAAGTGGAAAAATTCCCCCAAAATGAAAATAAAATTACCAAAATTGACTTTAAATAATAGAAAACCTGAGTAGTCCTATAACTGTTAAAAAATTAAATTAATAGACAAATACTATTCTTTTTCTAAAAAAGAACCGCCAGGCCCATATGGTTACCTCAACAAAATGAAGAAATAATTCAGTATTACAAAATCTAATCGAGGGTACAAGAATAAGAGGGTACAATTCTCAACTCGTGTTATGAAGCTGGCACATAAACTCAGTATGAAAATGTGACAATGGTAGTAAGAGGGAAAGAAGAATAAAACATTACAGGGCAATCTCGGTCACAAATATTGATGATATACATTTATTATATAATATCAAGAAAAACTTGCATTTGTCACAGGAATGCAAGGATGGTTTAGCATTATAAAAAATGACATCAATGGATTAAAGGGAAAAAATAAATCAGATAATTGTATTTTAATACATGTGTGCAGAAAAAGCATTTAAAACACTGAAGAAATTTCTTTAACCTGATGAGTTTCCTTAAAAAGAGAAAAAGCACAAATATTCATATTTGTAAAATGCCAAAAGCTTTTCCTACCACAACAAAACAAAACTAAATCCAAACATAAAAATAAATAAATTAAATGTTAACGGACTATACTCAAGTTGCTCATAGATCATTCATTTCAATTAGAAGTCAGAGATTGTTGTACTATATAAAAAAGCAAGACCTGGGCTTCCCTGCTGGTGCAGTGGTTAAGAATCCGCCTGCCAATGTAGGGGACACAGGTTCGAGCCCTGGTCCAGGAAGATCCCACATGCTGCAGAGCAACTAAGTCTGTGAGCCACAACTACTGAGCCTGCGCTCTAGAGCCTGCAAGCCACAACTACTGAGCCCACGTGCTACAACTACTGAAGCCCGCGTGCCTAGATCCCATGCTCCTCAATAAGAGAAGCCACAGCAATGAGAAGCCCGCGCACAGCAACAAAGAGTAGCCCCCGCTCGCCACAACTAGAGAAAGCCTGCATGCAGCAATGAAGACCCAACAAAGCCAAAAATAAACAAATGAATTTATTAAAAAAAAATTTAAAAAGCAAGACCCAACTCTATGCTAACTATAAGAGAATCATTTTAAATATAAAGACACAGGTAGCTTGAAAGTAAAAGCATGGAAAAATATATACTATGCAAATTGTGAACACAAGAAAGCTGGAATGGTTGTAGTAATATCAGGCAAAACAGACTGCAAGAAAAAATGTATTACTAGAGACAAACATTTCATTATGATGAAAACATCAGTTCATCAGGAAGATGTAACAATGATATATATAAATATACAACTTTAAAATACATAAAGTAATATATAAGACTAAAAGTAGATATAGGCAAATCCATGACCATAGTGGATGATTTTAATATCTCTTTCTCATGCAATTGCTAGAAGAATTAGGTAAAAAAATTAAGAAGAATACAGAAGATCTAAACTACACCATCAAGAAATGACTCAACTGTCATTTTCGGAACACTCAGTCTGCAGAATATAAATTCTCTTCAGGTGCAAAAAGAACACTCATTTCTTGGTGGACAGGCCATATACTGAATCACAAAATGTGTCTCAAGAAAATTCAAAATGCTGAAATACTATACAGTATATTCTGTGACACTAATGGAAGTAAATTGGCAATCATTACCAATAAAACGTCAAAAAATTCTCAAATATTTGGAAACTAACACACATGTAAATAATTCTTATGTCAGAAAGGAAATCACAGGAAATTTAGAAAATATTTCAAATTGGAAGATAATGAAAACATACCATATCAAGATGGGACAAAGGAGAAATCACAGGGAAGTTAGAAATACTTTAAATTCAACGATATGAAAAACATTATGAAAATGTTGGTGATGTAAACTGCTTTGAGTAAAATTTATAGTATTAAACATATATAAGAAAAGAACAAATGTTTAATATTAATGACCTCGCTTTTCACCTTAAGTATCTTTTATAAAAGATAAGCGACTCAAAATCAAAGTAAGCAGAAGGAAACCACAAAGAGCCGAAATCAATGAAAAAGAAAAAAACAGAGAAAATTAAAGAAACTAAACTTTGGTTCCTTGGAAAGGTTAATAAGATTGATAAACGTCTAGTAAGATTAATAAGAGAGAGTGAGAGACAGTGAGAGAGAGGAGAGGAAATAAAAGGGGGCTAGAACCTTAGGTTCTACAGACATAAGAAGGATAATAAAGGAATATTACATATAATTATTATAATAAATTAGATAATTTAGATGAAATGGACACATTTATTTAAAAACATAACTCAACAAAATGTGACATAAGATGAAACAGAAAACCTGAACAGCACAGTTTATTCTGAATCTGCATCTAACTATTAAGGAAATGTATTCATTATGAAAATTCTTACTTTATTTTGTTTAATAAATTTATTTATTTATTTGTTTATTTTTGGCTGTGTTGGGTCTTCATTGCTGCACGCGGGCTTTCTCTAGTTGTGGCGAGCGGGGGCTACTCTTTGCTGCAGTGTGCAGGCTTCTCATTGAGGTGGCTTCTCTTGCTGCGGAGCATGGGCTCTAGGAACGCGGTTTTCAGTAGTTGTGGCTTGCCGGCTCTAGAGAGCAGGCTCAGTAGTTGTGGCCCACGGGCTTAGTTGCTCCGTGGCATGTGGGATTTTCCCAGACTAGGGATCGAACCCGTGTCCCCTGCATTGGAAGGAGCATTCTTAACCACTGCACTACCAGGAAAGCCCCCAAAATCCTTACTTTAAAAAAAGATATAGATGATCTCACTTATAAATTCTACCAAACATTTAAAGGAGAAATTAAACCAACCTTACATAAACTCTAAACATAGAAGAGAAGGAAACACTCCCAAAGTTGTTGTATAAGGCCAGGCAAAATTAGAGACAAATATTAAAAGAAAATTATACCATAACCATCATGAACATAGGCATAATCATTCATAACAAAATACTAGTTGAATCCTGCAATATATAAAAAATATCATGACCAACTAGAGTGTATCCCAAGAATGCAAGGTTGGGTTAACACTGAAGAACCAATCAATATTATTCAGTATATTAACAGAAAAAAAGAGGAAAACATTTGACTACATTCATCAGATATTCATGATTTTTTTTTAAAAAAGTCCTGAAATCTTGAATAAAAAGGAATTTCCTCATTGGATACAGTACATTTATATGAAAAAAATCCTACACCTACTGTCATACTTTATGGTGCAATATTGAATTGTTTTCCCCTAAGATTAGAAGCAAGGTAAGCGTGTCCAGTCTGAACACTTGGATAGATGCCAGTGCAATAAGGGAGAAAGGTTGAAAAGGAAAAGTTTCTCTTTTCGCAGATGACATGAATGTCAGTATAAAAAATTCTAAGAACTCTACAACTAATAAATGCATTTAGCAAGACTGCAAGTTACAAGGCTGATATATAAAAAATCATTTGTATTTATATATATTAGCAGTAAACAGCTGGAAAGTGCAATTAAACTAAATCAATTCACAATGGCTTTGGAAAACATAAAATAACTAGGAATAAATTTAATAAGATATACCAAGATTTTCTATACTGAAACATGAACTTTGCTGAGAGAAATTAGAGAAGACCTAAACAAATGGAGCAATATACCATGTTTGAGGATTCAAAAAGTCAGTATCATGGTCATTTCTCCCAAAATTGATCTGTAGATTCAATGCAATTCTATTTAAAAATTCCAGAAGGCATTTTTGTAGAAACTGATAAACTGAGTCTAAAAATTAAATGAAAATTCAATTGACCAAGAATAGCTAAAATTATCTTGATAAAGAATAAAGAGGGAAGTCTTATAAAACTTCAAGAATTACTACAAAGCTATAGTAATAAAAGCAGTATGATATGGACATGAAGATAGATATGCAGATTAGTGAGACCAAATAGAGAGTTCAGAAACAGACCCACAAACATGCCAAAGCAACTCAGTGGTGAAAGGAAAAACTTCAAGAGATGGTACGGGGAAGAGATACATTTTCATATGGAAAAAAAAAATGTTCCTCAACCCTACCTAATACCACACATAAAGATTAATTCAAGATGGATCACAAAACTAAATATTAAAGATAAAACTATAAAACTTTTAGAATAAAAGGTAGGATTATATCTTTGCAACCTAGGGGAAGGTAAAGATTTCTTAGGACACGGAGAGCAACAATTATAAAAGAAAAAAATTCAGTATGTTAGACTTGATCAAAATTCAAAACATCAACTCATCAAAAAGCACTATTTAGAAAACAGACAAATCATAAACTAGGAAAAATATTCCCAAGACATATACCTGACAAATGACTTATTTGCAAGACATATACCTGACAAATGACTTATTTGCAAGACATATGCCTGACAAATGACTTATTTTAAAAAAACTTCTATGACAATAATGAAAAGACAAACAGCCCAATTTTTAAAAAAATAGACAAAAGATTGGAAAAGAAACTTCAAAGGAATATACAGAAATGTCAATAAGTGCATGAAAATGTGCTCAATATCATTAGTTATCAGGAGTTATCAGGAGTTAAAACCACAAATAGGTACCCCACATGATACCCACTAGGATGGCTAAAATTAAAAAGTCTGCCAACATCCTATGTTGGCAAGGATGTGGAACATCCAGAACTCTCTTATAATGCTGGAGGGAGCATGAAGCTAATGCAACTAATTTGGCAAAGATATGGTAGTTTTTTTTTATAAAACTAAGCACACACCAACCCCGTGACCCAGCAGCTCCACTTTTTGGTATTTATGCAAGAGAAATGAAAATATGTGTCCACACAAAGTTGTGTACAGGAATGATCAAAGCCACAATATTCACAATATCACAACCTGATGTCCATCAACAAGAGAATGGGTAACTGATTTTGGCATATTCTTACAATATAATACTTACTACTCAATAATAAAAAGGAACGAACTTTGGCTACATGAAGCCATGTGGATGAATCTCACAAAAGCTGGAAATAAGAGAAATCAAAGTATCACATGAAGTTTTACACTTGGCAAAGTAAATCTACACTAAAAAAGTTTAGAAAAATGGTTGCCTCTAGAGGGTACTGACTGGGGCAGGTCACAGTGAAACTTTCTGGAGTGATGGAAAACCTTAATATCTTAATAGAGGTTTCATTTACTCAAGTACCTGCATTTGTCAGAATTTACTGAATTGTGCAATTCAAATGTGCGTTTCACTTATGTAAATTTTACCTCAAAAATACTGCCACACAAATACCAAACTATAGTTAGTTGGTTTATTTTTTTTCCTTTGGTATTTAATGGCAATTCTGATACCACTTTCCATATATTCTAGATTTGAGCAAATAAGTAAATATATTAAGGGACTTGAAAGCAAGGTATCCCACTACTGGTCAAAGGAGTTACAAATATGGAAAGGGTAGTGCAGATTGGAGTTGAAAGTACTAATATAAACTCTTGTTTTTCTGATAGATGGATAAATAGTTCCACACAGATATATACATTTCCTAATTCTGACAAGGCCTAGAAGCAATTAGCATATCCAGCACCCACGTCTTGATTTATGAATAACATTCTCTAATAAATGGAAATAGGACTTCCAAAAAAAGTTGATTTCTAAGCTGGAGCATCATCAAATCATGATCTTGGAATACTTTGTCACATAGGAAAGGAAGGGAGCATTAAAATAATGATGGGCACAAATCTAAAGGACACAGAGCTCGGTTGAAGGGACCCCCTATCTGCCAAATCTGGGGCAATTTGAGCATTAAAATAAATAATGGTAGTAACAGAATAAAACCCATTAGCTAAAATAAGATCCACAAGTCCATACAAATAGATGAATAAACAAATGGAGAAGGCACAGCTCTTCCATACAGAAGATGTCAATATAGGACAAGTGACAGAGTTAGAAATTCATCAAAGGGTGCTAAAATTAGAAGACAAAACTTTGATGAGAAAAATCCTACTAATTACAAAGGGAAAATAGTAATTTTACAGGGGAGAAACCTAGCTACACAACCTTACCCAAGTGACCAAAGTTAACATAACCGGTAAAGGGAGAGATCAATATCACGTGTCTTTTGATATAAAGGACTAGGAAGGATGCAAGACCCCTTCTGTGGTATTACTGAAAAAAATGCATAACCTGACTAATAATCAAAAAACTTCAACAACCCCAAATTGGGGACATTCTGAAAATTAAATATCAAATCAAGATAAGTAAAGGTTTAGGAACTGTTCCTGATTAAAAAAACATACAATTAAGTGTAACCTAAGATCCTGAATTAAACCCTCGACCAGGAAAATGAAGAGTTATAATGGACATTACTGGCAGAATTTATAAAATTGAATATGGACTGTGGATTAGATAGCAGAATTATACCAATGTTAAATTTTCTGATTTTAGTAACTGTATTCTGGTTATGTAAGATAATGGCCTTCTTTTAGGAAATATACACTGAAGTTTTTCATGATAGATGGGCTTGATATCTCTAAGTCTCAAACAGTTCAGAAAAACAGTTAATAGATAAATACATATATAAATATATATTCATATACCTACAGATACCTACATATACACATATCATATTACACAGAGAAAGGGAGGGAAGGAAAAAGGGTAAGAGGAAGGCATAAATGAGGTAAAATATATACAGTCGTAATTGGTTTATATGGGTAAAATATCTATGGCAGTTCTTGTACTTGTCTTGCAACTTTTCTGTATTTGTAGAATTATATAAAAATAAAATTTATGAAAAAGTTAATTGTACTCATGAGACTGTAAATTAGGACAACAGCATAGAAAACCATTTGGCAGTACCTATCAAAGCTAAACATACAAATACCTTGTACACCGGCAAGTCCATTCCTAGGTATTTACTCAATGGAAATACACAGATACAGTCATTGAAAAAGCAGGCACAAGAATATTCGTAACATTATAATAGTATGGGATTCCTTTGCATCAATATATCACAATATATTTATGCATCCTACCCTCAATGGGCATTTAGACTGCTTCCAGTGTGGGGCTATTACAAACAATATGAAAAGGTACTGAATTTCATGTTATCAAGGAAAAGTGATACTCAAACTCCCACCACATGAGCACAAATTTTAAAGTCTGTTAGACCAAGTTTTGGTGAGGATATGGAGCAAAGAGATTTCTCTTTGGAAAACAGCTTGGCATTAGCTAATTTAAATTAGGTAATTACCCAAATTGCCTAGATTAAAATTTAAGACATGTATACCCTATGAGCCAGCAATGATGCGTTTCCTTCTGAGGATATGAAGGCATCAAACCCCACTGTCCCCAACACACATGCAACACTCAATTTTTATTAATCCTGAACCAACCTGAGCTCAAGTATAAGCTGGGATAGCCTATACAAGATAAATGAATTCCATGAGACTGGTTAAAATTGACCAACATTTGAGATTTTGATGAAACCTGTAGGCCTAATGATTATTCAGCACCCCTCTTGCTTCTAAGAAGCACACGAACAAGAGAGCAGCAAAGGCTGTGTGCTGGATATATGGTGGCCATCATCGTTGCTCCCTGTTGTAGAAATGATGGCGAGAACCCATTCTTGTCCTCAAAGCAGGCTTCTCCAGCTCACCTCAAGGAGTAACTGTAATGCCAGAATAGGGGAGACTGAGCAGATGGAGAGGATAGAGGTGTGCACTGCATGGGGGCTCTTCACCCTTCATGCCTGCCAATGCCAACGCAACCTCCCTGTGGCACCATATTCACCCCCCACATCCCATCTCCCACTCCTGTCTGGGACAGAAGCAGATCCATTAAGGCTGCATCTCCAGGCACTGTCCCAGGTGCTGAATCTCTGGGACTCAAACTGGAGCAAGTGTGGACAGGGTTCTAATTCTTCTGCCCTAAAACCCGGGCAAGTTACTTAATTTCTACTTCTGCAAGTTGAGGATGGAGATGGAACCCTCCTTACAGGGTTACTGAGGAGATAAAATAAGGTAATATATGTAAATATGTCAACGGTGCCTGGCACAGAGAGAGGACGTGACAGAGGTTAGATCTTATGGCATCACTCCTAGTGCTACTGCCCTTGCTGCCACTAGAACATGACAGTCCAGGGGATGCTGCAATATTATCTGAGATAACCCTAGGTATGCAGACAGAAGAGACAGAGACAGACTAAACAACAATGCAAGATGGAGTTTGGGTACCAGCCTCCTGGTCATTTCTGGTCTCTTGCAACATTTTCCCCGGAATTGTACCATGTACCCTGGCTCTGAGGCATAAACCCAAAGTCAGTATAAAATGTCAGTTCAGTTTCTAAATGTACTTATGGGTCACTGTAATCTGGGCAAAATATTATTTTACATGATAAATTACAATTTAATGAGGAAGACCTTTAAACTAATTCTGTAGAATGCGTTGAGCCTTTGTAAAGAGATAGCTCATGAAAATAAAGAGGAGGATGTCGAGCGGCTTACACAGATGCAGCTGACCCACTGATGACTCTTCAGACAGCAAGGCAACACCCAAAACAATGGCTAGATTCTCCCTTGAAACAATTGCAAACATACACACTGTGCCAAGCGGTTTGAAGTACATTTGAAGAATTTTAATGGAACACACAAAAAGTAATGTCTTAGATTTTTATTTTATACAAATCCAAAAATGCAGGGCTTTGCTTAATTTTAATGTTGGTAAATTATCAACCTAAAAGGTCATGCTGTCAAGTTCAAAAACTACTTCAAGATAGCAACTTCCTCCTAAATCTATCTAGAAATGTGGGAATGGGAGAATACGATTTGAATGAAGAAAAATAACAACATGTTTTTCATATCAAAACCCCCCAAAAAACAGGAAACAGTATATCCTTTCCTGCCCAAGTATGCCATCATCTCCCTCTGGGCATGTGGCCAAGGATAATGCTGCCATGTAGGTCAGGAGACTCAGCTGGTCTGACTCTGCACTGATTTCTGTAGGACCTGAGTCTTTTACCAATCTGTGAAACTAGTTTGTACGATCAGATAAACTCTACAGAACCCATCCTTCCTTGACACTCTCTTATGACTGTATTTTACAAGCATCCTGCATCCTTACCAGAACTGTGTTCCCCTCTCTAGTTCTGTGAATGCTGCTCAAAGCAGAATGCATACGTGTGGTTATTTATAAAGACTAGGGATTTTATCGGAACATCTCCCGATTATTATGTTCTAAAAATATACAGCAATCAACAATTCACCCAGAGTTGGGGGATTTTTCTCACTTCAGCTTAAGCCTTCTCTCCCAAGCTTCAGACCTGGAACTAACATCCTCTTTGACATCTCCACCTGGATGAAGCATAGATACCTCAATCTTCGCATGAAATGATCAAAGCTCCTCCCCAAACTGCACTCCATCCAGTGTTTCCTATCTTGAAAAAAAAAATGGCACAGCTCTCTCCACAAGGCTTCTGGATGACGAGTAAAAATGTCTTGGGAGTTTTTTTAAGTCCTGATTTAGCCTGGGCTTCACCCATTTTGATGTAATTAGTCTGGGATGCCATTTTGGCATTGAGATTTTTATTTCAAAGCTGCCCTTCCCCAGGGTTGAGAATCACTGCTCCAGATATTTTAAATCCCCAAGACTAATGGGTCTATTCCTCCTCCAATGTGTCCTCAATTCTAGATGCCCTCAACTGCTACAACCTGCCAAATGGGGTCACCATGAATGTGGTGCCACTGGGGGCTGTGCAATGTGGCAGCTCTGCCTTCCAGCCCCAAGATCTCCCAGGACTCCAGGCTCTGCTGTAGTCATTATCAGTTCTATCTACATGTTTGAATCACCTGTGCTCTTTTCAAAGCCATAGATGCTCAGAGATTCTGAATCAACGGGGTTGGAGCCCATGGATGACATTTTTCCAGGAGATTATGATGTGCAGACAGAGTTCAGTACAACTTATTCAGTAGGTTATTTAGTGTCCCAAAGAGAATTTCTAATTTCTGCAAGGTATCCATTGTGCGTCCATGAGTCTGCCACTCCTCCAGACCTCCAATTTGCTGATCCTGTCACTTTTCATCCTTCATCCTCCTCCTTGAGTCCTCACTTCTCTAAGTGCCCAGCCTAAACACTGTGGTTCAACACACAGCCATGTGTTTACAAATAATATTAACACATTGCTCGTCCTCGCCTCCCTTCCCCTCCACTTACTCTGCACTGTACCAAAGCATCCAAACATTGCTGGAAAAAATCTTGAAATGCTGATGACAGGACTTTCTTCAAATTTATACCATATACCTCAGAGAAGCACTCAAAACTGCCAAACTGTCATATTTCCTTAGAAATTTCACTTTCCCATTCTGCAAGATGACTATTTCATGCTTTTCCATTCCTTTAAAATATCCAAACAGCCTCTTCAGTCTCATCTGGTGCTTTTGCTGCCTACTCAGTGGTCTGTGGAAAACCTTGTGATCTTACCATCACCAACCCTTCAGCTTCTGTACCCTCATCCTTCACATTTCTCTCCCATTACCTTCCTTTGTAGGGTACCCCCTTCACCTACTAGAGGTTACTAAGGAACATAATCCCTCCAATTACCCCCCAGTTTCTGACCCTCCAGTGTCATCAACTTCTCCTTCTTTACCTGATTATGCTTTCAAATTGCTTTGATTATGCTTTCAAATTGCTCATCCTAAAAATAGACTTAATATCTCCCTCCAGCTGCCACTCCTTTTTCTGCTCTCCTTGGCAGCAACAGCCTTTGAAGATTTATCTATACTCCCTGTCACTAAACGCTGACTTCTTTTCCCTTCATTTTGTAAAGATATTTTCACTGGGAATAGAATTTTAGATTTGCGGGTATTTGCATTGAACACACTGAAGTTATTAATACACTCTCTTCCAGCTTCCAATGTTGCAGTTAAAAGACATCCCATGTTCATGGATCAGAAGACTTAATATTATCAATACTCCTAAAATTGATATACAGATTAAGTGCATCTCTATCAAAATCCCAGCTGGCTTTTTTCAGAAATTGATAAGCTGATTTTAAGATTATCAAGGGACCAAGAACAGCCAAAACTCTCTCAAAAAGAGAGGTCTCAAAATTTGCTACAGATCTAAAATAATTAAGACAGTGTGGTATTTGCACAAACCCTTATACACTTATGGTCAACTGATTTTTGACAATGGTGTTAAGACAATTCTGTAGGGGAAGAAGTTATTTTCAACAAATGATGCTTGGACAACTGGATAGCAACATTCAAAAGAATAAAGTTGGATTCCTACATCACAATGTACACAAAAATTTACTCAAAATGGATCCTAGATTTCCTAAAAGTAAAAACTAATACTATAATACTCAAACATAGAAGTAATATTTGTGATCTTGGGTTAGGCAATTGTTTTTTAGGTATGATACCAAAAGCCCAAGCAACCAATGAAAGAATAGATAAATTGGACTTCTTCAAAATTAAAAATGGTTTTAATTCAAAGGACACCATAAGGAATGTGCAAAGACAACCCACAGAACTGGAAAAATATT
This sequence comes from Neophocaena asiaeorientalis asiaeorientalis, assembly GCF_003031525.2. NCBI lineage: Eukaryota > Metazoa > Chordata > Mammalia > Artiodactyla > Phocoenidae > Neophocaena > Neophocaena asiaeorientalis. Next base: position 917,476 of record NW_020174055.1, read on the forward strand.
TGCAAATCCTATATCTGATAAGGGGACTTATATCCAGAATATATAAACAATCCTTGCAACTCAATAATAAGAGGACAAATAACCAATTAAAAAATAGCAAAGGATTTGAATAGACACTTCCTGAGAGAACATATACAAATGGTCAATAACCACATGGAAAGATGCCCAGGGGCATCATGAGGGAAATGCAGATCAAAACCCCAATGAGATACTGCTTCACACTTATTAAGATGTCTATGATCAAAAGGACATGTGTTGATAAGAATGTGGAGAAATGGAGCCCTTCATACACTGCTGGTGGGAATGTAACATGATAACCTACTATGGAAAATAGTTGAGCACTTTCTCAAAAGGTTAAACATAGTGCTGCCAAATGAACAAGCAATTCTACTCTTAAATATAAACCCAAGAGAAATGAAAACATACTTGTATATGAATTTTCACAGCACTGTTATTCATCATAGCAAAAAGGAGAAACATCCAAATGTTCGTCAATTGACTAATAGATAATAAATGGTATATCCATACAATGGAATATTATTAGTGATAAAAGAATGAAATATTGATCCATGCTACATCATGAATGGACCTTGAAAACATTATTCTAAGTGAAACCACCTAACACAAAAGATAAGATATTATATGATTCAGCTTGTATGCAATGTCCAGAATAGGTAAGTTTATAAAAACAGAAAATAGGTTAATAGTTGCCTAGAACTGGGGGAGGTGATTGAGGGTTACGGTGAATTGGTATGGGATTATTTTTGGAGTGATAAAATGTTCTAAAATTAAACTGTTGACGGTTGCATACATCTGTGACTAAACTAAAGACCAATGAACTGTACACTTCAAGTGAGTTAATTTTATGATAAGTGAATTATATCTGGACAAAAATTGTTTTTTAGAAAGTGACAGTTAAAAACCTAGTGGAAAGGCTGTAACTTGGCAGTGGCAGGAGTGGTGGCAGTGGCTTCTAGGGATGTACCTAAAACTCACAAGGAGGGAAACTCTTCCCTTTGACCACAGGAACAGGTCTAAAGGCTTTGGAGCAAATACTCATTGCTTCTTTTTCTCTGTCTGTCCTCTCCCCACCTGACCTCAGACACAGGTAAAGTCATGGGAAGTGCAATACAATGCAGAGATACTAAAGCCCCAGTTTTCTAAGCAGAGGACATCTAAAGAAGCCAAGAGAGCCAGAAAGTGTCAGGAAGATTGCAAAGAGGAGGAGCTCAAGAGAGTGACCCCACACAGTGATAGATGAACCTCTGGCTCACTTCCAAGCTGTGCATACATAGGTAACCCTAAACAGTATAGCAAAGGCTTTCACAATAGAACTACAGGATTAACCACCATCCAGGTCCCAGACTTGCCACAGAGTGGTGCATAGCTGGAAAGATCCAAATACCATTGTAAAGGTTCTGAAACAGACTTGACATTAGAACCACATCCCAAGGAAGCAAGGCCAGAACCTGAAGGCTGAACTTAACCAGGTCAATTGCCTGCTAAAATAAATAAACAAAAAACTGACATCCTCCTTAGAATTAAACAAGACCCAGATTTTTCATATCCTAATATTCCAAATGCCCAGAATGCAATCCAAATTACATGGTATATAAACAACCAGGAAAATCTCAACTTGGGAGGGAAAAGAGAATCATCATATGTCAACTCTGAGATGACAAAAATGTTAGAATTACCAGATATTGTAGAAGCTGATATTATAACCATGCTCCTAGAAGTAAGGCCAAACAATTGAAAACATAAAAAGTCTCAACAAAGAAATAAAAGAAATACAGAAGAATCAGATGGAAATTTTAGAAATGAAAACATAATAACTGAAACAAAAATATTCACTGGACGGGTTCAATAGCAGAATGGAGATGACAAAGGAAAGAGTCACTGATCTTCAAGAGAAATCAATGGAAATTGTCTAATTTGAACATCAGAGAGAAAAATACTGAAAAAAATTAAACGACTCAGGGACCTGTGAAAAACGCCAAAAAATAGTTGGTCATTTGTGCCATCAGAGTTCCAAGAGAAGACAGTCTAGTGCAGAAAAAAACCTGAAGTAATAATGGCAGAAATCTTCCCAAATTTCATGAAAGACAAACTTACAGATTCAAGAAACTCAAAGTAACTCCAAAAGAAAAAAAAAATCAAAACAATCCAATCCTAGACATATTATAATCAAATAGCTGAAAACGAAATACAATGCAAAAATCTTGAAAGCCGCCAGGAAAAATCACTGCGTTTATGAATAGAAGAACAATGATTTGAATGACTGCAGATTTCTCATCAGAAATCAGAGAGGCACAATCTTTTTAAAGGGTTTCAGTAAAGAACTGTTAACTCAGAATGCTATATCCAGCATAAATAACCTTTGAGAATGACGATGAGATAAGATATTCTCAGATGAGGGGAAATAAAGTGAATTAGTCACTAGAACTGCTCTAAAAAATGCTACAGGAAGTTCCTCAGACAGGAGGTAAATGATATGAAAAGGAAACTTGAAACTTCAAGAACAAAGAGCAATGGAAATGACAACTGTGTGGGCAAAATACAACTGATTATTCCTTTTTGGGTCATTTCTATAAAATATATATAATGATTAAAAGCAAAAATGATAACACTGTCTGATGGGGTTTTCAGTGTATGTGTGTGTAATACATAAGAAACCTGCAAATAAAGGGGGAAAGTCAAGGGACCCATGTGGTTGTGGAGTTTTCTACATTCCACGTGAAATGGTAAAATATTAGTTCTACAGAGACTGTGAAAAGGTAAGTATGAATATTGTAATCTCTAGATAAATCAAATACAATTATATAAAGAGGTAGAATAAAATATAAATTAGAATGGAATACTAAAAAATATTAAAGTATTCCAGAGTAAGACAAGAAAGGAGAAACGGAGAGACAAAAAGGAGAGAACAAAGAGAAAACAAATAATAACTTTGTCAACCTAAACCCAAACATATCAGTAATTCCATTAAAGGCAAATGGTTGAAATATACCAAATAAAAGACATAGATTACTGGAATGGATTCAAAAAAATAAGACTCAATGATATGATCTCTCCATGAAACCTACTTTAAATATGATGGCATAGGTAGGTCAAAAGTAAATGATGGCAAAAATATTCCATGAAAACATTAACTGAAAGAAAGTGCAGTGGTATATTAACATCAGACACAATCGACTTCAGAGCAAGAGAAATTACCAGGGATTAAGAGAAATGTTATGTAATGATAGAAAGTTCAACGCACCAAACAATCTCAAAACAAACAATCCCAAATGTGTAGGCAACAAACAACAGAGCTTCAAAATCCATAAAGCAAAAACCAGTGTGAATATAGCTTGGCAATTAAACGTACACTTACACATAGTCCAGTGGTCCCACTCCAAGGTATTTATTCCAGAGAGATGAAAACTTAGTTCCCCCTAAACCTTGTACATGGATGGTCATACTAACTTTACCCATGAAAGCCAAAACTGGGTAACTTCCTGAACGTCCTTCAAAGGGTGAATGAACAAACGTGGTACACCCATACAATGGCATGCCATCCAGCAATAAAAAGGAGTTAACTATTAATTCACACAACTGCGGTAAATCGCAATTGTGCTATGCTGAGTGAAAGAAGCCAGCTCCCAAACACTACATATTGTATGTCTCCAATTCTATGACAGTCTGGAAAAAGCACAACTGTAGGGGAAGAGAACAGAGCAGTGTTGTCAGAGGTTAGGAGTGAGGGAAGAGTTGACTGCAGAGGGGCAGCCTGAGGGAGTCTCACAGGGTGGTAAAACTGTCCTGCATACTGATTGTGGTAGTGGTTTAACAAATCTACGTGTGTGTTAAACTCATCACTGTACACAAAAAGTCAATTATGCAACATGCTAATCATAAAAATAGGATTAAAAAATTTTAAAGGCTGTGTCAAAAAACAAAGATATCAAACGAATAAACTAGGTTTCTACCTCAGGAAACTAGAAGATCAAACTAAACACAAAACAAGCAGAATGAAGGACACAATGAAGATAAGAATATAAATCAATGCAACAAAAAACAGAAAAAAACAAAAAGAAATAGCAAAAGTTTGTTCTTTGAAAATATTAACAAAACTGAAAAGCCATTAGCCAGATTGACCAAGACTTCAAAAGAGAAGACACAAATTACCAAAATCATGAATGAAAGAGGGAACATTGCTACCAAATCCACAGACATCAAAAGTATTACCTGGGCTGGGAAAAATGGACAGTTACATGTAAAAGAATGAAAATAGAACATTCTCTAACACCAGACACAAAAATAAACTCAAAATGGATTGAAGGCCTAAATGTAAGACCGGATACTATAAAACTCTTAGAGGAAGACATAGGCAGAACACTCTTTGATATAAATCGCAACAATATTTATTTGGATACGTCTCCTAATGGAAATAAAAACAAAAATAAATAAATGGGACCTAATTAAACTTAAAAGCTTTTGCACAGCAAAGGAAACCATAAACAAAATGGAAAGACAACCTACGGACTGAGAGAAAATATGTGCAAACAATGCTACAGACAAGGGATTAATTTCTAAAATACACAAACAGCTTAATATTAAAAAAAACCAACCCAACCAATTAATGGGCAGAAGACCTAAACAGACATTTTCCCAAAGAAGACACACAGATAGCCAACAGGCACATGAAAAGATGCTCACGATTGCTAATTATTAGAGAAATGCAAATCAAAACCACAATGAGGTATCACCTCACACCAGTCAGAATGGCCATCATTAAAAAGTCTACAAATAATAAATGCTGGAGAAGGTGTGGAGAAAAAGGAACTCTCCTATGCTGTTCGTGGGAATGTAAAAAAGACACTATGAAGAACAGTATGGAGGTTCCTTGAAAAACTAAATATAGAGCTACCATACAATCCAGAAATCCCACTCCTGGGCATATATCCAGAGAAAGCCATAATTTGAAAAGATACATGCACCCCAATGTTCATAGCAACACAATGGGAATGTAAAAAAGACACTATGGAGAACAGTATGGAGGTTCCTTGAAAAACTAAATATAGAGCTACCATACAATCCAGAAATCCCACTCCTGGGCATATATCCAGAGAAAGCCATAATTTGAAAAGATACATGCACCCCAATGTTCATAGCAACACTATTTATAATAGCCAAGACATGGAAGAAACCTAAGTGTCCATGGACAGATGAATGGATAAAGACGTGATGTATATATACAATGGAATATTACTCAGCCATCAAAAAGAATGAAATAATGTCACATGCAGCAACATGGATGAACTTAGAGATATCATACTAAGTGAAGTAAGTCAGACAGAGAAAGACAGATATCATATGATATCACTTATATGTGGAATTTAAAATACGACAAAACAAACTTATTTACAAAACAGAAATAGACTCATAGACATAGGAAACAAACTTATGGTTACCAAAGAGGTTAGCAGGGGTGTGGAGAGATAAATTAGGAATTTGGGATTAACATACACACACTACTGTACATAAAATAGGTAAAAAAAAAAAAAAGGACTTACTGTATAGCACAGGGAACTATACTCAATATCTTGTAATAACCTCTAAGGAAAGAGAATGTGAAAAAGAATAGATATATATGTATAACTGAATCACTTTGCTGTACACTTGAAACTAACACAACATTGTAAATTAACTGTACTTCACTTAATAAAAAGAACTCTAGACCTTCAAGATGGTGGAACAGTTAGATGTGGAGATCACCTTCCTCCCCACAAATACATCAAAAATACATCTACATGTGGAACAACTCCTACCGAACACCTACTGAACGCTGGAAGAAGACCTCAGACTTCCCAAAAGGCAAGAAAATCCCCATGTACCTGGGTAGGGCAAAAGAGAAAAGAACAAACACAGACAAAAGAATAGGGACCCACGTCTCTGGGAGGGAGCTGTGAAGGAGGCAAAGTTTCCACACACTAGGAAGCCCCTTCACTGGCGGGTACGGGTTAGGGGGAAGCTTTGGAGCCATAGAGGACAGCACAGCAACAGGGGTGCAGAGGGCAAAGCAGAGAGATTCCTGGACAGAGGATCGGTGCCGACCAGCACTCACCAGCCTGAGATGTTTGTCTGCTCACCCACGGGGGCGGGTGGGGGCTGGGAGCTGAGGGGCTTGGGCTTCAGAAGTCAGACCCCAGGGAGAGGACTTGGGATGGCTATGTGAAGACAGCCTGAAGGGGGCCAGTGTGCCACAGCTAGCCGGGAGGGAGTCCAGGAAAAAGTGTGGATCTGACGGAGAGGCAAGAGACTATTGTTTCCAGGTGCGTGAGGGGGAGGCTTCCTGCTCCATGTACCCACAGAAGGCAGAGCACTGCCTAAGCAAGCTCCAGAGACAGGCGCGAGCTGTGGCTATCATCTCGGACCCCAGAGGCAGGCACAGACCACTACCGCTGTCACTGCTGCCACCAAGAATCCTGTGTGCAAGTGCAGGTCACTACTCACACCCTCCTGGAGCCTGTGCAGCATGCCATTGCCAGGGTCCCATGATCCAGGGCCAACTTCCTTGGGAGAACACATGGCACGCCTCAGGCTGTTGCTACGTCATGCTAGCCTCTGCCGCTGCAGGCATGCCCCACATTCTAATTATGACTACCGTACCCCTCCCTCTCCCCAGCTTGAGTGAGCAAGAGAGAACTAATCAGCCGCTGCTTTAACCCTCTCCTGTATGGGCAGGGAAAAAAATGCCTGACGGCGGCCTACACGCAGAGGCAGGACCAAAACCAAAGCTGAACCCCAGGAGCTGTGCAAACAAAGAAGAGAAAGGGAAATTTCTCTGTGCAGCCTCAGGAGCAGCGGATTAAATCCCTGCAAAAGGCTTGATAAACCGTGCATCTGTGGAATACCTGAATAGACAATAAATGTTCCCAAAATTGAGGTGGTGGACTTTGGGAGCAACTGTAGACTTGGGGTTTGCTTTCTGCGTTTGACTTGTTTTTGGTTTTATGTTTATCTTAGTTTAGTTTTCAGTGCTTGTTTTCATTGGTGGGTGTGTTTATTGGTTTGGTTGCTCTCTTCCTTTTTTTTTTAATTCCTTTTTATGAGTATGTGTGTATGTTTCCTCGCGTGACTTTTGCCTGTTTAGTTTTGCGTTTACCATTTGTTTTGGGGTTCTATCTGTTCGGTTTTTTTTTTTTCTTCCTTTTCTTCCATGCCGTGCAGGTGGCAGGGTCTTGGTGCTCCAGCTGGGTGTTGGGTCTGAGCCTCCAAGGTGAGAGAGCCAAGTCCAGGACACTGGACTACCAGAGACTTCTGGGCCCCATGTGATATTAATCAACAGCTCTGGCCCCATGTGATATTAAGCAACAGCTCTCCCAGAGACATCCATCTCAACACTAAGACCCAGCTCCACCCAATGGCCAGCAAGCTCCTGTGCTGGATGCCCCATGCCAAACAACTAGCAAGACAGGAACACAACCCCGCCCATTAGCAGAGAGGCTGCCTAAAGTCACACTAAGTTCAGAGACACAACAAAACACATCACCAGACGTGGCCTACCCACCAGAGGCACAAGATCCAGCCCCACCCCCTAGAACACAGGCACCAGTCCTCCCACCAGGAAGCCGACACAAGCCACTGAACCATCCTCACACAATGGAAGCAGACACCAGAAATAAGAGGAACTACGAATGTGCAGCCTGAGAGAAGGCGATCCCAAACAGTAAGTTGCACAAAGTGAGAAGACAGAGAAATATGCAGCAGGTGAAGGAGCAAAGTAAAAACCCACCAGATCAAACAACTGAAGAGAAAATAGGCAGTCTACCTGAAAAAGAATTCAGAGTAATGATAGTAAAGATGATCCAAAATCTCTGAAGTAGAAAGGAGAAAATACAAGAAACATTTAACAAGGACCTAGAGGAACTAAAGAGCAAACAAACAATGATGAATAACACAATAAATGAAATTAAAAATACTTTAGAAGGAATCAATACCAGAATAACTGAGGCAGAAGAACGGATAAGTTACCTGGAAGATAAAATAGTGGAAATAACTGCTGCACAGCAGAATAAAGAAAAAGAAAGAAAAGAATTGAGGACAGTCTCAGACCTCTGGGACAACATTATACGCACCAACATTCGAAGAAGAAGAGAAAAAGAAAGGGTCTGAGAAAATATTTGAAGAGATTAGAGTCAAAAACTTCCCTCACGTGGGAAAGGAAACAGTCAATCAAGTCCAGGAAGTGTAGAGAGTCCCATACAGGATAAATCCAAGAAGAAACATGCCAAGACACATATTAATCGAACTATCAAAAATTAAATACAAAGAAAAAATATTAAAAGCAGCAAGGGAAAAGCAACAAAAAACATACAAGGGAATCCCCATAAGGTTAACAGCTGATCTCTCAGCAGAAACTCTGCAAACCAGAAGGGAGTGGCAAGACATACTTAACGTGATGAAAGGGAAAAACCTACAACCAAGATTACTCTACCCAACAAGGAACTCATTCAGATTTGACAGAGAAATTAAAACCTTTACAGACAAGCAAAAGCTAAGAGAATTCAGCACCACCAAACCAGCTTTACAACAAATGCTAAAGGAACTTCTCTAGGTGGGAAACATAAGAGAAGGAAAAGACCTACAAAAACAAACCCCCCAAAATTAAGAAAACGGTAATAGGAACATACATATTGATAATTACCTTAAATGTAAAGGGATTAAATGCTCCAACCAAAAGACACAGGCTCACTGAGTGGATACAAAAACAAGACCTGTGTATATGCTGTCTACAAGAGACCCACTTCAGACAAACAATGATGAGGAAAAAAAATCGAGGCAAAGATCAAGAAGATGCAAGAAATGTTTAACAAAGACCTAGAAGAATTAAAGAACAAACAAAGAGAGATGACTAACACCATACTTGAAATGAAAAATACACTAGAAAGGAATCAATAGCAGAATAACAAAGGCAGCAGAACATTTAAGTGACCTGAAAGACAGAATGTTGGAAATCACTGCCGCAGAAGAGAATAAAGAAAAAAGAATGAAAAGAAATGAAGACAGCCTAAGAGACCGCTGGGACAACATGAAACGCACCAACATTCGCATTATAGGGGTCCCAGAAGGAGAAGAGAGAGAAAAAGGCCCCGAGAAAATATTTGAAGTGATTATAGTTGAAAACTTCCCTAACATGGGAAAGGAAATAGCCACCCAAGTCCAGGAAGCACAGAGTCCCAGGCAGGATAAACCCAAGGAGAAACATGCTGAGACACATAGTAATCAAACTGACAAAAATTAAAGAAAAAGAAAAATTATTAAAAGCACCAAGGGAAAAATGACAAATAACATACAGGGGAAGTCCCAGAAGGTTAACAGCTGATTTCTCAGCAGAAACTCTGCAAACCAGAAGGGAGTGACACGATATATTTGAAGTGATGAAAGGGAAGAACCGATCGCCAAGATTATTCTAGCTGGCAAGGATCTCATTCATATTCAATGGAGAAATCAAAAGCTTTACAGACAAACAAAAGCTAACAGAATTCAGCACCACCAAATCAGCTCTTACAACAAATGCTAAAGGAACTTCTCTAAGTGGCAAACACAAGAGAGGAAAGGACCTAGAAAAACAAACCCCAAACAATTAAGAAAATGGTAATAGGAACATACATATAATTACCTTAAATGTGAATGGATTAAATGCTCCAACCAAAAGACACAGACTGGCTGAATGGATACAAAAACAAGACCCTTATATATGCTGTCTACAAGAGACCCACTTCAGACCTAGGGACACATACAGACTGAAAGTGAGGGGATGGAAAAAGATATTCCATGCTAATGGAAATCAAAAGAAACCTGGAGTAGAAATACTTGTAACATAAAAGTGACCTTAAAATAAAGAATGTTACAAGAGAAAGGAAGGACACTACATAATGATCAAGGGATCAATCCAAGAAGCAGATGTAACAATTATAAATATATATGCACCCAACATCGAGCACCATAATATATGAGGCAAATGTTAACAGCCATAAGAGAGGAAAACGACAGTAACAAAATAATAGCGGGGGGCCTTAACACCTCACTTAAACACCTATGGACAGATCATCCAGACAGAAAATTAATAAGGAAACAGAAGCTTTAAATGACACAATAGACCAGATAGATTTAATTGATATTTATAGGACACTCCATCCAAAAACAGCACATTACACTTTCTTCTGAACTGCACTCTGAACATTCTTCAGGATAGATCACATCTTGGGTCACAAATCAAGCCTCAGTAAATTTAAGAACATTGAAATCATCTCAAGCATGTTTTCTGAACACAGCGCAATGAGATTAGAAATACATTACAGGAGAAAAAATGTTAAAACCACAAACACATAGAGGATAAACAATACGTTATTAAATAACCAAGAGATCACTGAGGAAATAAAAAAATACCTAGACACAAATGACAACAAAAACATGACGGTCCAAAACGTATGAGATGCAGCAAAAGCAGTTCTAAAAGGGAAGTTTATAGCAATACAATCCAACCTCAAGAAACAAGAAATATCTCAAATAAACAATCTAACCTTACACCTAAAGGAACTAGAGAAAGAAGAACAACAAAAAAAAAAATCCAAAGTCAGTAGAAGGAAAGAAATCATAAAGATCAGAGCAGAAATAAATGAAATAGAAAAAAAGAAAACAATTGCAAAGATCAATAAAACTAAAAGCTGGTTCTTTGAGAAGGTAAACAAAATTGAAAAACCTTTAGCCAGACTCATCAAGAAAAAGAGGGAGAGGACTCAAATACATAAAATTAGAAATGAAAAAGGAGAAGTAACAACGGACACTGCAGAATTACAAAGCATCATAAGAGACTACTATAAGCAACTCCATGCCATAAAATGGATAACCTGGAAGAAATGAACAAATTCTTAGAAAGGGATAAGCTTCCAAGACAGAACCAGGAAGAAACAGAAATATTAACAGACCAATCACAACTAATGAAATTGAAACTGTGATTAAAAATCTTCCAACAAGCAAAAATCAAGGACCAGATGGCTTCACAGGTGAATTCTATCAAACATTTAGAGAAGAGCTAACACCCATCCTTCACAAACTCTTCTGAACTATTTCAGAGGAAGGAACACTCCCAAACTCATTCTATGAGACCACCATCACCCTGATACCAAAACCAGACAAAGATATGCCAAAAAAAAGAAAATTACAGACCAATATCACTGATGAATATAGATGCAAAAATCCTCAGCAAAATACTAGCAAACAGAATCCAACAACACATTAAAAAGATCATACACCATGATCAAGTGGGATTTATCCCAGGGATGCAAGGATTTTTCAATATACGCAAATCAATCAATGTGATACACCATATTAACAAACTGAAGAAAAAAGATCATATGATTATCTCAATAGATGCAGAAAAAGGTTCTGACAAAATTCAACACCGATTTATGATAAAAACTCTCAAGAACATGGGCATAGAGGGAACCTACCTCAACATAATAAAGGCCAGATATGACAAACCCACAACAAACATCATTCTCAATGGTGAAAAACTGAAAGCATTTCCTCTAAGATCATGAACAAGACAAGGATGTCCACTCTCACCGCTATGATTCAACATAGTTTTGGAAGTCCTAGCCATGGCAACCAGAGAAGAAACAGAAATAAAAGGAATACAAATTGGAAAAGAAGAAGTAAAACTGTCACTGTTTGCAGATGACATGGTACTATACACAGATAATCCTAAAGATGCCACCAGAAAACTGCTAGAGCTGATCGATGAATTTGGTAAAGTTGCAGGATACAAAATTATGCACAGGAATCTCTTGCATTCCTATACACTAACAACGAAAGACCAGAAAGAGAAATTAAGGAAACAATCCCACTCACCATTGCAACAAGAAGAATAAAATACCCAGGAAAAAACCTACCTAAGGAAGTAAAGACCTGTACTCAGAAAACTATTAGACACTGATGAAAGAAATAAAAAATGACACAAACAGATGGAGATATATACCATATTCTTGGACTGGAAGAATCAGTATTGTGAAAATGACTATACTACCCAAAGCAATCTACAGATTCAGTGTAATCCCTATCAAATTACCAATGGCATTTTTTACAAAACTAGAAGAAAAAATCTTAAAATTTGTATGGAGACAGAAAAGACCCCGAACAGCCAAAGCAATCTTGAGGGAAAGAAACAGAGCTGGAGGAATCAGACTCCCCAACTTCAGATTATACTGCAAAGCTACAGTGATCAGGACAATATGCTACTGGTACAAAAACAGAAATATAGATCAATGGAACAGGATAGAAAGTCCAGAGATAAACCCGTGCACTTATGGTCAACTAATCTATGACAAACAAGGCAAGGATATACAACTGAGAAAAGACAGTCTCTTCAATAAGTGGTGCAGGGAAAAGTGGACAGCTACATGTAAAAGAATGAAATTAGAACACTCCCTAACACCATACCAAAAATAAACTCAAAATGGATTAAAGACCTAAATGTATGACTGGACACTATAAAACTCTTAGAGGAAAACATAGGAAGAACACTTTGTGACATAAATCACAGCAAGAGCTTTTTTGAATAACCTCCTAGAGTAATGGAAATAAAAACAAAAATAAATCAATGGGACCAAATGAAATTTAAAAGCTTTTGTACAGCCAAAGAATCTATAAACATGATGAAAAGTCATCCCTCAGAATGGGAGAAAATATTTGCAAACAAATCAATGGACAAAGGTTAATCTCCAAAGTATATAAACAGCCCATGCAGCTCAATATTAAAAAAGCAAACAACCCAGTCGAAAAATGGGCAGAAGGGCTTTCCTGGTGGCACAGTGGTTGAGAGTCCACCTGCCGATGCAGGGGACACGGGTTCGTGTCCCGGTCCGGGAGGATCCCACGTGCCGCGGAAAAAAAAAAAAAAAATGGGCAGAAGACCTAAATAGACACTTCTCCAAAGAAGAGATAGAGATGCCCTAGAGGCAATGAAAAGCTGCTCAACATTACTAATTATTAGAGAAATGCAAATCAAAACTACAATGAGGTATCACCTCACACCACTCAGAATGGCCATCATCAAAAAAATCTACAAACAATAAATTCTGGAGAGGGTGTGGAGAAAAGGGAATCCTCCTGCACTGTTGATGGGAATGTAAATTGATACAGCCACTATGGAGAACAGTATGGAGGTTCCTTAAAAAAATAAAAATAGCACTCCTACTACTGGGCATATACCCATAGAAAACCATAATTCAAAAAGACACATGCACCCCAATGTTCACTGCAGCACTATTTACAATAGCCAGGTCATGGAAGCTACCTAAATGCCCATCGACAGACAAATGGATAAAGAAGATGTGGTACATATATACAATGGAATATTACTCAGCCATAAAAAAGGAACGAAATGGGTCATTTGTAGAGATGTGGATGGACCTGGAGACTGTCATACAGAGTGAAGTAAGTCAGAAAGAGGAAAACAAATATCGTGTATTAACGCATATATGTGGAATCTAGAAAAATGTTACAGATGAACCAGATTGCAAGCAGAAATAGACAACAGATGAAGAGAACAAATGTATGGACACCAAGAGGGGAAAGCGGGGGTGAGGTGGTGGGATGAACTGGGAGATTGGAACTGACATATATACACTAATATGTATAAAATAGATAACTAATAAGAACTTGCTATATAAAAATAAAATAAAATTCAAATAAACACTTGTAAATTTTTCCAAAAAAAAAAAAAAAGGAAACGAAATTGAGTTATTTGTAGTGAGCTGGATGGACCTAGAGTCTGACATACAGAATGAATTAAGTAAGAAAGAGAAAAGCAAATATCATATGCTAACACATATATATGCCATCTAAAAAAAATGGTTCTGATGAACCTAGGGGCAGAACAGGAATTAAGACGCAGACATAGAGAATGGACTTGAGGACAGGGAGGGCGAGGAAGGGTAAGCTGGGACAAAGTGAGAGAGTATCACTGACATATATACACTACCAAACGTAAAGTAGATAGCTAGTGGGAAGTAGCTGCATAGCACAGGGAGATCAGCTCGGTGCTTTGTGACCACCTAGAGGGGTGGGATAGGGAGGGTGGGAGTGAGGCACAAGAGGGAGGGGATATGGGGATATATGTATACATATAGCTGATTCACTTTGTTATACAGCAGAAACTAACACACCATTGTAAAGCAATTATACTCCAATAAAGACATAAAAAATAAATAAAAGAACACTTCTATTACCTCACTTGTGGTTGAGTTCATGGAAAAATTAAAAACTGTGAAATAATGAAGAGAAAATAAAGCTTTATTATTAAAAAGACCTAAAGGAAAAACAGAATTTTGAAAAATTTTTACTATAACCTTTTAAAACTATTTTCTATTTAGGAGAAAATCATAAGCCATAGCTTCTTTGAAGCTGAAGTATGAAGTCATAAAGACCACAACAGGTTAGGATGAAAGAAAAAATTAAAAATAGAGCACTACAAGTTTTCATAGAGGTAGTAAAGGCAGAACTGGGGCAGCATGAAATATGTCAGTGGGTGGAGGATGAAACTGAAAAGATCTCCTGGAGGTCTTAGTGCCTCCTCTCACAGTCTTACAGGGATAAAACCTAAAATAAAATTAATTTTTTTAAACAAAAAAGTATTACGTGGGAGTATTGTGAACACTTCATGCCAAAAAGTTAGAAAACTCACAGGTAATAGAGAAATTTTTAGAGGTACACAAATTACCAAAGCTTATGCAAGAAGAAAACAGAAAATCTGAATAGACCGATAACAAGGAAAGAAATTGAGTTGGTAAATAAGGGAAAAAAGTTAAGCCTAATCCAAAATTGCTTCACTGGGGCATTCTACCAAATATTTAAATGAAAAAATAATACCAATCCTTCACAAATGCTTTCATAAAGTACAGGATGGGGGAAGAATTCTCAACTCATTCTATGAAGTCAGTATCACTCTGATATCAAAGCCAGATAAAGATACCACAAGAAAAGAAACTGTAGACAATATACTTCATGAACGCAGACATAAAAAATCCTTAATGAAATATGAATAAACCAAATTCAGGAACGACAACAAACTTATATGTCGTGATCAATTTGTGTCTATCTCAAAAATTCAAAGTTGCTCTAACATCTGAATAATATATGATATTATATAACACAGTATATTACAGAATAAAGGACAAAACCATGTGATAAGCTCAGAAGATGCAGATAATGCAGAGAAAGCATTTGAAAAATCCAATCCAACATTTCTTCATGATAAAAATTCTCAACAAATTAGTAATATAAGGGGACTTCCTCAACCTGATAAAGGGCATCTCTGAAAAGCCAATAGCTAACATACTTAATGAGGAAAGAATGAATGCTTTGCACCTCAGATCAAGAACAAAGGAAGGGGGCTTCCCTGGTGGCGCAGTGGTTGAGAGTCCGCCTGCCGATGCAGGGGACACGGGTTCGTGCCCCAGTCCGGGAGGATCCCACATGCCGCGGAGTGGCTGGGCCCGTGAGCCATGGCCACTGAGCCTGCACGTCCGGAGCCTGTGCTCCTCAACGGGAGGGGCCACAACAGTGAGAGGACCACATACAGCAAAAACAAAAAAAAAAGAACAAAGCAAGGATGTCCCACCCTTGCCCCTTGTAATCAACAATGTCCTGGAGGCTCTAGCCAGTGAAATAAGAAAAAACAGTGACATCTTAACAGCATGTGGATTGGAAAGAAGTAAATCTAAACTGATTGTATTCACACATGATGAGCTGACATGTAGAAAATCCTAAGAAGTTCACAGAAAAGTTATCAGAACTAATTCTTGAGTTTAGCAAAGTTTTAGGAGGTTAGTTCCTGGAAGGGTGAACAAGGAGATTTCTGGGGGAGCTGTTAGTGTTCTGTTTCTTGATCTGGGTCGTGGTTTATAACACTGCCTATTTGTCATCTCCTTTAGATGTCTTACAGGCATCTCGAACTTAATACGTCAAATAGATTATTGGTTTTACTCCCTAATCCACATCCATTCCCAACTGCCCACCAACTATCTCCCTTCCCATTAACTGACATCAAGATTCACCTACTTGCTCAGTAGGAACTGGAATTATCCTTGATTCCCCCCTTTCCCTTGCATCACATGTGTAATTCAACAGCAACTCCAGTGGGTTCTACCACAAAAAACATGGTGGATTCGTCCACTGCCCACCATCTCTATTACAACATCGCCTTCCTCATCTACTGTCATTCCTTGGTTTAATGAATGCATAGGCTCCACCAAGGACCTTGTCTGCCATCTCTTCCTACTCCCTCGCTTCATTAAAAGTAACCAACAACTTCACAAGTTTCCAAGTCCAAGGCAAAGGTCACTGGCATGGCTCCCAAAGCCTTGTACCACATGCCCCTCTCCATCTCTTTTGCCACGTCAGCCCTGTGTTTGTCCTTAGGACTTGGCAAGCTCTATCCTGCCTTGGAGGATTCATCTATGCTCTCTTGCTGCCTGGAACCCCACTCATTCTCCATAACAGTGTGTTGTTCATGACCTTCCACTCACTTTCCACAGTCTTTAACATTTTTAAAGTGTTGATTTATTTACTTGTATACTGTCTGTCTTCCTCTGCTACACTAAACTTGCATGAGGTAGGCCTGTGCCTTTTTCATTCACCACTATGTGCCCAGCATCTGCACAATGCCTGGCAGGTAGTTGGCATAGTGCTTATTTATGCAAATGCACAGTGAATAAAGGAATAAACCGATAGATCAAGGAGTACTGGGGCAGACTCAGAGGCTACATCTGATGATTCTTCATGCGTTGCATATACCAGGGGTTCCTAAACTTGGCTGCATATTGGAATCACCTGGGTAGCTTTCAAAAATCCCAACATACAGATTAAATCCTATGCCTATCACATCGTAATGGCTGGGACTGAAAGGCAGACAGCAGCAGTTTTTAAAGTTCTCCAGCAAAGTTGGGGAACCACTGACATATACCCTTTAAAATAAAAGCATGTAATAAAGTCTTCAAAAGAAAAACTTATTCCTTGTATTTACATCATACATGTTTGAAGTTAAAATGGCTCCTGCAATATACATTATAAGCCTGAAAACATAAAGATGTGCTATGCTAAATTCTAACTATGGTTAATATTGACAACTACTTTTATTTGTTAATTTGCAATGTATTCAAGAAGTTTGTAATGATGTCAAGTAATGTAAGCACTTCTTTCAATATTAACAATGTTAAAAATGGTGTTTTTACCTGTATATTTTCAATTTTTAGCTGATTTTATTGATTAATGTTGATATTACCTGGCTATTATAATTACATATATATGTGTATGTGTAATTCCACAAACATTGAATGAACAAATATTATTTAGCAGGTATTCTGCTCAGTGTTACAGAATGTGGGAAACCGAAGACGGAGTTTTATTTATATAAAACATTCACGTGTTGGCAATTTGCTAAGATGATGAGTGATATATTATCTGACAGAGCTCATTACCTGGTGTAGCAGCATCTTCCCCATTCAACCCAGTTCAAATTCCAGGCTGTCCTCTTTACTATCTGTATAAATTTAGGTGACTTTGTTAATCTTTTTATTTCCGTTTTTTACCTGAAAAGTGAGAAGGGCAAGCTGAGTGCTGGAACTTGGATAGGTTTAAATCATATGAAATATACAAAGTGATACTGTTGTTTCCAATCAGTCAACAGACACTCATGTAAATGAACTCTGTTCACTCCCAGCAGCATATTTACTGTCCCACAAACAGGGTATAAGGAGGTGAGGTATTGGGACAGACAATTTATAACCTATCAAAATCTGATCACCAGCACCTTTAAAACCAACAACAATAAGAACTGATTCTCAGCAACCACACTGTTTAACTGTCAAGAAGAAAACTTGGCATTGGTCCCACTGAAACGAAAGTAGTAGCAGGGTGGGTAAAAAGAGTGAAAACGAGGCTAACAGGAGATGAACAGTAACACAGCCATATATCATGATAGGGCAGAATGAGAGGCTTCTTTTCTTCCCCAAAACAGCCTGAAATAGGGAAGAACAAATCTGACTCCATATTAGATCTGTTCCTTTTGTTTTAACCTTTGTGTTCCCTTGACTGTGCTTAGTCATGCTGGCTCTGCACCTTTTGTAAAAGAATGTTGTCTATGGCATGAAATATACAGGACAGCCCATTCTCAAGGCTCTGACCTTTAAGAGTCCATTCATATAGAGATAAAAAGTTGCAGAACAGAATAACATTTGTCTTGTTGGAGGTTTACAGGAACATCTGACCTGACCCACTGGAGAGTTGCAAGAACAAAGGATTCTGACACCAAGAAGATTGCAACAACCAACCATGCCCTCCCTCACCGGGCCTTAAACCTGCTTTGCTGAAACTCTTCAGGGAGTTTGGGGACTTTTGAGCATGAGCCACCCCGACTCCTTGCACGGTCCTGCAATAAACCCTTCTGTGCTCTAAACTACAACGTTTCAGTTTGTTTGGCCTCACTGTGCGTTGGGCACACAAACTGGTGTTTGGTAACAAGCCCTCCCCCATGGTGTCCCACGGAATTAGCCATGAAGCACAGGATGCTGCCCTCCAAGGAGGGCTGCCCAAGGCTTCCTTGGCCTTACAGAAAACCCTGAGTCAGCAGGAAGTTCAGGTTCGCACAGGTGCTCTCTGCAGCCCTGGAACATACCTGCTGCCTGCTGGGTGGGAGCCAAGCCCACAGCTCCTAACCCAGCCCCATGGCTGCCCTGAACCTCTGCCTGCATGTCTTCACCCAAGAGCCTTCATCCTGGCTCTTTGCCCCTGCTTTAGACTTCCTCTATCACCAAGATGTTCCCACACCTTGAAAAATACTATCTTTGGAGAAGGAGAACAAGAGAACTAAGAAAGACCAGCTGGGAGACAAGTGAAGGATCATCTACCTGCAGTGAAACATTCTGGCTGGAACCTGTCCTTCCAAAATGAACCTCTCATCTGCCAACGGGGATGTGATCACATCTGGCACATGGAAGACATTATCTCTGGAGGGCGGATCTCAAATACCCATTGCTCCTTGCTGATTACAGCAGCATTAGCCCCCTGGCAACATCCAGATACTACACAGCATGCCTTTGATGGAGGCTTCAGTAGTGATCCCAGGTGTCTAGGAGACACGATTGGTCTCATGAATTAATTTGGGAGAAGAAGAGACATTTGCACTGAAACACCAAAAAGCTGGAACACCTCCTTAATAAGAGTCAACCCAGGAGATGAGACCACCCAAAGCAGGATCTGAAGCTGTTAGCACCTCCTGGGGGAGCCAGCCTAGTCAATCAGGGAAGGAGGACCTGGTGTGCACACACACACACACACACACACACACACACACACAACCTCCCCCTCTCGACACTGAGCAATTCCAAAGTCCTGGAGAGTTTGACTACATGAATCATTGCCCTGTTTGCTTTCTTGAAGATTCAGCTGCTTAAGAAATAAAATGCCAAAATATATGGACCCATATACATTTTTAAGTTCAGCAGGGTGGGTTCATGGAAACTAACAAAAATCCTGTATTTGTTCATTCCACAAATAATCACACAATGGAAATTATTTTAGGAGTGAACAGACAAAAATCCCTGCCCTGGGGGAGCTTATATTCCAGTAGGTGAGACAGACAAACAATGAATAATCGGTATTTAAAAATGTCAATTAAACAAGAGGTTATGAGTCTGTTATAAAAAATAATAAGTCTCTTAAAGAAGAGATTATGAGTCTGTAAGTGCTATGACTGAAACAGAGGACCTGGCATGCCGGGCAGGAGGGGGTGGGAGTGGGAGAGAAGGTCATAAAATCGAACAGCCTCATGGAGAAGGTGATGAGGATGCAAACTCTTAGAGAAGCTGAGGGCTTAGCTGTGCAGATATCTGGGGAAAAAACATTATTTGAAAACTGATTTATTAAGTAACCAAATGTGATCTTTTTCATCGGAGACACCATTTTTCTAACTCAATCCTAATGAGTGGGCTTTTAGTTCAGGGGGACAAAGTCTTGCTCCTGGATGCCTAAAGGAATGATTTTAGAACTGGGCAACGTGGCAGGGGCAGGGAGCAAGAGAAAGAAAAATGTCAGTGTCTACCTCAGGAGGTCAAAGTTGGAACTGGCTGCACCAGGGGCTGGACAAGGATGTCTGGGTCTCAAAAACCCAACCCACATGCATGGGAGCACCTTGATTTCTTCAACTAGTTTGATTTCCAGCAGCAGTGTATTAAAAGCTTAATTTCAGTCTGCAAGTCCTACAGTTAATATCTGATGTAAAGACAAATTTTTAAAAATCAACGGAAGAATACTCCAGGAAAAATGCATACCTCAGTGGATATGGACACACATCCTGCTCTGAGTCACAGCCGAAGCTCTGGGCCAGGCCCTGGAGAAGCAGCCCCCCTGGGGGGTCCTCTGAGCGCTGCCCAGGTGGGTGTCCCCCCTACAGGGCCCAGCACCCACCCGGCGTGGCTGAGGCTTACTCACTAGAACGCTTCCAAGGTGTGCAGAGAGGTGGTGACAAACCTCCTTCCTAACCACGCTGTGGGGAGTGCTGGAGAAGGGCAAAGTCCAGGGTGAAACTGTGGGCAGGTCAACCACAGAATGCAGACCTCACATAAGAGAAGTATCTTGGCAAACTGGGTAGGTTTGGAAATTTAAAGACTAAGATACACGCACGCACACACAGAGGCATGCACCTGCTCATTCTGGAATGTTCTGGAACGTGCTGGAACCCCACACATGCACAGATCTCTCTCTGCTCACTGCCCCTGCCAATGGCTGGCAGCTCCCATGTGTCGATGCCCAGGCTGGAGGTGAGGACACTCCCAGCCCCTGAAGTCCCTGGCCGGTGGTTGTTAGAGGCCGGGGACTGGCTGCCAGCTGTGTGTCTGGGGACACTTCCATGCGTAGGCTGCTCTGGCCACCTTGCTGAGGCTGGCTTGGGTGGCCCCAGGGCTGGCCTTCTGAGCTCCTGGCAGAGCACAGGGCTGGGAGCACTGCTGGCCCCCTGCTCCCTCAGCTCAGGATGTGTGGCCCTCTCAGTGCCCCGTCCTTCCTCAGAGGCCTCCACAGCCACCTGGTGAGAAATGTCTTCACCTTTGAGTTCAGTGCTTTTCACACTTCTAAATTCACACAACTAGGAAAGATTTTACATGAGGGACAGGGCATTTATGTTTGAACCAAAAATTACCCTGGCTGTCCTTTAAGGTACATCTATTTTTCATTCTATTCCATTAAAAAATGATGGTTATGATCTACCGAATGGATTCCAGGCTCTAGGGGGTTGCTCGGAATGGCCTGACCTGAGCTGATATTGGGGATCTGCTGACTGAGCTGGTGGGTGGGGACAGGAAGGCAGGAAGGCCTGGACAGCATCCAGGAACAGGGGTGAATGACCAGCTCCCTCTGTGCTCCACAGCCCTTCACTCCTTGTTGTGGTCTAGATGTTTGTGTCTCTCCAAAATTCATGTACTGAAATCCTACCCCCAATGCAATGGTATTAGAAGGTGGGGGCTTTGAATGGGGTCAGTGACCTTATAAGAGACCCCAGGGAGCTCCCTCACCCCTTCCATCAAGTGAGGATACGAGCAGATGGCTGTCTGCAACCCAGGAGAGAGCCCTCACCAGAACTTGGCCTGGCCCCTGATCTCAGACTTCCGGCCTCCAGAACCACGACAAATACATTTCTTTTGTAAGCCACCCAGTCTACAGCACTTTGTCGTAACAGCCAGGACTAAGACACTCCTACCACTTGGTTCTGTAATGTGACTGAGGAGGTTTCCTGAGGCAGGGGTGAGACTTCCCACAGCAATGGCCCCAGCTCCGGACATAGCTGCTGGTGAGCAGGAGGTCCAGTAAAACTTCAGTGGATGAACAAATGAATACTTTCAAGGTGGAGAAGTATATCATGCATTTAATACCACTTTTACTCACTTGAACTTTGCTAACCAGGAAGAAATAGTCAATTGATTTTTGAGGTATA
This sequence comes from Neophocaena asiaeorientalis asiaeorientalis, assembly GCF_003031525.2. NCBI lineage: Eukaryota > Metazoa > Chordata > Mammalia > Artiodactyla > Phocoenidae > Neophocaena > Neophocaena asiaeorientalis. The sequence continues at coordinate 939,512 of NW_020174055.1, forward strand.
AAGCAATAGCTTAAGAAAATCAACATTTTAAAGTTAGATTTTGTGTACAGGTAATATTTTATGACTCTGATTGCACTTCTTTATAAACATAGTGGCAAGTGACACTGAAGTTGTACTATTTGTGAAGAACTTTTAAAGCACTTAACATGCATTATTTTATTTCATTGCCTCTACCATCCTATGTGGTATCATCATCCCCATTTTACAGATGAGGAAAGTGAGGTTTGGAGAGGTGAAGTCACTTGCCCAAGGTCACACAGTTGGTGAGAAGCTGGAATTCACATCTCCCGGCCTGACTCTAGAATCTATACTAGAAACCACAGCATAATTTACTAACCTCTGATGACAGATTGTTGTCTAGTAAAGAATCTGTCTGGCCTTTGTCCCTGGCTTCCTGGGAAGTAAACTTTAAATCCTTGGGATTTCCTGAGTGATAGGAGTGCCTTTGTCATTCATGGTGGAACCCTTGGATCACAGCTGCATTTATGCTAACCAGATGACTCAGGACAGAGCTGCCCGGGCCACAAAGACCAGCCATGTAATTAGTGATTAGTAGGTTGGGGCTTTGAGTCAAATGTTATCAGCCTAACCTCCCAACCTCCTGGGAGGGAACTGGGGCTGTGGCCAGTGACCCAACCAATCACGTCTCCATAGTGAAACCCCCCAAAAAACTCTGGACGCAATAGCTTGGGTGACCTTCCTGGTTGGTGACCACGCCTGTGCCAGGTGGGTCATATGCTCTGACTCCACGGGGAGAGGACAAGGAGGCTCACAGGCCTCACACTGTGCATCTCCTCATTTGGCTGGTCCTGATTTGTACCTTTATCATAAAACATAACTTGTAGCAGTCAGAAGTACAGGTGGCCTGGGGACTGTGGAACTTGTGCCCGGTGTCTGAAGTGAGGCAGGCTTGTTGGGGACCATGCTCTTAACTTGTGGGGTCTGTGCTGACCCTGGGTGGTCAGCATCAGAACTGCCCAGCCACACTAAGCCATCCGATCTGGAGAAGCAGGAAGACAAGGGAGGGAGCCTCAGATAAAAATCTGGTTCAGCCTCATGGGGAGAAATTGGCCCCAAAAGGGAAGCCCTTCAAAGATGTGTCCCATCCTTGCTGGATTGCAGGAAAAGAAATGTCTCCTTGTCAGATACAGAGTTCCAGATTTACTGTGGTCAGCCTTGAGCATGGCTGTCTTCCCACCAAATGGGGTGAGGAGAGCGACAGTTCCATTTCAGTGGAACTGCTTTGCTCTACTAAAACTATAACCAAATTAAAATCAAAGGACCATAAGACTTAGGACCACTGAGGAGAAAGTATTGTATCCCTTGTGCACCAAACAGCTTTGCAATGCGACGTGATTGCCAAGGTCTGTCTGTAGGAACTGAAGAGCCCTTACAACCCCCTTCAGGGGATGTGCAATCCCAGAGCTGAGCTCTTAACATCATTTTGCCCCTAAAAGCAGCTGTTCAATTTTCTAGGAAATGAAATTGGGCTTTAAGTGTATACTAGGGAAACTTGCTATATATTTAATAGGTTCCTATCATTAATCCTGAAATGGAACATCTTGTTATAAAGCCACCTGACCACTTGTCTTGGTCCATTTGGGCTGTTGTGACAGAATACCATAGATGGGGTGGCTTATAAACAACAGAAATTCATTTTCCACAGTTCTGGAGGTTGGGAAGTCCAGGATAAAGGTGCTGGTGTACTCAGTGTCTGGTGTGTGCTCCCTGGTTCGTGGATACAGCCTTCTGTGTCCTCACATGGTGGAAGGGGCAGGGGAGCTCTCTGGGGTCCCTTTATAAGGGCAACAACCCCATTCATGATGGCGCCATCCTCATGACCTAATTTAACTCCTAAAGCGCCCCCTCCTAACACCATCACACTGAGGTGTAGGATTTCAGTATATGCGTTTTGGGGGGACACGAGCATGGCATGCAGTCTATAGCACCCTCCTAATGGCTGGTATTCCCATAGGTTCAAGGTGATTCAAAAGGTTAATGCTGAACCAAATTAAATGTGATCCTTGCCTAGTGGGATATCAGGACACTTACGTGGACCCTGGAGGCACTGTGGGGTTTCTGGGGTCTTGGGTTAAAGCTGGCAGCCAGCATGGCTGGGCGATGGGGGGAGGCCCCTCACCCTCTGTCCATGGAGGAGGCTGGGCTAGTAGCACTGCACAAAGCAGGCAGCATGAGTGGGGCACAGTGCCTGGAAGCTGGGGTCGCAGGGCTAGTGCAGGCCCTACTGCCATCTGGCCGGGGCCAGCAGGCAGCCAGGCAGGGCCTCTGCCCCAGGTGCACAGTGAGTGAGACCTCACCACAGGCCCTGGAGTAGGTGGGCTGGAGAGAAGGTGGGGGGTGGGTTCTGCCTAAAGGGGGCTAAGGGGAAGGGCTCTGCACCATTCTGTGTACAGAGGACCACTCTGTATGCTAAGTAGCCAAAGGCAGGAGCCTGGCCAGAGGATGGCTGCAGTGTTCAGAGCCAGGATGCCACTGGCCGAGGGAGGTGAGAAAGGGGATGGACACAGGGAGTTGAGGCAGGTAGGGCTGACAAGCAGTCTTGGTTGGGAAGGGAAGGGTGGCAGGGGAAGGGGACAAGAGGCCCCTCCCCAGTCTCTGGCTTGTGTCCTGGGGTGAAGTGTGTGTGGGACAGCGCCTGGGGGCTGTGTGCCTGAAGGGGCCCCTAGGAGGGGAAGGTTAGGATGAAAGGGAATGGTTCTTAGACACAGAGTTCCCAGTGGTCAGCCAAGTGGGCCCCCATCTCAGGAAGAGGGATGGAACTGGCTGAGTTATTCGCCCCACGGAGAGGGGCAGGAGGAGCAGACATTAAGTCTAAGGACAGTAGCTCCAGGTTGTGGTCCAAGTTCTACATCACAAGAGCTGCAAGGCTCCTCTGTGGGGCTCCAGGAGGTATGTTCACAGATAAACCACAGAGGATGACAACTGTGAGGACGGATGTGCCACGTGTGAGATAGAGGGGGTTCACCTGGATCCCCCACGGTGATGGGAAGGTCTGAGAATATCAGACTCGCTCACTGCAAATTACTTTTCAAAAAGAAAAAAATACAGAACCCAAGGCAAGGTTTCAAGTACCTGACAAAGTAAGTGCATCTTCTAGTTGAAGGTGCCACAGAACCACACACAGCACACCTGCCACCAAGGGGCAGCATTCCACCTGCTGGGAGGACGCCCTACCCTGGGCCTGCACCCTCCCCTCCAGGAGCGCTTGTGTGCATCAGTGTGCCCGCGATGCAGAGGAAACCTCTCCTCAGTTGTGGGCGTGTTTGGGAGATGAAACATGTTTTTTGAAAAAACAAAGAAACAAGATGTGCATACATCTGATTGGGAGTTTGAGGTTAACAGATGCAAACTAGTATATATATAATGGATAATCAACAAGGTCCTACTGTATAGCACAGGAAATCTATAGTCAATATCCTGTGAAAAACCGTAATGGAAAAGAATATGAAAAAGAATGTATATATATGTATAACTGCATCACTTTGCTGTACAGCAGAAATTGTAAATCAACTATATTTCAATAATATTTAAAAAATAAAAAAGATGCACATACATATATTACACACACATAAATGGGGGGGTGTTCCTTTCTTTCCTTGCTCTTCCTCTCCCCTCCCCCACCCCCCAAATCAAGAATAATGTCTTCACTCTTGTAATTTCAACAGGATCCATGAAACAAAGATCACTGTGGACACCAGTGTTTGTAATAAAATGTAGCATTTCAGCCCCATAGGAAAGTTACACAGAGGGGACACTTGGGAAAACAGCTGTATCTTAAAAGGATACAATCTACTTGATGAAAATAAAAAAAATATTTTAGAAACTTTGAATACATCTAAACAGTTCATTTCCACAGAAGAGTTCCAGTCATTTTGAAAAAAAAGACTGTTCTCCCTTTAGCTCTCTCCCAGGTTCACTGCAGAGGTCGAACATTGCACCTCCGGAGCCCATGTGCACCGCTGAGCCCAGAGGCCAGTGTGTCCCCAAGGCCCTGCATCCCTTTCTTTTGCAGCACTGTGACCCCAACTGACACCTGGCTGGGATCTTGGAACTGAAACTCGCACAAGGAAGAGTCACACGGTGCTAATGCACTTTGAAAAGTCTGCTTCACTGATTTAAACTTGCTCTCAAAGGCAGCTGGGCAGCATATGCATTTCATCCACGTTCTTAGAGGCTGCATGGGAAGCAAACCTGGTATCAGAATTATCTCATGGGTGTGATAAAGCCAATCATTTCATATAAATAGCATTTGTTACATAAGAAAAAAGATGCACGTTCCTGCATACCTCACGTTCCTGCAGGCAGAGGAAGAAACCTCCTCCTTGCCCTGGCTCTGTATATTAAAGCAGATGTCTGCCTGGGTCTGAACCTCCAGGAAACAACTTCAAAGTATTGTCACACCTTTTTCAGCCCAGATTTGGGCTCCTGGTGAAACTTCCTGAACATCAAACCAGATTGTCACTGTCAACCTCTGGTCACCAGAGCCCTCCTCCTGGACACTGTGTAGGCCTGGGGCGGGGCGGGGCCTACAACACAGGGACACAGAGGGAAGGGGCATGGCCACTCTAGATCTGTCTTTGGTAAAGGAGGGTTTAGAATTCACCTCCAAGGGTCCTGCCAACCCTGCAAGAGTTACAAAGAACCTACAAGAGACTGGGAATTGCACACCTGCCTACTTCCAGTGAAGGCCTTTGAAGTTTCCTAGGGCGGCCCAGAGGCCCAGGACAGAGCAGCACGATGTGCTGTGATACATCCCTCCTTGGGGGAATGCCCCATCGTCATACAAGGAAGAGAGAGCCTGGCTTGACTCAACAGTGACAACGGAAGAAGCAGGCAGGCCACCAGAGCTGTAATTAAAAGCCTCTGTATTATCTGCCCCTCTGCTGTATGGATTCACCTAAAACTTAAGCAACCAGGTATCAATTTAGCCGGCCCCGTGAAATTTCCTGCTGTTTTATCCACTTCTAATAATGTGCACGTAAGCACTTAATGTTCGAACTAGCTCCTACTTTATGTATATATTACATCTAAATCATTTATTTAAAGGGGCTCCTGAAACGTAAGAAACAGCTACTTGTCTTTTAGAAATCAGGGTGTAATCAACCTCACTCTGGATTAAATTCTTGAATTAAACTAACAAGAAACCTAAATCAAGCCTCCTGACAGCAGAGAGTCTTGCAGGATACAGGAGGTGCCAGCAGGAGCCATCCTGAGCTTGGCGCCTGTGACAGTCTGTCCTGGGCCTGTGGACTCAGAGCCTGAGGTTTCAGTGACCTGAAAATGCCCCTGGCCTGGAAGAGGGATTCAGTAAGGGGTTTTCACTTACTGGCTAAGTCTCCCCACATAAGTTATGTAGCGAGAACAGAGGAAGGAGTCCTCTTTGGTAAGAAGATCCCCAGCAAGAAAGAGCTACTCATGCTGCCTTCCACAGAGGAGAAAGGGCAGGGGGATATGTAGTCAACCAAGTTGACTGCCAAGTACATCTCTACACAAGATGGGCTGGCACTAGGTTGGATGGTTGGAGATGCTGGGCCCTGCCCTTCAATTCCTCATATTCCCATGTTCTAAACAGTCAGCAGCTTCTGTAGACTTTCCCCAGGGAGAAGGAGGCACTGACCACAGGGGGACATATTCTGGATCTACTTCGCAGTTTTTCACAGCAAATTTTAACAGTAGGGTTATATGTCAGCCTCTTGCTTGCCTGGTTAAAGTTCATAATACCCCTTGTGGCAAACTATTCTCTAACAAGGCAAGGGCATTTCTATTATCACAGCATCATATCTGCTCTTTTATTACATGGCCTTGCTACCCCTTCCCCCAAGAGGAGGGGTCCACTACATTTCCCCTTGATTCCTGGCAGGCTCACAACCATAGGATCAAGAGAACACAGCAGGCAGGGGGTGACCTCCTAGGATGGGTGATGCAGCCTTGACTCCTGGAATCCTGTAACAACAGCCCTGAGGCCGCCATTCTATCAGGATGCCAGGCCACACGGACAGGCAGGTGCAGGTGGTCCGTGGGCAATCCTAGTGTTTGCGTCATCCAAACCCAGGCCCCAAAAGGAGCCTTCAGGTTAATCCCACCTTCATTCTTTCCAGCTGGGGCCCCAGATGTTCTGGAACAGAGACAAAACATCTTCATTCTGTCTGAATCCGGCTTAATAAAAAAGTGGTTTATCTGGGGCTTCCCTGGTGGTGCAGTGGTTGAGAGTCTACCTGCCGATGCAGGGCACACGGGTTCGTGCCCCGGTCCGAGAAGATCCCACATGCTGCGGAGCCATGGCCGCTGAGCCTGCGCGTCCGGAGCCTGTGCTCCGCAAAGGGAGAGGCCACAACAGTGAGAGGCCCGCGTACCGCAAAAAATAATAACAATAATAAAAAATAAATAAAAATTTTAAAAAGTGGTTTATCTGCTAAGTTGTGGTGTCATTTGCTAGGAAGCAGTTAGTAACCAGAACACCCTGAACCAGACCAGCTTGAGTAAGTCGAAGTTTGGGGCTATGTGAGGCTGCACATGACACATGGCCCTCCCAGGTACCCCCGACTTTGTGAGACCACCCTTGGCACCCAGCTGTCTTTCCTGAAAGGCATTGTTTTGCATTCTTGCTCACAAAAATGTATTTTAACGCCTGACTATGACAACGGGTACATCTTTACATTTTTAAAGGCAACACACGTCCCAGGTCTATCCTGGGTCAGCTAGGACAACACAACCTCCCCTCCCCTTAGATTCTGACTTGGCACCCGATGCCCTGCACTGCCTGGTCCCCACATAGCCTTTCCATCCCCAGATGCACTGTCTATGCTCCAGCCACACTGGGCCACTAACCTCACCCACTGTTTATTCATTCAACCTTTATCCTAACGAGGGGCATTTTTACTACTTCCAACCACCTAGGACAGATTTTAAATAATAAGGGATAAACATCCTCACATATAAGTCTGCATCGTATCTTTAGTCATTTCCATAGGAAAGATTCTTAAAAGTGGGACTGTGGGGCACTGAGTATGAGTTTCAAGGATTCTGATACATACTGCAGAGTCGTTTTCCAGAAACCGATTACTAGCAAAGTTGGACACAGTTTGAAACCTCATAGGTCATTCCTATTTTTCTTTTGTGAACTGTTTCCCCCGGTCCTTTGGCCATTTGAGGGCACGTGTTCTCTCACTGGCGAGCGGGGGTCTTTTGTGATGCCTGTGTTCCCAACGTAGTTACTGCACCCACCCTGCCTCTGTGCGGGAACAAGGCAGGTGGGCGCCAGCTGGCTCAGAACCCACACTGGTGGGGACTGACCGCACGATGATAACCCAAAGGTTAGAGTCATGAGGGGGTTCAGGGTAAGGAGATACGGGAGTCTGGGAGGGGGGGATGCAGGAGCTTAGCTGCAGAGCTGCTTACTGAAATGAGGCCCAAAGGAACTTGATAACCAGACACAGAAAGCCCAGAGGGGGCCAAAGGCTGGGTCTGTCCCCAGAGTCCACCAGAGATCAATGTGCTTGGATCTGGATGGGCAGGTAAAGAGGCAAAAGGTGAGGTCAGAAAGTGAGGGACAGGGCCCCGTGGGTACAGGCAGGGCGGCAGGAAGCCTGAGGAGTGGTGAACAGGGAGGGCCTGAGTAGGGGCCCTGGCTGGGGGATGGTGTGGGGCAGGGCAGACCAGGCAGACAGTGACAGCAACAGTCCTGGCAAGGGGCCTGAGGACCTGACTGGCAGATGGGCAGTGACAATGGAAAGCAGGTAAATTTAGAAATAACTTCTCATGACTTCATGATGGATTGGCTGTGCTGAAAGACAGGTGTTACATGTGAATCCAAAATCTCTGAACGTCGGGAGGCCTGGAGCAGAAGCTGGCCGACAGACAGAGCTCCCTTTGGAACCCCACGTTGACGTGTGGATGTCACCCTGGTGACTAGCATGCTGGCCCAGGGCACAGAGGACAGTTCTGAGTGGAGGGATAACTTTGGGAATCTGCATAAAACTAGCACAGAAAGCCACGGGTCTTGAGACACCAAACAAGAGTTGAGTTAAAAAGAAAAGGATTCTGGGCTTCCCTGGTGGCGCAGTGGTTAAGAGTCCGCCTGCAGATGCAGGGGACACGGGTTCGTGCCCCGGTCCGGGAAGATCCCACATGCCATGGAGCGGCTGGGCCCGTGAGCCATGGCTGCTGAGCCTGCGCATCCGGAGCCTGTGCTCCGCAACGGGAGAGGCCACAACAGTGAGAGGCCCGCGTACTCCAAAAAAATAAATAAATAAATAAAAGGATTCTGGACTGAGCCTGCAAGAACTCCAACATCTGAAGGTCAGGTGGACAAGGAAATACGAAGAACCAACACTTGGGCTGAGAAAGCGTGGCCACTGAGCTGGGGAGAAACCGAAACGCTGTGGCATTCTGGAAACCCAGGGAGAAAGTGCTTAAAGACTAGGGAAAAAAGGCAGAACCCCCAGCTGCTAGAAAACAGGAAATGAAAAAGCTGAGTTTAACAGACACCTGCTGTGGGCAAGTATGGAGGGGATGATGTGTCCAGCACCCAGGGGCCTGGACTTCAATGGCCATGAAAGAACCCCAAAGCAGAGCTTCCTCAAGACCCTTCCAGGGGATCCACAAGGTCAAAACAATCACTCTAAGATGGTGTTTGTCTTTTCACCGTACGGACACTGATGGTGAAAAGCAAAGGTGGTGCCTTTGCACAAATCAAGACAATAGCACCAAATGTACCAAGAGCCTCCGTCCTCTTTACCATCAGTCAGAATTACAGAAACACAACCACAAAAATAAAACAGAAAACAAATTAACTTAAGAATGCCCTTGCACTTGAGCCAGGACATTTGGGTATGTGTACGCAGCAGTGAAAGCTGCCCTATTCAAGCCACATATTAGGTGTCACTTTGAACAAACAGCATAATCTCACTGAGCTTCAGTTTCCTCATCTATAAAGTGGGGCAAGATCAGAAAATTCAGTGATGCATTCTATAACACACATGAAACAGGGCTAGGTACAGAATAAGCATTCAATTAATATCAGCTACTATTATTATTTAAAACAAAGGTTTTTATCTAGTACAGCAAGTTCTCTATCTTCCAAAAATACCTTCTGAGTTTGCCTGGGCACTGAAGGCAAAGAGGCCTGGAGTTTGGACAGGAGTCATGTTACAAGAACCTCCTCTTGTATGAGCCAGACAGAGGGTGGGTGAGCCAGTGGAAGGGGCTGTGGCTCAAGGCTGGGGTATGTCGCCTCAGCTATGCGTGCAGTGGTGAGCGGTGGACGGTGCCTGCGAGACAGGTGACCCAGGATCCTGTGCGAGTGCACCGCTGTGGGGTGTGTCACTGCACCCCATGGCTCCTCTCTGTGCCCTGCTACTTCCTCCATCACCGCATTTCATAACCACGTGGGTGGCAGCAGAGAAATGTCCTCAAGAAAAAAGTCAGATAGTGGGTCTGACAATGAAGGTTTCTAGCAAAAAGGTAGAGCCAACTCACTCTGGGATGGGGATGTCTAGAAGGGACCCCTTGGCGGAGCTCTGAGAGAGCCACTCCGCGGCTCAGAACACAAACAGAAAACAAATTAACTTAAGGGACCCTGGACTGATGTCAGAGATGGCCCAGCCTCCCTCCTCATTCCATCTTGTTACATGCATAAGGCCTGCTGTTCTCTAAAAGAAGGACCTCAAGGAGGAGGGAAAACGTTGTTTTACATCTAAACATAGATATTTGGCTCCAGAGATGCTTCTCCAACCGGAGAAACCCAAGGAGGACTGATCAGACCTTGCAGGTGGGAAACCACGGCACAGAGATCCGTGACATGCAGAGGCATGGCGGTTGTGTCCTGCAGGAACCGTAGGGTTGTCTGGACCTTGCTCCCAAGGAGGTCCACCACCACATGGTCACGGAAACAAGTAGCTTGATCTCAAGGCAGGACATTGTGTTTTCTAAGCCAGATGTGACTGCATTATTGGAGTAACAAAAGGGACCCTTGGTGGTTGTGAGGGAAGGAACAAGAAGACAGCATGCATTTGTTGGCTTAGCAAGTAAAGCTATGTGTTACCTTGAAACTGAGTTCTTAAAGGACACAGCAGGAAAGGATTTGGTTCTCTAATAGGAATGATAAATTTTCCAAGTTTGGAGTTAGGTAGCTAATCATCTATGGAGAGATGACCATGTGAAGAAAATGTACATTTCCCCTCCCTGCATCAGGGCACCTATAACGGAGGAGGACCCAATGGCTGTAGGAATGTGGGAAGCCTCTCGGAACTCATACTGGAGAGGTGCCCTGTGACTGCGATGAGTGTGGGAAGGCATTCAGTGCACAGCACCCACTTGCTGGAAATCAGAGCACTCCTACTGCTGAGAAACCTTTGAGTGTGAAAAATGTAGGAAGTTCTTTAGACTTAATTCAAGCCTCAAAGTACATCACAGAAGTCATAATGGTGAGAATCCCTCTGAGTAAAGATAATGCAGAGAGGCTTAGAGAAATGGCAGGCAATGTCACACACAGCATAGAATTCACAGCAGTGCAAAATCCCTCCCATGAACACAATATGGGAAGATCTTTAGATATGGTTCAATCCTTAGAAGAAATCAGGGAATTCATACCGGCATAAGACCCTATGGAATACAGGGAATCCCCCAGTAATGGCCCAAGCCTTGTCCAACATCAAAGAATTTGTAATATGCTTTATTTAACCTAAAAGCCTACTGTTATATCATTACAGTATCTTGTAGTTGGACAGTATACTGAATAATCATTCTGTCATTCCACAATGCCAGACCCAGAGTAATAATCAGGAATTCATTTTTTTTTCTTTTTTTTTTTTTTTGGGACGCGGGCCCCTCTCTGTTTATCCCCTACATTGGCAGGCGGACTCTCAACCACTGCGCCACCAAGGAAGCCCAGGAATTCATTTTTTAATAACTGGGTGAATGAATGGGTTCTCTTTGATCTTCTAGGTAAACTGATTGCAAAGAATAAGTTTTGTTTCTGCCTTTCCAATATTTATACCTATATTTTCTCTTCTTTGTACTAATGCATTAAACCTGATTTCAGACCCTGAGACTTACATAAAAGACTTTGTACTAATGTGCCTGATGAAGGTGTCATCGTGCCAAAGGGCTCTTTGGACTGCAGTTACGGAAACCCACACGAGTTGGTGAAACTGACTCTGAGAGCCAGGAGCGATCTGGGCCCCAGACAGGGCAGGAACCAATGTTATGCTATAAGGTACCCAAATGATGTTCTCTCAACTCCCATCTCTGCCTCTCATGTTTTCCATCCCAGTGGCTATTGATGAAGAGAAGACTCTCCTGAAGAACCATGGGCAAGGTCCCAGGAAAGAATGCCTTGCCTTTCAGGTACCCTCCTTGGGTCAGTCATCAACAGTCCACAGCTAGGACCATGTTGGCCCTGGCGTGGGTGAGGCACCTGTCAATCAACTGCGGTAGTGGTACCAGTGGTATTGGGGTGCAGGGACAGGGCCGTTTCTATGCACATGCACCAATGAGAGGTGAAGGGAAGGGCATCCTTAGAACAGAGGTGCTGAGAACCCCAAAGTCATCCACAGCACAGAGCCCAGATTTGCAGGGCCCTTTGTAGTTTATGCAGAGTTTGTTCATATCATCTCCACTGCTCCATCTTCAATATTCCAGGATTCTTTTTTATACACATTTTACACATGAACAGACAGAGGCTCAAGGACATTCAGTGACTTTTCCAAGGCCATACAATTACGAAATCCAGGGACTCCAACTCCAAATTCTATTCTCTCCAGTCTCTCTGGCCATTGTCATACAGCGATGACCATCTCTTACACCCAGTTAGATCTCTGACATCATTGAAGTCTTAAGGAGGTTGGAAGTGAATTTCAAACTTTTGAGACTCTCAGGGATGATACTCCCAATTAAACACTGAGTGACGGTTACAAAGAATATCTACAAGTGTTCACTATAAGAAACACTAAACATCGCGAAGCCACGTCGTTCCCCACATGCGGTAGAAACTGAGAGATCTGCTGGGGACTTTGTCTGGAATCAGAATCATATTCAGCCTCACATACAAACAAGTGGGAATATTTGTTTCCTGGCCTGCTGTGGTGTTCCCCAGGAAACACAATCGCTCCCAAGATGTCTGAGAGTAATCCCCACCAAAATGTCAATGGTGTCAATGTTTCTAGTGCTAAATGTTAATTTTGGAAATAAAAAATAAAGTAAGGCCACTATTTACATGAACTCTCTGAAACTAAAAGACATAGGAATAAGGACAACACACTTGTCTTTCTCCATGAATCATATTTCAAATGCGTATTCTCCCCACCTAGTCTGGTGTTATTGAGGCCCCTTATCACAACCTCAAAAGTCCTGGACACATTTGCTCACACCCTGATGATGATTTCAATAGGCAGCACATTCAAAAGATACCCAAACCCTAACCTTAACCCCTAACCCTAACCCTAACCCTGAGACTGGATGATCTCACCTTTTCTGTAAGAAAGTTGGGAGTGGATGCCTTCCCTAAGGGTCACCAGGGATGGGGACTCACGCTGCACACACTGTGAGCCCGTGTCATGACTTGGGGCTTATCCACTGCCCTAAACTCCCCAACTGAGTCAGCTGCCTGGGTCTCCTCATGACCCCGGCCCCTTCCTCCTCTTCTCCGCTGGCTGCTCCAGTCTTTCATTCAGCAGAAGCTTTTTCCTGTTTCGAACATGAATGATTTCAGCCACTTATTTTCTTCCACTTCTCAGATCCATCTGATGAGCACAGTTGGCCCCAGAGCAGAGCAACACAGAGGAAGGTGGTGGGGTAGGGCGTGGGGAGCAGGTGGGAAAAGGGAGCAGAAAATGCCATCCTTATTCTTCTCCTTGTCACAATTATATCTGCAAAAGGACACCAGTAGTTGTGTTTCAGGGGAAGACAGAGGTAAAACTATGAAAAGCAGTGCTGCTGCGTTATAGCCCACCAACCTTGCCTCCACACCATTTTCATGCAGTTAGAGCTACTGGCGCCAGGGCCGGGAGACTTCATTCCCAGGTCCCATCCAGTCTGAGGATTCTCAACAGCTGGGAGAAAGGGTGAGGGTACAATTTAAAGTCCTCACAGCCGGATGCATCTCTGGATTCTAAGATTCTACCATGTGGAGGTGTAGCACCACTGCCGTGTGGATTCGGCATCCCTGGGAGATGGAGAATGTCATCCCTTCCAGATAGACCAGGGCCAATAGCGGCCAGGGACCTCTGATACCATGGCGGTGGCTGGGTGGGTGGGCGGTCAGAACCATCAGGGACTGTGAAAACCAAGTGGTTGAACCCACGCCCAGAGATTCTGATTCAGGAGGGCTGGGAGGGCCTGAGAATGTGCACTTCTAGAAAGTTCCCAGGTGATGCTGACGCTGCTGGTTTGGGACCCTAAAGCTTTCATCTTATAGATGAGAACCCTGAAGACCTCAGAGGGGATGCCATGACTGGAACCCAGGTCTCTTGACTCAAAGAAATCCTCTAACAAGAAGGAAAGAAGGGAGGAAGGGAGGAAGGGAGGAAGGCATTAAATAATCTTAAAAAAAGAAGAGAAAGCACGAAACAGCTCGCAAGTCTGAGTGTGTGGGGAGGGCACAATTCCATCTGGGACCCTGGGATGAGGGCACTGGGGGCCTGCAACTGGCTCCACTGCTCTGCTGCCTTCCAGCCGATGTCTCACATCAACTCAGACAATGTAACTAACTCCTGTGGCCTGCAGAGCCCTCTGGGCCCACCTGCCCTCAACCCACTTGTGACAGCCTGGGGGCAGCACACACTGCCTTGAGGCACCAAGCCTGCAGGAAGAGGTGCTCCCTTTATGGAACTGCCCGAGGGAAGGTCTCAAGGTCCTCTATGTAAGTCGGGGTAAGAATCAGAGAATTGGGACATTTACCAAGGTGACTTTTTTTTTAAATTCAAGTATAATTAATTTACAATGTTGTGTTAGTTTCAGGGTTACAGCAAAGTGATTCAGTTATACATTTTTTTCAGATTCTTTGCCATTATAGGTTATTACAGGATATTGAATATAGTTCCCTGTGCTAAAGAGTAGGACCTTATTGTTTGTCTGTTTTATGTACAGTGGACAAAGTAGGAGTCTAGGATTAACAAATACAAACTACTATACAAAGTGACTTCTTTTCCCAGAATATTCGTGGTGGAAACAGTGGGCTGAGAGGGAGAAGTCTTGATTCCTAGTCTTGACCTGACAATGAGCCGTCATCTTAGGTGAGTCACTTGGTCCCTAGGAAGTTGGATTTTGTTAAATATACAAAATTAATGATTTATTAGGGATTTTTCCAAATTTTCTATTCCATCATTCATCTTATTTTTTGGTTTTCTTGCTTTGCCCCTCTTTTTGAGTAGGAGGGTCAAGAAAGTCACATCTCCGCTTCTAGTTTGTAGAATAGGAAAAGCTTACCTAAACGGGTATTTGTGACATGGGTCCATGATGAGGGAGTTAGGTAACCCAGCAGCTAAAAGGCTTTCTAGTCGGCTTTGTGTTGACCAGGCTGACATGTGTTCCTATGATCTGCCATGAGGTGGATTTTATATTAACTGGCCTTCAAGAATATTCCACAGAGGGGGCCTCTACCCCATTTGAAACCTGCCTTCCTGCAGCTATCCTGGGCCTCGTCCTTCCCCTCCAGCTCCCGAGGACAAAGGTCCTGGGGCGCAGGGCTCGGCCGGGGATGCTCTTTGTCTCCATCTCCATCGACACTCTCCTTAAATGCATTCATACGTGAAGGCTCTAACCAGTACCTGTGCTACGCAGAGGCGGCCACAGCCCTACCTCCAGCTCAGACATCTCCCCGTGACTCTGGATTTCTGCGTCTGCCTGCCCTCCTGACGTTTCCACTCACTCCAACCCAGCCTCACCCGCCAGACCTCTTCACTTCCTACCCCACACCCTCTCCAACCCCTCCTCTTCCCTCCCCAGCTTAATAAACAGCACCGGCAGCCACCCAGCTTCCCAGCCTAGAACCTAAGCCTTCCTGATTTCTTCTCTTTTCCCGTCCCTACATGCAGCCAGTGGGCAGATTAGAACACACATCACATCTCTCCCCTTCTCGTGGCCTCCATGTCCCCACCCTGGCTACTTCCTAATATCTCTTGCCCCACTGCCTGATATCCCTGCATCCTTTACCTGACTACAATCCAAGCCCCACACAGCAGGCAGTGACTTTTTTTAAAAAGCAAAAACCAGATTTCATCACCCCCAACTGAAAACCTCCCAGTGTCTGAAACCCAAACTCCATGGCCAGGCTCACAAAAGCCTGTCCTGCTCAGCCCTGCCTCCCTCCCCGGCATCCCGGGCCCCACGCCCCGCCGACCAGCTGGCCGCCTTGGGTCCTAACCTGGAGCTTCTTTCATCTGTTGTTCCCACTGCCTGGCTCCTCCCCCTAGTACAGGTCTCACCCTGAACGTCTCCTCTGAGACACTCTGCTGACCACTCAGGCTGAAGTGGGCCAGGCTCTCTCTGCCACACCACCCTTAGTTCTCTGCACCGCAGTTATCACCGCCAGATCATTTTCTTGTTTATGTGTTGTCTTCCCCACCAGGATGTGGGCATGCTCACCTCTGCGGCCTCAGAGCCCACTCGGGACAGTGGCTGGCCCCTAGGAGTGCTCAGGAAACACTCACAGGGCCCCAGTGATGGGACACTGGCAGGGCTTCCTCTGGGAGCAATAGCCCAGGGGCAGAGTGGGGACAGAGGCCAGCGCCAGGGGTCTTGTCTTGCACTGCTGGGAATAACCCTGCCGCAGTCACGCAGGATGGCTCTTCTAACCACCTTCCACAGAAAGCACCACAGACTTCGCACCCAATGCGAAGGGCCAGGTGGCACGTGGACACTGAGAATGACCCCCAAACTGACTTACCTCATCCCACCTCCTGCCCACAAGGGCACTCAGAGGACCTGTGTGGCTCTGCATCTCAGCTCAGCTTCCCAGCTTTTCCAAGCAACTCTCCAGGAAGAGCCAGGGACGCCCTTTCTGATAAACTGGGGTAGTATCTGTCCTCTTCCCCTGCCGGCATCCATCGGGTACCTCAGTCACTTCAGTTCCCACCCTCTGGGCTGATTCTTGCTTGGTGGTGGCTGCTACCCACCAGGATCACCAACCTGGAGTGGAGGGGGCATGGGAGCTGCTGGGCTGCGGGGGTCCTGGGGGAGACCAAGGCCAACATCTCCCTTCCCTCCAGGCTCCAGGGCTCCCCTTGGGACAGAGGGTCACCTCCTGCCTGCCCTAGTCTCCCCTGGCCTCTCTGCTTACCGTCCTCCATTACCCCTCCATGGTCCACTGTTGCCTTCTTCCTAGAAAGCATCCCTACTCTTGTCTCTGCCTCTTATGAACAGAATGACATATGTTTCCTGCTCATTCTCTGTCATTATTAAATCACAGCTCTGGAAGGGGGAGGGAGGTGTCATTTTCTTAAGTCTTCCTGTTTTTGTGACCAGACCTACCAGTGGAAGGCTTACCACCATTTCCCTGTCGCTTACAAAAGGCCATTCAGTTGCCCTCCGATGCATTCTTCTCTAATTAAAAATGATTTGGGGCATCTTTCCTTTGCTTTTTAACCTTGTGATTTTCCTGTCCTGTAAAATGCCTGAACAGATACTTTTCCCTTTTTTCCATCTGGGCTTTTCTTGGTTTCTATTGATTTGGAAGAGGTTCCCTGTATATTGTTCCTTGAAATTGGTGAGATTCCCCCCAGAATGTCATCTTACTGTGGGTGCTATCCAAGGTCACTTTCATTGAACAGAAATTCTTAATTCTGATGTGATCAAATTCTTTTTTTTTTTTTTTTGCCTTATAATTTGTGCTCGTCAGGTTCATTTAAGTCCTTCCTACAGCTAAACCTTCTTCAATTAACTTTTTTATCTTTCACATTTAAGTCTTTTTAACCTCTGTATGTGGTGTTTGGTATAGATCCAGTTTCCTTTTTCTCTATATTCAAATTTCCCTCTATGGAGAGTTTCTATACAGAAACTTTCCTTACTGATTTGTGGTTCCACCTTAACGTATATTAAGCTCCTGTCCTATGGAAGTCTGTTTCTGAGCTCCTTCTTCTGTGCTGTGGGTCCATTTGTCTGTACTTGCACAAGACCACAATTTTTAATCACTAGAGATTTGTGGTATGCCTTAATATCTGGCAACTTTACACTGACAGCTAGATCTTTAAAGAGATTATTTAATAACTCTATCTCACCATGCACAAGGCAATGTAATAATCCCAATGATATACACACCTATTCTAATATAAAATGGTCACTTCCTATTTTTGTTGAGTGCCCATTGTTACTGGTATATGATGGGGGGGAATGGGAGAAAACCATAAATGATAAATGATTGCTTCATTCATTCACCAAATATTTATTAAGCACCTACTGAGTGCTAGCTGGCATTGTTCTAAAGGCTGGGGATGGAGCAGTGAACACAAACCAAAAAAGAAACCCTGCCTTCATGGAACTTACATCTGAGTAGTGGAAATCAGGAAATCATTTCAACAGCCTCTCCTCCCCCTAGCCTACTGGCTAGGGAATGTCCCTGCCCTGGGTATCCTGGGTAAGAACCTACTCTGGCTTTTTGAGTGAGTGCTTCATGAGAAGAGAGACCATTTTAACCTGCAAGTAAATAAAATGTTATTGCTTCTCTTAGGGTTTATAGGCAACCCAGATCTATGAATTAATTTACTCAAGATTTAATTTAAAAATAAAAATCAATGTTATTTAGGTTCATTGAAATAACAGCTAATTTCTTTTCTCTCCAGAGTTTAGTCATTGTTCTGATATTGAATAAAGATCTGTAAAAATGAAGATTAAAAATACTGCTGTTATGAATCTTTTAAATGATAATACAATCTAGTTATGTTCATTATGTTTTTTTCATACTGAAAATGAGACTATCCCTGAAAACGGCAACTTGGGACTAAAAGAAATCTACACAAATTCAGATCTGCACTCTCTTTCTCATCCCAGGGCAAGAAGTAACACAGGAGGACGCCGTTCATCCTAGATGCATGCACAGGCTTTGCTGGGTGCCTCTCCTAGCCAGTGGGTGATCCCAAGATACCTGAGGTTTCCAGCCTACCAGACGCTCAGCTGGAGGAGGGCTGACTGCAATTTTTAGCACCACTGTGGTTTCACTTCATTTGCTCAGAACAGTATCGTAACATGGGGCTCAGACACCCTCAGGGGTTCAGCCAGAGAGCCGACCTGGGGGAGATAGGTTTACTATGCTCCACAGAGGCTTTAGAGTGAGGGAGAGCTGAGGTAGGAGGAGGAGGAGCTATGACACACACAGTTATGGACTGGCTGATCTCTCCAGTATTTCTGAGAGGGGACAACAGTGGGCTGGGATTCCTGTTAACTTCCTCTGTTCTCCCAGGCAGGTCCCACAGAGGGTGCCTCCTCACCCGCCTATACAGAGCACTGGGGTTGGGAGCACAGCTGGGCAACGTGGGACATATTTTGACCCCTCTGTACTCGTAGGTAAGCCTCCTAGGGCACACAGAATTCTGAATGCAGCCAGTGGTGCTAAGTGCTTTCCCCTGCACAGAGCTTCGAGCTCTTCCCTCTTCCTCCAAGCCTGGCACCTGGGCAAATGGTTTAACAGTCTTGTTCCCGAAACCCTCAAGATAACCCCGTGAGGATGGTGCATCATTCACATTTCACTGAAGGCTGAGATGAGTCTTGGAGAGCCTGCACAAAATGCAACAAGAGGGTCTCTTCCTTGTGGCGGCAGCTAGAGAGCAGAGTACGAACTGCGGCAACCGGAGTCATGGCAGGACAGGCATTTTAAAACTTTCTTCCCCTCTTTGACCAAGTATTAGCTGAAAAAAGTGCAGCCAAAACTGTAACCAAAGAAGGCATTATGTTTCCAAAACAATCACAAGGAAAAGTATTGCAAGCAACGGTAGTAGCTGTTGGATCGGGCTCTAAAGGAAAGGGTGGAGAGATTCAACCAGCTGGTGTGAAAGTCGGAGATAAAGTTTTTCTCCCAGAATATGGAGGCACCAAAGTAGTTCTAGACGACAAGGATTATTTCTTATTTAGAGATGGTGACATTCTTGGAAAATACGTTGACTAAAATAAGTCACTACTGAAATGGCATCACGTGAAGCTAGCTGCCCATTCCAGTGAAGTTCTGAAATCTTTCATCATGTAAATAATTTCCATGTTTCTCTTTTATAATAACTAATGATATCTAAACTAATGGGAAAAAAAGGCAACAAGATTCAGAGCAGGAACTGTAACCGAGCAGGACCCCATGGGGCCTTTGCTGAATAGACACCCTCCACCCCCATGTCCTCTGCCTGTCTCTTGTCTGCAGAAAAACCTTAGCTTCTTAGGCCTTCCCTGATTTCCAAAGAGTAAATTTAATCAGAGAAGTGAAAAAAATGCAGAAAGAAAGGAAACAGTTAAGCAAACCAAAATAATAATAGTTTAGCCATTAAACGAAGTCAAAGACCTTTAGTTCCTCCTCAAGAGCTATAGATAATATTCTGAGCCATGTCCTTTGAGCTGTCTTGCAGGTAATGAAACCCCTACCAGGTGGGAGAAGTTAACTGTATGCTGCCCACAAGCACATAGACCCCAGAGCAGTTGGAACCAGAAGGTTGATGGTGTTGACTCCCTCGCCACCAACCAATCAGAAGAATGTCCACAAGCTGATCACACACTCCACAACCCCCCTCCCTCACCCAGTCTCTAAAAACCTTTCCCTGAAACCCACTGGGGAGTTTAGGTCTTTTTGAGCATTAGCTGCCTGGACTCCTTGCTTGGCTCCTGCAATAAATGCTGCACTTTCCTTCACCACAACCCAGTGTCAGTAGATTGGCTTTACTGCAAATAGGCAAGCAGATCCAGTTTGGATCGGTAACAGAACCACAGCCATGTTTACTAAACCTGAATCTCTGCATTAGTCAGGGCTCTCCAGAGAAACAGAACCAGTAGAGTGTGTGTGTGTGTATGTCTCTATCTATATGTCTCTATTTTCTCTCTCTCTATTTACCTTCCTATCTGTAACAGAGGTTGATTTGAAGGAATTGGCTCCCATGATTATGGGGGTTGGCAAGTCCAAAATCTGCAGGGTGGACTGGTAGGCTGGAGACTCAAGGAAGGGATGATGCTGCAGCTTGAAGCAGAAGGCTGTCTGGAGGCAGAATGCCTTCCTCCAAGGCTGACCTAAGTTTGTTCTCTTGAGGCTTCAGCTGACTGGATGAGGCCCACCCACATCATGGAGGGTCATCTGCTTTACTCAGGGTCTACTGATTTATATGCTAATCACATTTTAAAAACACCTTCACAGCAGCATTCAGATGTGTTTGACCAAAATACGGATACTATGATCTAGCCAGGTTGACACATAAAATTAACCATCGCTGTTTCCATAATTGTTAGACATAACGTAAAAGAAATTAAGAACAAAAGTAAGCTTCTAGGTTAACTAGGACCCCACATTTTTATAGCACTTCTAGTTTTTATTCTATGTTTATATTAGACAGAGGTTTCTTTCCAACATCATTCTTGTGCAAACATGAAAAGAAAATTAAGATTTCCTAGAATTCTTCATCAATGATGCCCCATGTCCTGACACTTCAGGAGCGAGGATGCTGTCAGAGTTGCCTCTGGGATGTTATTCCAAGCTGCAGACACCCCTCAGTAAGCTGGAGGGTGGTGTTTTATTGCTTAGGGTGGGCTGACTTTTTTTTTTAATATATTTCAGCAACAAACAAAAATGATAAACTCATCTACCTCTACAGACCTTCCTTCTTTGGGATACATAAAGCACTTGATTCTGGTGGGCAAGGAAGTGTAGACTCAAAGTCATGTCTTAAAGAGGCTTACCTGTTCCATTAAGATGAAATCCAAGTGCCACTCTCTTCCCCCCATCCTTCTGTGCACACAGCACCATCTCTCTTCAATGCAGGGTCAAGTGTAATCCCTCTGAAGATGTTTTAACCAGCAAATCAAACTCAGCACATGAAAAACGGTGACACCATAAACTGCTGGGACCAGGTGTGCACAAGCCTGGGCCATGACAACCAGCCCTGGACCTGGGCGGGGGCACGACTCCCAGCAATTTTAGAGGTGATGGAATGTGGAGGAGATGTGCATCTTAGAATCCATGAACTATTCCTACAGCTCATTCACTAGAAATACTGAATCTTCAAAAGTGGCCCACCATCCAGTGAGCATGAAACAGCCTGAAGAGGGGGCGGCACTGCCATCTGTATTTACCTAATATATTACCTTATTACTAAAACCTCTAAGTTTCAAGCTGACATTTCATTACTTAAATAGATGTCATCTCCTTTATAAACAGGCCAACCACACAGCCCAGTTTTCCTGGAAGAGCAAATTATAAATGGTGCTCCTCTGTAAAGTGTCCAATTTTGGACAATCCCAACCTGCAAGGTCAAAACCCTTTTTTTAAAATTAATATTTATTGGAGTATAGTTGCTTAACAATGTTGTGTTAGTTTCTGCTGTACAGCAAAGTGAATCAGCTACAGTATACATATATCCCCTCTTTTTTGGATTTCCTTCACATTTAGTTCACCACAGAACACCGAGTAGAGTTCCCTGTGCTATACAGTAGATTCTCATTAGTTATCTATTTTATACATAGCAGTGTATATATGTCAATCCCAATCTCCTAATTCATCCCACCCCTCCTCCCCTCTCCCCATATCCGTATGTCCATTCCCTACCTCTATGTCTCTATTTCTGCTTTGCAAACAAAGAACACTCTTTGACATAAATTGCAGCAAAATCTTTTTTGATCCACCTCCTAGAGTAATGAAAACAGAAACAAGAATTAACAAATGGGACCTAATTAAACTTAAAAGCTTTTGCACAGCAAAGGAAACCATAAACAAAACAAAAAGACAACTCTCAGAATGGGATAAAATATTTGTAAACCAGGCAATCTCCAACATATACAGACAGCTCATGCAGCTCAATATCAAAAAAACCAAACAACCTTAACAAAAAATGGGCAGAAGACCTAAACAGACATTTCTACAAAGAAGACATACAGATGGTCAAGAAGCACATGAAAAGATGCTCAACATCATTAATTATTAGAGAAATGCAAATCAAAACTACAATGAGGTATCACCTCACACCAGTCAGAATGCCCATCATCAAAAAATCTACAAACAGTAAATGCTGGAGAGGGTGTGGAGAAAAGGGAACCCTCCCACACTGTTGGCGGGAGTATAAAGTGGTACAGCCACTATGGAGAACAGTATGGAGGTTCCTTAAAAAACTAAAAATAGAACTACTATAAGACCCAGTAATCCTAACTCCTAGGCATATACCCAGAGAAAACCATAATTTGAAAAGATATATGCACCCCAATGTTTGCTGCAGCACTATTTACAATAGCCAGGACATGGAAGCAACCTAAATGTCCATCAACAGAGGAATGGATAAAGAAGATGTTGTACATACATACAATGGAATATTACTCAGCCATAAAATAGAACAAAATAATGCCATCTGCAGCAACACAGATGGACCTAGAGATTGCCATACTGAGTGAAGTAAGTCAGACAGAGAAAGACAAATATATGACATTGCTTATATGTGAAAACTAAAAAATGATACAAAATGAACTTATTTACAAAACAGAAGTAGAGTCACAAATGTAGAAAACAAACTTATGGTTACCAGAGGATAAGGGGGGGATGAATAAGTTGGGATTGACATATACACACTACTATATATAAAATAGATAACTAATAAGAACCTACTGTACAGCACAGGGACTCTACTCAATACTCTGTAATGGCCTATACGGGAAAAGAATCTAAAAAAGAGTGGATATCTGTATGTATATGTATAACTGATTCACTTTGCTGTACACCTGAAACTAGCACAACACTGCAAATCAACTATACTCTAATAAAAATTTTTTAAAATGTTTAAATTGATTTGAAATAAAACAGACAAACAAACAAAAACAGAGATATGCTCCTATTACCGTTGTTCTAAGGAAAAATCTGTGTGTGTTTCGAGTCTCTAGTGCTGGACTATTTCTACACAGCACATCTGTTATTGGACATTATATTAGTCTGCTAGGGCTGCCATCACAAAATATTGGGGGACTTAAACAACAGACATTTATTTACTCATGGTTCTGGAGGCTGGAAGTCTGAGATCAAGGTGTTGGAGGTTTGGTGTCTCCTTAGGCCACTCTCCTCGGCTCCCCCATGGCCACCCTCTCCCTGTGTCCTCCCGTGGTCTTCCTCTGTGCAGACACATCCCTGGTTTCTCTCCCTCTTCTTGTAAGGATCAGGTCCCCACCCTCATGACCTCCTTTATCCTTAATTGCCTCCTTAAAGGCCCCGTCTCCAAATACAGTCACACTGGGGTTGAGGCTTCAATATATGAAGTTTATGTGGGGCCACAATTCAGTCCATAGCAAATGCGACCTTCCGGGAAACTCTGAGACAGAGCAGGTCATTGATCTAAAGGTGGTTTCCATGAGCTGCCTGGTGTCATGGGTACAGTTCATTCTTTCATTCAACAAGCATTTACTGAGCTGCCTGATGCCTGATGTGTTTGCTGCCCCAGGTGCCCCGGCTATGGCAGCGGACAAGTCAAGAGCAGGTTCCCATGCTCCTGGGTTGGCATGTGGGCAGTGGGGGAAAATACACCTAAAATAAACCAGGCAGCTTCTGGTGCTGGTCAGGCAGGCAGAGGAGGGAGGTCAAGGGTACCGGGCCTGAGATGTGATTTTTCTCCTGCTCACTGCACCAATCAAGAGGAAGGACCAAACCTCCCAGGGGACGGCCAGGAGTAAACCTGCTATAGCCCTGTAAATGCCCAAAGTGGGCAGCGAGACACTGCATCCCAGCAAGATGACCAGTTACTCTCAGCTCAGCAAACAGAAGTGTCACCCTGTGTGTTCCGGCTTGCCCATGCACAGGGCCGCTGGGAGACCGTGGGAATGCCACACACAGAGGGAAGACCTGTACTCAGGGAACCTGAGGCTTTGATGGCGGGCAGAGAGAAGCCTGCCCCTGATCTGGAGGGAGCCACCCTCTCACCTCTGTGACAAGGCCCAAGGGAAAGAGCAGTTGGGCCCCTGGAGGTGCATCAAGTCGGGAATGCTAGGTGCACAGACGGGCGGGAGATGAGGTGGCCGCTGAGGCCCTCAAGGAGGAGACGGGGCTGAGGGCTATGTGGCCAGGAGGCAGCCACATAACCAGCTGGAGAAAGCTTTCTGAGCAGAGCGAAAATCAAGTGCAAAAATCTTAAGGCAGGAGTGAGTCTGGGGTGGTTCCTGGACCAGAGAGAAGGCTGGAGTGGCCGGAGGGGACCCAGCCAAGACAAGGGGCACAGAGGGGCAGAGGGCTGGGCTGCATGGGCCTGCAGGTCACGGGGCAGAGGGTGGGGGTGGGCTTTGTTCTGAGCGTGATGGAAAGACACCAAGCAGAGGAGAAACACCACCGGATCTGTGTCCCTGAAAGACCTCCCTAGCCATGGGGCAACAAGGGGATGTGTGCAGAGCTGGAGTAGCCACGAAATCAGGGGTCAGTCCACTGAGACAGGAAAGGTGTGTCTGGGCCAATGCCAGGTTCATGCGGTGAGGGGGTCAGAGCTCATCAAGGGGAAGGGTGATGATGGCGACCAAGCCGATTCACCTACCACCTGCTGGGTGATGATCCACGACCCACATCGGGGATTTGCACAAACTGTCTCTTTTCATCCAGACAGTAGTCCCAGAGCTTTGTTTTTCTTCTCAATTTGCAGATGAGAAAACACTACCACAGGTTGGTTCAAGATGGTGGAGTAGAAGGACATGCTCTCACTCGCTCTTGTGAGTACTGGTATCACAGCTAACTGCTGAACAATCATCGACAGGAAGACACTGGAACTCACCAAAAAAGATACCCCACATCCAAAGACAAAGGAAGTGTCCAGGAAGCGCAGCAAGTCCCATACAGGATAAATGCAAGGAGAAACAGGCTGAGACACATAGTAATCAAGTTGGCAAAAATTAAAGAGAAAGAAAAATTATTGAAAGCACCAAGGGAAAAACGACAAATAACATACAAGGGAACTCCCAAAGGTTTACAGCTGATTTCCCAGCAGAAACTCTACAAGCCAGAAGGGAGTGGCATGACATATTTAAAGTGATGAAAGGGAAGAACCTACAACCAAGATTACTCTACCTGGCAAGGGTCTCATTCAGATTCGATGGAGAAATCAAAAGCTTTACAGACAAGCAAAAGCTAAGAGAATTCAGCACCACCAAACAAGCTCTACAACAAATGCTAAAGCAACTTCTCTAAGTGGGAAACACAAGAGAAAAGGACCTACAAAAACAAACCCCAAACAATTAAGAAAATGGTCATAGGAACATACATATCGAAAGTTACCTTAAACATGAATGGATTAAATGCTCCAACAAAAGACACAGGCTCGCTGAATGGATACAAAAACAAGACCCATATATATGCTGTCTACAAGAGACCCACTTCAGACCTAGGGACACATACAGACTGAAAGTGAGGGGACGGGAGAAAGATATTCCATGCAAACGGAAATCAAAAGAAAGTTGGAGTAGCCATACTCATATCAGATAAAATAGTCTTTAAAATAAAGAATGTTACAAGAGACAAGGAAGGACACTACATAATGATCAAGGGATCAATCCAAGAAGATATAACAATTATAAATATATATGCACCCAACATAGGGGCACCTCAATACATAAGGCAACTGCTGACAGCTGTAAAAGAGGAAATCAACAGTAACACAATAATAGTGGGGGACTTTAACACCTCACTTACACCAATGGACAGATCACCAAAAATTAAAATAAATAAGGAAAGAGAATCCTTAAATAGACTTAATTGATATTTATAGGACATTCCATCCAAAAACAGCAGATTACACTTTATTCTCAAGCACACATGGAACATTCTCAAGGATAGATCACATCTTGGGTCACAAATCAAGCCTCAGTAAATGTAAGAAAACTGAAATCATACCAAGTGTCTTTGGTGACCACAACACTATGAGATTAGAAATCAATTACAGGGAAAAAAATGTAAAAAACACAAACACATGGAAGCTGAACAATACGTTATTAAATAACGAAGAGATCATTGAAGGAATCAAAAAGGAAATCAAAAAATACCTAGAGACAAATGACAATGAAAACACGACGATCCAAAACCTATGAGATGCAACACAATCAGTTCTAAAAGGGAAGTTTAGAGCAAAACAAGCCTACCTCAAGAAACAAGAAATATCTCAAATAAACAATCTAACCTTACACCTAAGGAACCAGAGAAAGAAGAACAAAGAAAACCCAAAGTTAGCAGAAGGAAAGAAATCATAAAGATCAGAGCAGAAATAAATGAGATAGAAACAACGAAAACAATAGCAAACATCAATAAAACTAAAAGCTGGTTCTTTGAGAAGATAAACACAATTGAAAAACCTTTAGCCAGACTCATCAAGAAAAGGAGGGAGAGGACTCAAATCAATAAAATTAGAAATGAAAAAGGAGAAGTTACAACAGACACTGCAGAAAAACAAAGCATCCTAAGAGACTACTACAAGCAACTCTATGCCAATAAAATAGACAAGCTGGAAGAAATGGACAAATTCTTAGAAAGGTATAACCTTCCAAGACTGAACCAGGAAGAAATAGAAAACATGAACATATCAAGCACAATAATGAAACTGAAACTGTGACTAAAAATCTTCCAACAAACAAAAGTCCAGGACCAGATGGCTTCACAGGTGAATTCTACCAAACATTCAGAGAAGAGCTAACACCAATCCTTCTCAAACTCTTCCAAAAAATTTCAGAGGAAGGAACACTCCCAAACTCACTCTATGAGGCCATCATCACCCTGATACTAAAACCAGACAAAGATACTACAAAAAAGAAAATTACAGACCAATATCACTGATGAATATAGATGCGAAAATCCTCAACAAAATACTAGCAGACTCCAACAACACATTAAAAGGATCATATGCCATGATCAAGTGGGATTTATCCCAGGGATGCATGGATTCTTCAGTATATGCAAATCAATCAATGTGATACACACCACATTAACAAATTGAAGAATAAAAACCATATGGTCACCTCAATAGATGCAGAAAAAGCTTTTGACAAAATTAAACACCATTTATGATAAAAACTGTCAACAAACTGGGCATAGAGGAAACCTACCTCAACATAATAAAGGCCATATATGACAAACCCACAGCGAACATCATTCTCAATGGTGAAAACTGAAAGCATTTCCTCTAAGATCAGGAACAAGGATGTCCACTCTCACCACTATTATTCAACATAGTTTTGGAAATCCTAGCCATGGCAGTCATAGAAGGAAAAGAAATAAAAGGAATACAAATTGGAAAAGAAGAAGTAAAACTGTCACTCTTTGCAGATGCCACCAGAAAACTACTAGAGCTAATCAATGAATCTGGTAAAGTAGCAGGATACAAAACTAATGTACAGAAATCTCTTGCATTCCTATACACTAATGATGAAAATTCTGAAAGAGAAATTAAGGAAACACTCTTATTTGCCATTGCAACAAAAAGACTAAAATAACTAGGAATAAACTTATGTAGGGAGAAAAAGGACCTGTAAGCAGAAAACTATAAGACACTGATGAATGAAATTAAAGATGACATAAACAGACAGAGAGATATACCATGTTCTTGGATTGGAAGAATCAATACTGTGAAAATGACTATACTACCCAAAGCAATCTACAGATTCAATGCAATCCTTGTCAAATTACCAATGGCATTTTTTACAGAACTAGAACAAAAAAATCTTAAAATTTGTACAGAGACACAAAAGACCCCGAACATCCAAAGCAACGTTGAAGGAAAAAAACGGAGTTGGAGGAATCAGGCTCCCTGACTTCAGACTATACTACAAAGCTACAGTAAGCAAAACAAAATGTACTGGCACAAAAACAGAAATATAGATCAATGGAACAGGATAGAAAGCCCAGAGAGAAACCCACGCACCTATGGTCAACTAATCTAAGACAAAGGAGGCAAGGATATACAATGGAGAAAAGACAGTCTCTTCAATAAGTGATGCTGGGGAAACTGGACAGCTACATGTAAAAGAATGAAGTTAGAACACTTCCTAACACCACACACAAAAATAAACTCAAAACGGATTAGAGACCTAAATGTAAGACTGGACACTATAAAACTCTTAGAGAAAAACACAGGAAGAACACTCTTTGAAATAAATCACAGCAAGATATTTTTTGATCCACCTCCTAGAGTAATGGAAATAGAAACAAAAATAAACAAATGGGACCTAAGGAAACTTAAAAGCTTTTGCACAGGAAAGGAAACTATGAACAAGACGAAAAGACAACCCTCAGAATGGGAGAAAATATTTGCCAACCAATCAATGGACAAAGGATTAATCTCCTAAATATATAAACAGCTCATGCAGCTCCGTATTAAAAAAACAAACAACCCAACCCAAAAATGGGCAGAAGACCTAAATAGACATTTCTCCAAAGAAGACATATAGATGGCCAAGAAGCACATGAAAAGCTGCTCCACATCACTCATTATTAGAGAAATTCAAATCAAAACTACAGTGAGATATCATCTCACACCGGTCAGAATGGCCATCATCAAAAAATCTACAAAGAATAAATGCTGGAGAGGGTGTGGAGAAAAGGGAACCCTCTTGCACTGTTGGTGGGAATGTAAATTTATACAGCCACTATGGAGAACAGTATGAAGGTTCCTTAAAAATCTAAAATTAGAATTACCATATGACCCAGCAATCCCACTACTGGGCATATACTCAGAGAAAACCATAATTCAAAAAGAGTCATGTACCAAAATGTTCATTGCAGCTCTATTTACAATAGCCAGGATGTGGAAGCAACCTAAATGTTCAGCGACAGACGAATGGATAAACAAGATGTGACACATATATACAATGGAATATTACTCAGCCATAAAAAGGAATGAAACTGGGTCATTTGTAGAGACGTTGGATGAATCTAGAGACTGTCATACAGAGGGAAGTCAGTCAGAAAGAGGAAAACAAATATCATATATTAACGCATATATGTGGAACCTAGTAAAATGGTACAGATGAACTGGTTTGCAGGGCAGAAATTGAGACACAGATGCAGAGAACAAACGTATGGACACCAAGGGAAGAAAGTGGTGGGGCGAGGGGGGTGGTGGTGATGTGATGAATTGGGAGATTGGGATTGACATATATACACTAATATGTATAAAATGGATAACTAATAAGAACCTGCTGTTTAAAAAAATAAATTAAAAAAAAATTTTTTTAAACACTATCAGAGACAGAAGCCAGACGCTCCTTCACCTGGCTCCTGAGCGGTGGGCTTGGGGCCAGGGGCCAGGCCCTGCTGCTCACATCTAGTTTCCCCCAACGGCTTTGTGCTCTTCTTCTTGGGATGTGGGGCCTCCCTTTGGCCAGTGGGGTCACAGGCTGAGGAGGCCAGAGGCCTGAAGACATGGTGTCCTTACCTGCAACCCAAGCTTTCCTTCAGGCCAACCTGGCCCCCATGTTACAGTCTAAACCTAGAAACAACGCTTCAGATGCAGAAGCCAGGAGGCTGTTCTTCACATCAGAAGCTGCGGGAGCAAGTAGGCCGGCAGAAATCTGGCCCTGATAGTAGGAGTATGTGTCCCTTTTGGGGCTGGATGCCTCTTAATGACACAAGGGACGCAGAGTGCTCTGAGAGCTCACCCTGAACGTTCACACGGCAGCCCCGCCATGAGTGTGGGTACCAGACCCCAGAAGCCTGGCCTCTAGGCGGTGCCGAGTGTCGGGGGGAGGGGTCTTTTGCTGCTCCATGGGTTTGCACTCTCGTGACATCTGACACTTGACAACACACTGCCACGCTCTTCTTTAGGTGAGACTCACAACACCCAGAGTCAGATGAGTTTAGTCCTCATCTTAAAGACTGAAGAAAACTGTGACTGAGAGTCATTAAGTAATTTGCTCAAGGGAAAACAGACAGGAAGTGGTAGAAAGATGACTCAAATCCAGGTCTGACTGATCCATTGTCCTCCCTGCTTCCCATAGAACTTCCATCCATCAATTCACCCATCCATCCACCCGTCCATCATTCACCCATTTGTCCTACTACATGTCTACAGTGTGCTTGGGGGGTGATGGGCTTGGGCGATTCAGCCGCATGGATGCCTCCCCCCCAGGAGCTCACTGGGAGACATGGCATGTCCATGTGTTCAGAGGACTCAGATCTAGGGACACACCAGCCAAGGTCTCGGGGCCTTCTGGAAGGACTGGGAGCACTAAGTGGTGGGGACAGATGTGGAGGGAGAGGGGGAAGAGACAGACCCTGACTCCATCTCTGCACCAAGCAGCCCTTCCCATCAGGACAAGAGCCTGGGGCCAGGCCCACCCTAAACCTGCCAAAGCCAGGCAGGCTTACAACCACAGCAAGAGGACCCTTCTCAAAACACAAAGGGAATCTTGCTCTTTGTAGGCACTCGTAAAACCATCAACTGTTTCCCATCGCTTGGCTCCTACCCTGAACACCTAGCCCTGCCCTGTGCAGCCCAGCACCTCCTACACCCTCCGCTGTAGCCTTAGGGCCTTGGCACAGACTGTTCCTGCTGCCAGCATGTTCTTTTCTCCCTCTCTTCACCTCTTTAGCACCTACTCACCCTTTAGACTTGAAAATAACAGTCACTTACTCAAAGGCTTCCAAGACGGCCATGTCTGTCCCATCCTGCTGCTCCCATGGTCACTGTTTGACACATTGGGCACCAGCTGCCCTCAGCAAGATACTTGCATATTTTGTTCATCAGTGTCCTGCACCCCTGTAGGGCCTCCACAGAGGCTGGATGGAAGAATGGCTGGATAGACTGGCAGACAGGTGTTCCCTGAAGAAGCTCCGCCTTTGGTCAGCTGGGCCTTGGTGTCTGAGTGCAGGTGGGGAAGGGAAGGGTTGGACACGCCCAGAGCACGAACACATGGGGTCTGGAGATAACCAGGGCCCACGTAGTAGTTCAGCACACTGTCTGTTGAGACAAAGAGCCCTGGGGCCCCACACCACTGTACCTGAGGCTGTCAGACAAGGGCACTTTGACCTGGCTGAGGAGAGGCCAGGGCCTGTGCCCAGGGTCTTGGTGGTCCAGGACCTCACTCTCCACCACCCTGCCCCATGCTGGGGGAAGATTAGGGATGCTGGGCCTTATGCCCACTGTCTTCCCCGAGGTTGGGAGTCCCCAGGACTCTGTGGGGCCATCACATCACAGTGCGTCTAGGGTCACAGTGATGGAACCAGTAGGGACAGAGCAGCCAGCTGACGCCACAGCCCGCATGGCTTTATGAGCAGAGTGAAAATCCAGTGCAAAAGTCTTAAGGCAGGAGTGATTCCGGGGTGGTTCCTGGACCAGAGAGAAGGCCAGAGTGGCCTGAGGGGACCCAGCCAAGACAAGGGGCACAGAGGGGCACCTGGGTAGGAGCAGAGAGCCGGGCTGGTGGCAACCACCCCTGGTGGCAGCCTGGGCTCTCCACAGGCCTCCCTGAGGTCCCCCATTCCAGCTGCACAGAGCCAGGTCCAGGGCTGAGTCCTGCTTCCCTACCCACAGGGGGCCCCAGGCAACAGAAGCCTCCTGCTCTCAGAAGTTTAAGCTCCTCCTGTCCTTTAGAGAGAGAATCTGGGAAGGGAACGCTACACCTGGTTCACAGCCCAGAAAATCCAGGACTGGGTTTTTTGTTTTTTGCTTTTTTTCATTCACTCTAAGATCCCTGATAAGTGTCTGTCTGAGCACTTCGCTAAGTCCTGCTGTCAGGAACCACGGGCATCCACAGATGGCTCCACCCTCGCTGCGGTCACCCGCAGCCCCCGCCCACATGCACAGGCATCCTTGGGCCCCCTCCACAGGTGCTGGAAGCACACTCTCAGGCCTCTGAATGCTGAGCCAGAGATGAACCAGGAGACAACCACCACTGAAAGAAAACGTGCACCCACAGAGCCTAATGTATGGCATTATCCAGCAGCCCCATTATCGAAAAGAATGGAATCAGGTTTCCACAAATGGTTCTGGAAAGCAGATATGGCCAGAAACCCCACACTACAATTAGCCCTCCCAGTGAACAATGGCTGGAGCCTTTCCCACTTGGGGCACAAGCAGGATGGAGCTGCGGCACGGCTGCCAGGTGGAGCTCCAGGTGACAGGGAGGCCAGGTGTGAGGACAAGCCATGTCCTCAGCACAGACAGGTGCTCTCCTCTGCTTCCCTGGCCAGGCCCGCAGGACACTGCCACGCTGTGTCCCCCACCTCCACCCCAGCTCCAGGCGGCCTCAGAAAACGAGACTGCTCAGAACCCAGCTCTGCTGGGAGCTCAGCACTTGGAGGGCCTGTCAGGACAGCCCCTGGGCCTGAGTCCAGGCTGCTGCCACCCTGGGATGTGCAGGGGCCATCACCATGGATACACAGACATTTTCTCAAAGTACATAAAATGGGATTTTTGGAACAACAGTAACATCTTAAAGTATCTTTTTAAAAAAAAAATCAAACAAATTAGGAGAAATCATTTACTTTGTGAGTGTTAAAATGTTCTGTGGATAGATTGTGTTGCGTATGTGTGTGTATACAGGAATATGAGGTTTACTATTGGTTACTTTCAATTTGCAACTAAAAGCCAAGAGAAATCAGGATGGTTTTAAATCCTGAACTTACGCTGTGTGACTGATGGTTCTTTATATAAATATGTAAAGATAGAATACAATAATACATTATACATATCAATATTAGAATATGATAATGAATGTGATTATATATATATACTATATAAAGTATATATATATAAATCAGTCTATATATGTATAGTATATATATGAAACAATCAGCCACACAGCATCGATTTGGGATAAACATAATGTGTGTCTACGTATCATATTAAAGTAATACTACTTTAGTGTCACATAACCTCCATGTACCAACAGTGTAATTGTCTTCCATTATCTATGGCTTTTACATGAAATTACGAAAAAGCATGATAATATTCAACCTCACATTACACTTAGTTATGCCAATATTCACAATAGAAGTAACTATGAAGTAAATTTGACGTTATTAAAATTCAGTCCAACTCTAGCATGTATGATCTGTGGGAATAAGTAGGCTGGAGAAATATTAACATCCTACATCTTTTTTAATGAATTGAGTTATTTAAGAGGAAAAAGAAAGAAATGAAGTCATAGTTATTTCTTCTTTTTAATGCTGTCTTTGGAAGGCAGTTACCATTGCTTTGATACAAAAATACTATATATGGACTATTTCAGGTCTAAACCTTTCAGGCCTGAGTTGAACCCCTCTTGGGAGTCCGTACAAAGACAGCTGGGTTGTCAGGCTCTGCACTGTCCTGGAGTGAGGGGGATCCCTAGAAACCTCCCAGGTCTCTGGGTACCCTTTTGGCTGAGGGAGAGAAGAAGGATTCATGGACAGGCTTGTCTGGTGACTTTCATGGGTAAGACTTTACTTGAGCAGGGCACTCCAGGACAAATGAAAATACTAACAGCCAATAGAGAGGGTGTAGAGAAAAGGGGACCCTCCTACACTGTTGGTGGGAATGTAAGTTGGTGCAGCCACTATGGAGAACAGTATGGAGGTTCCTCAAAAACTAAAAATAGAGCTACCATATGATCCTGCAATCCCACTCCTGGCCATATATCCAGACAAAGCTATAATTTTAAAAGATACATGCACCCCAATGTTAATAGCAGCACTATTTACAATAGCCAAGATATGGAAGCAACCTAAATGTCCATGGACAGATGAATGGATAAAGAAGATGTGGTGTATATAAACAATGGAATACTACTCAGCCATAAAAAAGAATGAAACAATGCTGTTTGTAGCAACATGGATGGAGCTAGAGATTATCATACTAAGTGAAGTAAGTCAGACAGACAAAGACAAATACCACAGGATGTCACTTATATGTGGAATCTAAAATATGACACAAATGAACTTATGTACGAAGACAGACTCACAGACATAAGAGAACAGACTTGTGGTTGCCAACGAGGAGGGGGGAGGGAAGGATTGGGAGTTTGCGGTTAGCAGATGCAAACTATTATATATAGAATGGATAAACAACAAGGACCTACTGTATAGCACAGGGACTATATTCAATATCCTGTAATAAACCATAATGGAAAAGAATCTGAAAAAAAATATGCATATATAGGTATAAGTGAATCACTTTGCTGTACACCAGAAACTAACATAACATTGTAAATAGAATTTTTAAATAGTAACAGCTGAAGGCCACTGATCCCCACAACCAATAATCATGTTCTAGAGAAGAAGACAGAGGTTCAGAGGGGGCCAAGTCACTGGGTCATGGTGCAGCGAACCCCAGATCGGGACTGGCGGTTTTGATCTGCAGGACGCAAATGCTCGCCTCTGCGGCACAGTGCCTGCTGCTCAGGGCTCAGGGCTCAAAACATCCTTCCACATCAGACTCCAGAATCACTTCAAAATCCTTAAGCACAACTGTAAAAATACAAAGTCATTTGCGAAATGTCATTTTCCCTTTATGTCTTCCCCATTCACAAAATATTTCTTGAAAATTGTGTAATTTAAGCTTGTGCCTTACTGTCCCTAAGACTGATGGCTCAGATTCCTCACTGGATACACTACTGACATACCCTTTCTGAGCTCGGTGACCAGGCTGTCCGGGGAGGTTGGGGACCACCACTCGCTTGTCTTCCCGAGGACCCTGGGGGAGGCCAGCACCCTGTCTGAAGCCATCCTGTCCCGCGGCTGGCCTCAGCTCCATTAGGAGCAAAGACTCCATGTCTTTTCTGCACATGCTGCCCAGCCACGAGGCTGAATCACAGAGTTTTAATTATAACTTTAAAGACTGGCCTCTGAGGTCCATCACCCTGTTCTCAGGCAGCCTGTCACTTAAGTGCCCTTACAGTGACCACCCGAGAGCAACATTCTCTGGCAGCTGATGTGCGGCGCCTCCCTGCCCCGTGAGGCTGGGCCAGGCAAAAAGCCCTGGAAACCACGTCCCCCAAGGAGATGCTTCAAGGTGCCCAAGGGCAGAAGCAGAGAGTTCTCAGCCCAGAGCCGAGCTGCCCAGCTCCACGTGTCTTCCCGGGCACCAAAGTGTCCCCTTGGTGTGGGTCAGGGCGATGACCGTGGGTGACAGCTCGGTCCCCAACTGGAGGGTAAGACAGATGCTGCCCTGACCTACGAGGGGACAGAGTGTCACAGGTGGGGGACACTTCTGTCCTGAAAAGTGAAGTCAATTTAACCAAATCCCATTGCTGTCCTGGCCATCACCTGCCCTTCACGCCTCAGCTCCACGGAGGCTTCCAGACCCTTCCGGGGCAGCACTTTCTTCAAATGGAATTGCAAGAAGAGCTGGGAGTAAAATGCAGAGTAAGGCGGTGGGGGAGGTGCCCATCTCCCTGTGCCCCTGCATTCCCTCTAAAGCATGTTGGGGAGAGCCCCTGGGATGCAGCCCTAAAAGCACAGCCCCAACGGGGTGCTTTTACGGTTTATAGGACACACTGGGGTCCCACTCACTCTCTGAACTAGAATCTCCCCAGGAAGCTCTCCCTTCCGAAGCTCAGGGCATTCCCCTGCCTTGCCCAGCTCCTTCCCTGGGGACCGTCTCCTCCTCCCTTCCTACCCTCCCTGGACGGGACCTCAGGATGGTGCTCTGCCAGGGGTCATGTCCGCCTCGCCCTCCACTGACCTCCCCTCCACCTCACACGATTCTTAGGGCGCTGCCGAGAGCCAGGCCTGATGTCAGAAACCCAGCTCAGTCTGCCAGGGACTGCACTGGTCCTGGGATGAGGCTGGGGTGGAGGACCTGCTGGACCAGAGAGAGCTGGTGGACCCCCCACCTACAGAGGAGCCATCACGGTGGGGCTCAGAGCACACTGCCCCCAGGCTGGATGGTGCCTGTGTGTGCACGTGTACACACACACACACACAAACCCAGGGGTGAGTACAAGGCATGCCAACCCAACCTACCTGGGGAGAAGGTCAACCCCATATCTGTGCAGACTCCTTTGGTTTAAGCACTGACTGGCTATTTCTCTTGAATTCTAGGAGAACCACTCACAAAAGGCACAAAAGTGACTGCTGAGGGCTTCTCTGGTGGCGCAGTGGTTGAGAGTCCGCCTGCCGATGCAGGGGGCACGGGTTCGTGCCCCGGTCCGGGCAGACCCCACATGCCGCAGAGAGGCTAGGCCCGTGAGCCATGGCCGTTGAGCCTGCACGTCCAGAGCCTGTGCTCCGCAACGGGAGAGGCCACAACAGTGAGAGGCCCGCGTACCGCAAAAAAAAAAAAAAAAAAGACTGCTGAAGGAATAATGGGCTTGAGAAATATACAATCGCCCCAAGCACGTGTGGGGAGACCTTGGAAGTAGACAGGCATCAGAAAAGCAGCTGTGTGTGAAGGCTCCTTGCAGGCAGGCAGGAACTGCCCTTGACCTTTTCCTCCCCCTAAACCGGGCTGGAGGAGGGAATGCTTCCCAAGACTACTTGGAAGGCCCACAGCTGCTGGACCCCAGCCCCTGGGGAGGATGGGGGTTCAGGATTAGTTGGAAGCAGTAGGGCAGCCCCTGGAGGCCCCACCAGCCCTGAGGCTGCCACGGGCAGAAGGAGCCTTAAAGCTGGTTTTTAATGAACTGGAAAAGGCCAGATGAACGCAGGCCACCCTGTAACCTGGAGAGAGTGGGCAGCTCAGCAGTGGGCCTGCGTTGCAAGGCCAGGCCAACAGGGGCTTGGCACAGGGCAATCTGGACTCTTCCTGCCTCTCCCGAGGGCCCAGCATCCTCCTGAAGGTGGGGATGCGGCCCACCTCACAGGGCCCTATGTGGGGGAACAGCCTGAAAGGGTTTTGGGGTGGCGCCCAGCTGGCTGGCACTCAGCACGTGTCCATGTCCTTCCTTCTCTCCTCCCCAGAATGGGCGGTGCTAATGGCTTCCATCTGGACAGGCACACGGCTGGGGAATGTGGCAACACGGCCTCCAAAGGGAGGCCTGTGACTGACCCAAAGGTAACTGGACAGAGGCACAGGCAGGAACTAACAGACTCATATTTGGCAAAATCCAAGACCTAATTATATCACACTCAGCGCCTTTACTTAGGAATGAATGTGCTCCTCTCTGGAGCAGGAAGAGAAGGCATGGTCTCAACCAGATGCCCCCCTGGGAGGAATGGCCTACCTCCGTGGACTTCCTCTGGGGGCCTGACAGCTAAGGGACAGCCTGGGGTCTCTCAGGATCGCCCTCCTCTAAATCCAAGAAAGTGAACAAAAATTACCCACATCAATCAATGAATACAAAACTAATTAAAATACCTCTCAGCTACCAAGCAAGAGAAGAGGCCAGAGGAGTAAGATGAACATTTTCAAGGCTTTCTCTGGCTTCCCCAAATTGCCAAAATGCCATATTATTTAGAATACATTTTAAGGTTTCTATGTGGTAGTATACCAAATTAGTTTAGTGATCTGGAGATTTTCTACATGTTCAGGAACTGCATTCCAACTAATCTATAGTGATCATGGCCATAAAACTGTAAATTGCTTTATGCAAAACTCTTGTTGGCTTCCAATCCCTAAATCCGCTGAGGTTCATTCTGTCTACAGAACTATGATCATTTTCTGCTAAGAGTTCATTTAAGATCTTTGCTGACGTTAACACAATTCTCTGAGTCTCATTCAACCCCAGCAGCACGTAGCTCCTCTTGCAATAATTGGTGCCTCTCTGGACAGGAACTTTCCCTGGTCCCTCATGGATGTGCCCTTGATGAGTTCAAAGAGAAACATGTGCACCAGGAGAGATTTTCTTGTGAGTCAGTAAGTCATTCTCTCAGCAATGCATTTAAGAAAAGACCATCCAAGCCAACTTCTTAAACCCACCGGCAAATGACTCAAAGCTCAATTTAGTCTGTAGAATATACTGCAGCAGGTATTCAAGGCTTCTGTGATTAAAAAGCCCTGTTCAAATGTTTACTGGCACTCCAGCCTTCTCGTTAGACCTCTTTGCAGCCCAGTGAGGAGCTGTGCGCCCACAGGGCACCTGCCGTCACCACTGACGGCTCTGGGTTCAAACCCACCTGTCTCCCCATCAGTACCAGCGTCTGTGCCTGGTGTCCCAGGATCATGTAGAGAAATCAGTTCCTTTTATTAAAAAGAGAGATGATTTATCAAACTATATAATCAATTAAAAAGTAACCACAGAGTACTTACAATTCAGTATAAATGCTAAATCAGGAGCAGTGAGTTTCCCACTGGAAAAGTGTTGCTGCCATCCTAGCCCTGCCTCTGGGGAGCCAGCCAGGCACACAGCCTACCACCCTGACAGACCAGATGACAGGGGTCCACGGAGCACATGGACACCCCTGCCTAGCACCATGGGATTTGGACTCTCCCGTTTTCCAGGAAGTGGGGTTGGCCTTGGGCTGTGTGTGCCGCCCAACCCCAGGTCCCCCTCTCTTGCTGGTAGACATCGGTAAGCCTCTGGGTCCATTCAATTCAATTGTCCTTTATTTGCCAGTTCCTATGTGCCAGGCAGTGTACTAGTCTTTTTATAGCATTTCCTCATTTAATCCCCACCCAGGCTTGGGGGCGGTCAATGACATCACCCCCTTCCGCAGGGGCAAGGGGGTCTCAGAGAGAATGAGTAACCTGCCTACAGTAGCTTTGGTGCAGACCAGGCCTCCCCATCACTGAACCCTGGGCTCCTCACTGTCATCACCCTAGAAACATGGTCTAGCAGGGAAACGAGTGTGTGCACACACACACACACACGCCCATACTTACATACACACGTATTCACACTCACACACACACTCACACACATATTCACACACTCACACACACACTCATAGACACAGGTGTCTGAAAAGGACCATGCCTGTGTGAGTTACTTGAGTTACTACAAGTCACTGTGGTTTGTGAATGTGCGTAATGTCTGTTTTTAATTCTAAGTTCCTATTATTAAGCATTTACGTATTACTTTTCTGACTGTCTCCAAATTGCACTCTAATTTGGTCCAAAAGGTGCAGCAAAAAAATGGAGAAACACATCCAATCTCTTGTCTGGGCTTAAAATGACTTGGGGGCTGACGAGGACGCGCCCCAGCTCCCATTTGGACAGATCTGGAGAACGCGTTGGAGAGGCCCGCCGTGGCCCAGTGAGACTGCGAGGCCCGCCTGGCACCACAGCTGAGTCGGCAACGCCGGCCCCTCTGCTGTGAGCGAGCAGAGCCCACCGCAGCCAGTCTCCTAGTGATGGATGTGCCACATTTGATTAGAGTCTCACAGTCTCACAGAAGTACAATGGATCTGCAATCACAGAGCAGAAAACAAACAAGCAAACAGCACATCAGAGGAAGTGACAGGACCCTCCTGGGATGCTGCTCACCCGCCTCCATGGTCTATGTCACGTTACCGGAACTCTCCCGAGAACTGAGGGGAAACCATCCAGTTCCGAGAGCCTCTGTTACCAAGATGCTGTTTTTATATTTAATGATCTAGAAAAAGTTCCCCTGCCTATAGTTGCCACTTTTTAAACAAAGTTTTTTTAAACTTAATATGTGTCATTTTCATCTGTCATTTGAAGAGTTGATACCTCAAAGCATGTGGTACTTTTACATAGAGAAGGGGCAGGCTATGGTCTGAATGTTCATGCTCCCCGTTACCCGGTCTGAATGTTCATGCTCCCCGTTACCCACCAGGGTTCTTGGCCTCCTTAATTAACAGAAATTGATCAGAGGCCAGACAAGAATTTCCAGCAAGGCTTTACTGGGGCCCCTGCTGCAGCAGCCGGGAGTGATCACTCCCCAACGGGGCGAGCTGGTTGGTTCCTTATAGGGGGTGAGGGTAGGGGTGTGTCCAGGGATCCGGCTGGAGGGTTGGCTTAGGTGGTCTGCCCACACCTTTGTGTTGTGTTGTGTGCAGGGGGCATGCGCAGTACCCTGCTTTTGCTCCTGGCTCTTCAGAGGTGGCAGTTGGGTTTTTTGGTCTCTTTGTATCTTATCCAGAATTTGTGCCAACTGTGCATACATGCAGTTATTTTTAGTCCATTATAGTTTCTTTATATTTTGTAGCTCGAGGAGATGTTTGTCCAGGTGCAAGCATTTCAGCACCGCAGCAAAGGGTCCCAGGTCCCAGCCTGTTTCCTCCCAAAATTACTGTGTTGAAATCCTAACCCCCAAAGATGATAGTATTAGGAGTTGGGGCCTTTGGGAGGTACTTAGGTCTCATGAGGGTGGAGCCCTTGTGAATGGGATTAGTGTCCTTATAAAAGACCCCAGAGCTCCCTCACCCCTCCCACCACATGAGGACGCAAGGAGAAGAGGCTGTCTACAAGCTGGGTAAGGGTCCTCACCAGAACACAACCATGCTGGGGCCATGATCTCGGGCTTCTGGCCTCCAGAATTGTGAGAATAAAATTTCTGTGGTTTACAAGCTGCCCAGTCTGTGGTATTTTGGTTACAGCTGCCTGAATGGACTAAGGGTCAGAAGAGAGAAAATCCAAACACATACTATTTTGTTCCACAGTCGAACTAATAAATGCCTATATATGAGGGGATAACAGTTTGCTACCCAAAAGGAAAGAAACCTCATAAATCCTTCACAAAATTTCAATTAAAACATGATCCAACAATTGCCAAACCATCAGCAAGGCGCCAGGATAAACTTTCCAAGCAAAGCAACCTTCCTATTAATCAAAACTTTGCTTCCTTGTTACACGGGCCCCAAGGTGAAGCCAACATGCCTTGAAATCCAGTCAAGCATCCACAGTGACACCTGCCAGGACCTCCCAACATGCACCCTGTTTAGATGAGCACATCCAGGGCTGTGAAGAACTTTTCAGAAAACAGATGCTCTGAGAACAGAAGGTGCCTGGGCTACAGTCTAGCATAGGCTGTCCTTCCCGACCCCACTCCTTTTTGCCTCGGGATGGCCGTGCACATGTATCTAGGACTTCACTTTCCATGTTTAGAAGTCGAGTGCAAGAGACCCTGCGGTCCTTTCCTTTTTTAGAGACACCAGAGCCCAACGTTGGATCTACTTCGTGTTCTGGGCTATGGAACAGCCTGAACCAAGGCCTTGCCTGGCTCTGCACACAGGGCCACTCACATGGGCTGAGAGCCAACAAAAGAATGAACCAAAGACACCTGCTTCTGCCCTGCACCTCACGACTGCAGGGCAGCAGTGCTGAGTTCCTGCACAGACCAGGCGCCTGATGAGGGGATCCTGGCCCGGGTCCCACCCTGCCAGGCCTGCTTCCTGTTACAATATTTAATCATGCACAGAACACTGCCTTTTTTTTTTTTTTTTTTTTACTGAAGAACAGCTGATTTACAATGTTGTATTAGTTTCAGGTTTACAGCATAGTGATTCAATATTTTTGCAGATTATAAATAATTACAAGATAGGGGCTATAACTCCCTATGCTATACAATATATCCTTGTTGCTTACCTATTTTATACATAGTAGTTTGTATCTCTTAATCCCATACCCCCTTCGTGCCCCTCCCCCCTCCCCCTCTCCTTTGGTAATCACAAGTTTGTTTTTTGTATCTGTGAGTCAGTTACTGTTTTGCATATACATTCATTTGTATTATTTTTTAGATGCCACATATAAGTGATATACAGTATTTATCTCTCTCTGCCTGACTTATTTCACTAAGCGTAATATCCTCTAGGTCCATCCACATTGCTGCAAATGGCAGCATTTCATTCTTTTTTATGGCTGACGAGTATCCCACTGTACATATACACCACATCTTCTTTATCCAATAGTCTGTTGATGGGCACTTTGGTTGCTTCCATGTCTTGGCTATTGTAAATAGTGCTGCTATGAACATTGGGGTGCATGTATCTTTTTGAATTACTGTTTTCGTTTTTTTCTGCATATATACCTGGAGTGGGACTACTGGATCATATGGTAGTTCCACTTTTAGTTTTCTGAGGAACCTCCATACTGTTTTCCATAGTGTCTGCACCAATTTACATTCCCACTAGTAGTGTACAGGGCTTCCTTTTCTTTACACCCTCTCCAACATTTGTTATTGGTAGACTTTTTGATGAGAGCCATTTTGACAGGTGTGAGGTGATATCTCATTGTTGTTCTGATTTGCATTTCTCTAATAATTAGTGATACTGAGCATCTTTTCATGTGCCTGTTGGCCATCTGTATGACTTCTTTGGAGAAATGTCTACTCAGGTCTTCTGCCCATCTTTTTTTTTTTTTTTTTTTTTTTTTTCAGTACGTGGGCCTCTCACTGTTGTGGCCTCTCCCGTTGCGATGCACAGGCTCCGGATGCACAGGCTCAGCGGCCATGGCTCATGAGCCCAGCCGCTCCGCGGCATGTGGGATCTTCCCGGACCGGGGCACGAACCCGTGTCCCCTGCATCGGCAGGCGGACTCTCAACCACTGCGCCACCAGGGAAGGCCTTCTGCCCATCTTTTGATTGAGTTGTTTGTTTTTTTGATATTGAGTTGTATGAGCTGTTTATATATTTTGGATATTAACCCCTTGTTGGTCACATCATTTGCAAATATTTTCTCCCATTCCACAGATCTTTTCATTTTGTCAAAGCTTTGCTGTGCAAAAGCTTTTAACTTTAATCAGGTCCCATTTGTTTATTTTTGCTTTTATTTCTTTTGCCCTAGGAGCCTGATCCAAGAAAATACTGCTAGAATTTATGTCAAAGAGTGCTCTGCCTATGTTCTCTTCTAGGAGTTTTATGGTTTCAGGTCTTACATTTAGGTCTTTAATCCATTTTGAGTTTAGTTTTGCATGTGGTGTGAGGGAGTGTTCTAATCTCATTGTTTCACGTGTAGCTGTTCAGCTTTCCCCACATCACTTGTTGAAGAGACTTTCCTTTTTAAACTTCCTGCACAATTGACCGAAGTGGAGACTGAATGGAAAAGCAAAGCCAACAGGAAGCCAAGGCACAGAGAAGTGCGGGGGATGTGCAAGACAGATGCCAGCGGGAAAGGAGATGGGCACAAGGAGAGAGGAGGGCAATGGCGGGTGGGAGGGGTTGGAGGACACACCAGGGTCAGGACCCAACATCTGCATTCCCCCAGGTTAGATTCACACCTGACTCCAAGTCCCCCAGACTCTGTTTTCTATTCACAGCCCAGGTAAGATACACTGGGGAAAGTCCCTTTCAGAGAATCTAGTAACCGTTCCACCACTGGCAATTCTGAACTCCAGCTATTAGGCAGTAAAGTGTATCCCATGAGAGACACTACTTTTGTTTGCCATCCACCTAGCACCAGTCCTGTCTCCTCCTGTCTCACCATCAGAACCTAGTTTGGGTGGTGGTGGTGCGTTCACATGCCTGGCTCAGGCGATAGATCTTGGTGAGTGTAAGCCAATGCCAGTTAGTGTGAGATAACATTGTTTCCCACTTTCCCTGCCTCCCTCCAAGCCAGTGGTAGCCATGTGACCCAGCTCTGGCCAATAAAATCTAAATATAAACCCGTCTGGCAGATTTCCAGGAAATCTTTTTAATCCTGATAAACAAAAATCAGAAACAGCTGGCACTGACCCCTCCTCCTTCCTTGAACTAGGACATAATGGCTAGTGCTTCAGCAGCCACCTTGTGGCCAGGTGGTCAGGAGAATTACAGAGACGTCAACCAAAGGGTTGAACAAAAACCAAACCAAAGCCTCTGAACCAATGCTAGGAACCTCCTTATGTGTGAGAAACAACCCACTATCTGGTCAGTTTTCTGTTACTTACACCTGAACAGATTCCTGATACACAGGCTAAGGTATTTTATTTTCACACACCAGTAATTCAGTGATAACAGCCATAATAATTATCTTCCTGTGTATAATCAATGTTTAATCTACTGAAGACTTCCACAAAGCCTATCTAACTGGACCCACTGACATCTTGTTACCAGGCAAGTGTCTTCTCCCCATTCCTGAGATAAGAACACATACGCTGAAAGGTAAAGTGGTAAATCCAAGTGACGCCCGCCAGGCCCTCCCCAGGGCTTCCTGTAGAATCAGCACCCGGCAGCCAGGTCGAGGAGGACAGTGCAGCTTATCAGGTGGCTGAGAAGGGAGGCCATTCCAGGAGGCAGGGGGGGTGTCCCTCCCCACATGGCACACTGGCCTGTCTGTGAGCTCACACATAGAGCTCCAGGGAGCTACCTACACAAGGAGTACACGTGAGACAAGGGAGGGCAGCTGAAGGAGGCCAGAGCAGGCAGCAGAGCCAAGCTGAAAACTCCACCACTGTTACAGACTGAAGAGCGTGCCTCCAAATTCATTTGTTGAAGCCCTAACCCCCAGTGTGAGTGTATTTAGACATAGGACCCTTGGGAGGTAATTAAGCTTAAATGAGGTCTTAAGGATGGGGCCCTGATCTGATTAGTGTCCTTCCAAGATGAGGAAGAAACACCATATCTCTCTCTCTCTCTCTCCCCTGTACGTGCACAGAAGAGGTCAGGTAAAAACACAGCAAGAAGGTGGCCATCTTCAACCAAGGAGCATGTCCTTACCAGGAACCAGA
Organism: Neophocaena asiaeorientalis asiaeorientalis; assembly: GCF_003031525.2. NCBI lineage: Eukaryota > Metazoa > Chordata > Mammalia > Artiodactyla > Phocoenidae > Neophocaena > Neophocaena asiaeorientalis. The sequence continues at coordinate 984,107 of NW_020174055.1, forward strand.
GTGCCAGTGCCTTGATCTTGGACTTCCAGCCTCCAGAGCTGCGAGAAATAGATGTCTGTTGTTTAAGCTACCTAGTCTGTGGAGTTCTGTTAGGGCAGCCTGAGCTGATTAATACAACCACCACCTCGACTGGAAATTTCAGCAGCCTCTAAGTGCTGCTAAAATGAGCCATATCTCCAATGGTTCTGGACTAACCTTTGGAGGATCAGTGCTCCAAGGACTAATTTGGTCCCTTCTGGAATTGCTCACGAACACCAGCCTCTCTCAGCTCTGCAGCGTCGGCTAGCTCAACATTTGTGCCCAGGAGGCTCTGAACCCTGAAGGACACCCAGCAGGGCAAGGCAGGGCTCCCTCTGATGAGAAAGCCCCAAATTCAATCAGGCTCAAACCACGTGACTGCCAGCCCATGCTACATGCCCGTGGATGGAGAGACCTTGCATGTGCACACCTCCAGAGCCAGGTCCGAGGGTGTCCTGTTGAGGGAGGGGCAGAGCAAGTAAAAAACGCATTATACACAGATCAGGCACTGCAGAGGGGGAGGGGTGCATGGATTTAACCTCCTGTCTCAGTCTCTACCATTAAGAGCAATTTAAATGACATATGGTGGAAAAGATAATAATATTTCAGGTCAGAGGGAGATGGTGATGGCTGCAACCAGGACAGCATGGATGGAGAGAGGCGGATAGAGTGAGTAAATGAATCACAAGGACCTCATGACTGATGTGACGTGTATACGTGTGGGGGTGTGTGTATGGTGTGTCATGTGGTGTGGGGGGATGCGTGTGTGTGACGTGTGGTACATGTGGTGTATGTGGTATGTGCACACATGTGGTAACGTGTGTGCTGTGTGTGTCTATGTGGGGGGAGGAGGCAGTGGGAATAACAAGAATCCAAACCCCACTCCTTGTGCTGTGGGAGCACAAGGGCCCTGGTGACAGATGAGAACCAGGACACAGGTGACCATGCAGTCAGCTTGCGAGTGGGGCTGGCAGTGTCCACCGACAATGGGGTAGGAGGGGTCCAGCTCTAGCGCTTGTGGCAGGAGAGGAATTGTATGGACAAGGCGGGGTGGTCAATGGCTGTGCACAGCCCCAGACCCGGGCCTCTGGAGGAGGTCCAACCTGGACCATCACACTGCATCCCAGACTGCATTTCAGGGGACTTGGAGAGAGCCTGGGAAGTTCACTGGCCATCGCTGACTGGTTTGCCACCCTGTCCTTTCCCCCCATCAACAGGGACCAAGGGCATTTAGTGCAACAAGCTGCCACCTCCTTGGGTTCTTCCGTACAGGAGGGGCATGCACATGTGTGTATAAGAGCGCACTTGTGCATGGTGTGTGCATGTGTGACTGCATGTGTGTGGCCGTGCACACATGTGGTGTGTGTGGGTATGTGCAGCAGTCATAAAATGTATGAGCATAAACTGTGGTTTGTGTGCACATGTTGTGTGTGTGTCATGAGCACACATGTCTTTTGGTCCTTGGAGGGACAGGAAACGAGAACACATGTTGGCATGGGAAGTGAAAGCATCCGGCGGGCGGCTGGAGAGGCCCTCCCGGGGCTGGGGGACACTTGGCCCATAGATGTCAGCCAGGCCCATGTGCTGCAGAGAAGAGAGCCCAGCCCCCAGGCAGGGGAGAGGAGTGGCCTCGGCCAGGGAGGGGAGGAGGGCTGGGACCGGGGCCCAGAGGCTGCGTGGTGGGAGTGCTGATGGGCCAGGGGCCCAGGGCTGGGGTGCTGATGGGCCAGTTTCTCTCTAGCCAGAGCCCTGTCCAGGCAGGGTGGCCCGAGGAGACCTGGGAGGAGGAGTGAGCAGAGAGGAAGATGCTGGGTCCCTGTGACCTGCTCTCCAGCCTCTCAGGGCAGGAGCACTGACCTGAGTCCTGCTCAGTCCCATCCCCGGCTCACACCCCAGCTGCACGTCTGGCTCGCTTGGGGATCGTTAACAAAGATGCCCCAGGAGTGGGACCCCAGCTTCCGTATTTTTGTAAGTGTCCCTGAATTCCCAGACCCAATGCCCTATCGGACCAGAATGTTCCTGCTGACCATGTCACCAGGGAGGCCCTTTCAGGGCTTCAGCCCTCTCCCCGGAGGCCCTGTGCCCATGATGCTGACCTGCAGAATTGGGCGGTTACAGCATCTGCCGGCCGAGGGCAGCACCTTCCAAAGGGCCACCTCAGCCATCGTGAGGTCATTTGAGCGTAAAAGGGGGCAGAAGTTAAATTGTTCTTCCTCATTTCCAGCTGTCCTCGCTGCAGGAAAGAAGCCGCAGCCTTGGGAGAGGCTTCACGGGACAGTTAAAACTCGGGCCCTGAAGCCATGTCATGGCCTCGATTAAAGGACTGATTTCTGTCTTTTGAGCCTGAACAAATTCCAGAAGAACTGCCTCATCAGAGGCATCAAGATCCCTCGCACGATGGCTGAAAGAAAAGGTGTCCATGGGGAAGAATCCGCCCAGCTGCTGTGAAGCCCCCTCCCCTGCCGTCCCCACAAGTATCTCCCTCCATCACATCACCAAGCAGGTACCCGGCCGCAGGTGTGGTCAGACTCCTCCACGGTGCACCAAGCCTCATGGGACTGATACATATGGTGAGCACAGCCCTGTCTAGGGACCCGGCCCCCATCCCCCTGCCCACCCCTCAGACCCCTGCTGGCCACCTTAGCGAACTCTCCCCTTGATCCTCAGCACCCTTGGCCCTAACAAGTGACGGCCTCCACTAAAATGCAGAAGTCTAGCAGTCACTTCTAAAGTGCACAAACACAGCCATGAGGTCTTAACTCATCACATGGGCTCCCTCAGGGCCCCACGCTAGGTCTTGGAGGCCGGGACATTCCCAGCCACTTCCAGAACCCAGCCCCAGACAGACAAGAGGGCAGAAGCCAGGCATCTGGTGTGGGGTCTTTCACAGGTCGGGGAGCCTGAGAGTCACGTGGTATGTGTTCTCCATGCAGATTCCCAGGCCTCATGCCGAGACAGCCCTTTGTGCGGGTGCTGGTGGGGGCCAAGGACCTGTGGGTTTCTGGGTGCCCTCCTCACGCTGATGCTGATGCATAGGGTCCTGGGCCAGACACGCAGTGTTCTACACACCAGCCAGCATAGGAAGCCTTGTCTACAGGTGGAGCTCAAGAAATTGCTGCTTAGAAAGGACTAGAAAAGGATGTAACTATGTCATAATATGCACTATATAATAATGACTTCCTTTACGACACATCCTGCAGCTTTTAGACGGGGAAGAGGCACTATTCTACTGCACCAGGATTCAGCAAATTCCATATATCGTGTACTAACTTCCCTGTAAACACTGGGCCTGAAAGATGTGCGGGGCTGGGGTAGGGGAGGACATTTTTCAAACAAGTTGGAAAAATACTGGATTCTACTTGACTAAACTGTGGGTCTTCTCAGAGTCTTTGATCCGCTAATGGGCACTGCATACCTTCAAGGACAAATCGAGAGTGTACAGAATATTTCCCAAACTTACTGAAGCAAAGCACCTTGTTTTATTTTTTAATGGAACCTATTTTAGCATCATGAAACATAAATGGGGAAATCTCTAGTTCACCGTTTCACAGAGTTTTCTAGTTTTCAACATGCTTCTGTAAATAAGAATCTCCTGGAATGTCCACGCCCAGTTCCTGCCTCTGCAGGCAAGTGGCTTCATTCCTGTTTTGTTGAGAATGCCTGAAGATTCCTTAACCAGGAAGGCTGGAAAGTGACCAGAGAAATTATCATATTGTCTTGGTTCTAAGACACAGGATCCTTCTGATAACAGCTTGTAGAGAAAAAAAGAAAGAAAGAAAAAAGCAGTGAGAGCATCAGTTCCAGCCAGTACGCTGGCAGCTCACACCCACCATGGTTTATTTCCAGCCCATGCTGCGCAGTCATGATGGGTCAGCTGGGCTGTGCCCTAGGACCTCTCCCCATTCTGGGCCACAGGCTGATGGGGCAGCCCTCCACCCCCAACACTGCTCATCACCAAGCAGAGGGCAGGACAGCTCTGAAGGGTCACACGCCTTCAATGCAAACAGCCTGTAAGTGACACACATCACTCCCACTCAGATAACTCATGTGGCAGAACCCATCCCCCAGGCCCACCCCACCACCCAGGCCTGGAACGCAGCCCTGCTGGGTACCACGAGCCTGGAAAGCTGGAAAGCCTGCCCACCCTGGTCGTGGTGTGACCCTGACCACCTGGCACGTCCTAACTTCAGCAACACTAAGATATAAAGATGAATCTTAACATTTAAGAAAATGGAATTTAAAAAATTGTGCTTACGTTCCATGTTTCCTGACTGGTTAATATGTGCACAGGTATGTATCCGTGTACACATTGGCCAAGTATTTGTGCCACGACAGCTCTGAGTGACCAACCTGCCTTGCCAAGAAGGAAGTGACCTTTCGCACACTCGGGGCCACCTGCCCTGGCTCTGGAGTCCCAGAGGCTGCAAAGGAGGCAGTCGGCTTTCCTCAGCATTTGTCCCTGGTTCCTCATCAGAGGCATGAACAAGAATTCCCAGCCTTGCCCCTGCCTCCCAGGGCCCCAGGATGCTGCATCTAGGTTTGCAATCGCCCAAATCCATGCCACGTGGAAATGTCCCTCCAAACACTCTTTGCCAGGACATTTGTGATGCTGTGGCCATAGGCACAGTGCTTTACAGGCACCCAACTTTAGCAGGCAAAGTAAGATCCCCTCACAAAGAGCTATGAATCAGATGGCCCCCAGTGCAACCATCCTGCCCCTGTGACCTCCCTGGCCCCAAATGTGGGTGACCCTTCACATCTGTCCTCCGTCTAATCATCACGGCCGTCCCTGGAGGGCAGCCGGGGTGATGTACAATCATTCTCTCTTATAGATGAACAGACAGCAAGGCACCAGCTTGAAGTCACTCGGATAATTGACATTCTGGTTTTTCAGGCGTCCGGTGCTTTTGGCCCCTCTGCTGATGGCTTTCCACCAAGGCCCAGGAGAGGGTGGAACATTCTGTGGGAGTTTATTTTGAGAAGAGCCACAGACTAGATCTGCCAATCTTGGAAGGAACCTGGTAGGTTCCTTTCATTCTGGAAGTAACACCAGGATACGAGGTGGGCAAACGGGCTGACAGCATCCCCTCCGTAGACTCCCATAGATGGTTGCTCACAAGCTGTATCACAACATGCATGGAAGCACCTGGGAAGTATTAACGAATGGGAAGCTTCCCCTCTCACGTGGATGTTTATCTGCAGCCTGTCTCTCTGCCAACAGGACCAGGGCCTCTTGAGGGAGAGTGGTCCCTCCCCACGTTCCCAAACTGCAGGGCAGGTGGCGGCTCATGCCCTGAGCCCTGCTCCTCCCCCTGGTGAAAGTGACAGGCCAGGGGAGGCTGCTCCAGTGTGGGCCCCTGCCAGCCTCCAGGACAGAAGCTGCTCCTCGCCGAGGCAAGGATGCTGCTTTGGGCGCTCCAGCTACTTTCCCACCTTGGGTCAGAAGACCTCAAGCAGTGTGCTTTGTACATGTCTACTCATCAAATTAATCTAAGGGGACATCAAACCTGGGGTGGCAGGTCCAGGTCTAGACATACAATTCCAGGCTGCCTTTCTTGGAAGGCACAAAGAAGATATTTTATTCTTTCCTCATAAGGCCAGAAAAGAGAAGAAGGAAAAAAGCTGTCTGAAATACCAGGCTCTTTTTTTTCCTTTACAATTGATACTATTATATTAAGGGAACTTATTTTTTAAATTAGAATCATGTGTTAAATGTACATTGAGATGCTTGCTACTTGAAAGAATCCTAGAGTAAATCCTTTGGCAAACATCATTCCTGCCAGAATTTAATTTATATATATTAGAGTTATAACTGCTTTAGGTACTTAAAAAAAAAAAAGCAACAATGCAGCATATCAGGGAAATGTAAAAGATTAAAACAACAAATAAGTTCTAAGGCAGGTGCTGAGAGGCACACAGTGGGGTCCACAGCTGGGGACACAAGGCCGCACCCTCATGGAGTCAGGGTGGGTGACAGCCAGCAGGGCCCACCCACCACCTACTCAGAGGAGGGCACTAGAAAGGGGACCTGAACCTCTCATGTGACAACACATTTAAAAAGACAAGCTAATAAACAAATTTTAAGAAACCCAAACTGCCCTCTCTAGTTGAGCTCACAATGACAATAAAATTGGAGAACTGCATTCTCGGGAACCCAGATCAGAAATAAATAACAAAGCGATCAGCTCCTGGGTGTGTGTCCAGACTGAGGCTATGAAAATTGTGGTTTCTGTCTATGACAGCGTCTCCCTGGGTCCTCGGCCTGGGGGGTTTCCAAACCCTACCTATTTCAAGGTCACTCAGGTTGCTGTTCAGAGCTTTTCCTCCAAATTAAGCCATTACATTTTTTCCTCTTTGCCTTCATAGCATTCTGGCTCATTTTCCCACCACCCACAGCTCTCTGGAGACTTTGCTACAAGTCTGGAGAAGCCGGGATTGATAAAACAATGGAATTCTAAGGAAGACAGGTCCCCTTTCACAAATGAGACATCAAACACCAGGAGATTTGGTGCATTTCAGTCACGGTTTTCGGTTGTGTCATGCTCTATCCAGAAACTCAATATCATTTACAGATTAGAAGGAATTCTGCGCAATGAATGTTTCTACTCTGGCCCTTTCTTCTACTGATCATTGAAAAACCCAGGATTTTTGTTCTCCTGGAGGCCTCGCAAGTCAGGACACATGAGTGGTTTCTGGAAGCATGAACTGCTTCTGAATGGCAACCTGCACTTTCTGGGTTTTTGGCAAATCCTTTCCACAGCTAAGAAGCTGGTATACTGCCTTACCCTCTGAGGAGACAGGGGCCAGTGGATCCTGAAATTGAGCCACCAGCCACTAGCCAAACCATACCCCTGGCCTGGGCTGCAAAGGGTCCCACCTTCTCATTGACCCCAAGGTGCCACCTACCTGGCAAACCCACCTGCCAGCTTCCCATCTGTACACAGAGACACACCATGCAGGCCAGGAGCAGCCTTAACACCAAATTTTTTAACACAGTAATTCTATGCCTATAAACTTATCCTTAGAAAATAAAAGGACAAACACAAACAGAGGTATGGACACAAGAAGATGGTCATTGCATCTCTGTTTCTAAGGAGCAAAATAGAAGCTGAGAATTTCAACAAAAGGGTATTATGGTTGCTACTGGTGCTGCTAATGGAGCAGCCTGGTCTTCCTCCTTCCAGATGAGGGGTGATAGTGGCTGCCCTGCCCCGGGGAATAAAGCCACAGCCTTGCTTTGGCTGACAAGGAGCAGGCAGAGGTGTCCTGCCACCTCCTGGAGGGATGGCTCCCATGCGGCCCTGCCCCTGCCCCACCCTGCAACGTTCTCTGCAGGGGCCTCTCTGTCAGTCTTGGTCCCAGAGGCCCATGCTGACCCAGGATGGACCCGAAATGGGAGTGAGCAATAAGCCACTGCCATCCTGAAGTTGTTTGTTAACAAAGCACAACAGAGCTTATGGTGACTGACACAGAAATGAGTATCTAGTAGTGAGCTTCTGTTGTAAATAATATTAACTTATGTAGATTGGCCTCGGGGGTTGGATAGAGAGGAAGGATACTCTTATCTGAGGCTGGGAGGATGAGGAAAGATTCATTGAAAGCATTTCCAGGGAACACCTGGAGGGCAGATCTTGTACTTACTAAAGGTGGAGGGCTCAGGGTCCAGCAGGTGTGGGGTTCACTGTTTGCTGGGTTTGATTAGGTAAAACAAGAAATATGAGCTCAGAAGAGAACTTGCTGGGGCTTCCCCGGTGGCGCAATGATTAAGAATCTGCCTGCCAATGCCGGGGACACGGGTTCGAGCCCTGGTCTGGGAAGATCCCACATGCCGTGGAGCAACTAGGTCCGTGAGCCACAACTACTGAGCCTGCGCGTCTGGAGCTTGTGCTCCGCAACGGGAGAGGCCACAGCAGTGAGAGGCCCGCGTACCGCAAAAAAAAAAAAAAAAAGTTAGGTTTACACTATACTGTGGTCTATTAAGTACACAATAGCATTATGCCTAAAAAAATGTATATACCTTAATTAAAATACCTTATTGCTAAAAATGTTAATCATCATCTGAGCCTTCAGCAGATTGTAATCTTTTTGCAACGGTCACATCAAAGATCACTGATCAGGGGTTGAGATCAAGATGGTAGAGTAGGAGGACACGTCAAAAATAAACCTACATGTGGAACATTCCCATTGAAAACAACCTGAAGCCTGGCAGGAAGACTCTGCTACAGCCAAGGCTACAGAAAAAGCCAAATGGAGTCAGGCAGGAAGGGAAGTGAGCGATCAGGTTGGGACAAGCACCCGTGGGAGGGGATATAGAAGAGGAGGGGGATTACATGGGCTCAGGGATCCTGCCTGGGAAGTGAGGAGCTAGAACCACATATTGGGCACCCAGCCTTGGGGTCTGACACCAGGTAGATGAGTCCACTGAGCTGCCCTTTCCTCTTCTTCACCCTGCCCCCCATAGGGTGATGATGGTCACTGAACATAGGAGTAGTTCGGTTCATACTTGGCTCTGGCTCTAACCCCTCCATCTCCAGCCCCACCTCCCACCATGATGATAGCTGCCAGCACATCCTGGGGGAAGATGTGACCCATGCTCACGTCAGATCCAGCTCTCCCACCAAAGCCACTGTACACACACGAACTGCATAGGACGTTTCCGTACAAGGACACCCTTCAAGACCAGGACAGGTGACTGTTTCAACTAGTTTAATAGAGACAGTTAAACAAAATGAGAAGACAGAGGAATTTGTTACAAATGAAGGAACAATAAAAATATCTTGAAAAAACAACTAATAAAATAGAGATAAATAATTTACCAGATAAAGAGTTCAAAGAATTATTAATAAAAATGCTAACTGAACTTGGGTAAAGAATAGATGAACAGTTTGAATTTTAACAAGGAACTAGAAAACAGAGAAAAGAATCAGTCAGAGCTGAAGAATACAATAACTAAAATGAAAAACACACTAGAAGAAACTAACAGCAGATTAGGTGATACAGAAGAATGCATAAGTGATCTGGAGGATGGTATAATGGAAATTACCTGATCAGAGCAGCAAAAAGGGAAACAGATTTTAAAAATGAGGACACTTTAAGAAACCTCTCGTACAACATCATGTGTACTAAACATTCGCATTATAGGGGTCCCAGAAGGAGAAGAGAGAAAGTGTTCAAAAACGTATTTGATCAAATTATGGCTAAAAACTTCCTGAAGCTGAAGAAGGAAATAGACATCCAGGTACAGGAAATACAGAGAGTCCCAAACAAGACGAATCCAAACAGACCAAGACATACCATAATTAAAATGGCAAAAGTTAAAGAGAATTTTAAAGGCAACAAGAAAGAAGCAAAGAGGCATATACAAGGGAAACCCCACAAGGCTATTTGTTTATTTTTTCTGACTTTTCTGAAGAAACTCTGCAGACCAGAAGGGGCTGGCATGATATATTTAAAATGCTGAAAGGGAAAATCCTGCAACCTAGGATACTCTATATAGCAAGGTTATCATTCTGAATTGAAGGAGAAATAAGGAACTTCTCAGACAAGCAAAAAACTAAGAGCTTCATAAATACTAAACCAACCCTAAAAGAAGTGTTAAAGGGTCTTCTCCAAGTGGAAGAGGAAAGGCTACAAAAAGTAGTAATTTACAGGAAAGGCAAAATCCCACTAGTAAAGGCAAATATATAGTAAAGGCTATGGATCAACCACTTAAATAAGCTAGTACTAAGATTAAAAGACAAAAATTGTAAAATCAACTATAACTACAATAAACAGGTAAGAGATAAACATGAAGATGTAAAATATGACTTCAAAACCATAAAATGTGTGTGTGTGGGAGTACAAAATATAGATCTTTTAGAATGTGTCTGAACTTAAGTGACTATCAGTTTAAAACAAGTATATATAAGTCAACACATATGAACCCCATGGTAACCACAAATTTAAAAACCTACAATAGATATACACAAAATAGAGAATGGAGCACAAATATACCACTAAAGAAAATCATCAAGCCACAAGGAAGAAACTAAAAGAGAAGGAACAAAAAAGGACTACAGAAACAACCAGAAAGCAAGTAACAAAATGGCAATAAGTATATACCTATCACTAACCACTTTAAATATCAATGGACTAAATGCTCCAATCAAAAGACACACAGTAGCTGACTGGATTAAAAAAAAGACCCATCTATATGCTGCTTACAAGGGACTCATTTCGGAGCTAAGGACACACACAGACTGAAAGTGAGGGAATGGAAAAAGATATTTCATGCCAATGGAAATAAAAGAAAGCTGGGGCAGCAATACTAATAAAAGACAAAGTAGGCTTTAAAACAAAGTCTATAACAAAAGACAAAGAAGGGCATTATACAATGATAAAGGGATCAGTACAAGAGAATATAACATTTGTTAACATATATGCACCTAATATAGGTGCAACTAAATATATAAAGCAAATATTAACATACATAAAGGGAGAAATTGACAATACAACAGTAGTAGGGGATTTTAACACTCCACTACATCAATGGACAGATCATCCAGATAGAAAATCAATAAGGCAATAGTGGTTTTAAATGACGTATTAAACCAGTTGGACTTAACAGATATCTACAGGCCATTCCACACAAAAATAGCAGAATATACATTCTTTTCAAGTGCATGTGAAATGTTCTCCAGGGTAGATCACATGGTAAGCCACTAAACAAGTCTCATCAAAGTTAAGAGAATAGAAATTATATCTAACATTTTTCCCAACCACAACAGTATGAAACTAGAAATGAATTCCATGTAAAAAAACAGAAAAAACACAAACACACAGAGACTAAACAACACGCTACCAAAGATGGGTGAATGAAGAAATAAAGAGAAAATCATAAAATACCTTGAGAGAAATAAAAATAAAAACACAACTTTCAAAAATCTAAGGGATGCAGCAAAAGCAGTTCTAAGAGGGAATTTTAGAGCGAAATAGGTCTACCTCAAGAAACAAGAAAAATCTTAAACAACTTAATCTACCATCTAAAGGAATTAGATAAAGAAGAACAAACAAACCCCAAAGTCAGCAGAAGGAAATAATAAAGATTGAGAGGAAATAAATAAAAGAGACCAAAAAAACCCAAACAATAGAAAAGATGAATCAAACCAGAGTTGTTTTTGAAAAGATAAGCAAAATTGATAAGCCTTTAGCCAGGCTCACTAAGAAAAAAAAAAGAGAGAGGCCCCAACTAAACAAAATAAGAATAAGGAGAAATTACAACCAGTATTTCAAAGATACAAAAAATCAAAAGAGAATATTATGAACAGTTATATACCAACAAATTGGTCTACATAGAAGAAATCAATACATTTCTAGAAACATACAGTCTTCCAAGACTGAATCAGGAGGAAATAGACAATCTGAACAGATCAACCACTAGTAGTGAAACTGAACTAGTAATTAAAAAAAAAAAAAACTCCCTGCAAACAAAAGTCCAGGACTGGATGGCTTCATAGGTTGAATTCTACCAAACATATAGAGAAGAGCTAATACCTATTCTTCTCAAACTATTCCAAAAAATTGAAGAGGAAGGAACACTCCCAAATTCATTCTATGAGGCCATCATTACCCCGATACCAAAATGAGACAAAGACACTATAAAAAATAAAATTACAGGCCAATATCTCTGATGAATATAGATGCAAAAATGCTCAACAAAATATTAGCAAACCAAGTTCAACAATATATAAAAAGGATCATACACCATGATGAAGTGGAATTTATTCCAGAGATGCAGGATGGTTCAGTATCTGCAAACCAATGGATGTGCTACACTACATTAACAAAAGGAAGGATCAAATCACATGATCATCTCAATAGTTGCAGAAAAAGTATATGACAAAATTCAATATCCATTCATGATAAAAACTCTCATCAAAGTCAATATAGAAAGAACATGTCTCAACATAATAAAGGCCATTTATGGCAAACCCACAGCTAACGTTAAACTCAATGGTAAAAAGCTGAAAGCTTTTCCTTTAAAACCAGGAACAAGATAAGGATGTTTCCTCTTGCCACATGTGTTTAACATAGTATTGGAAGTCGTAGCCACAGCAATCAGACAAGGGAAAGAAATAAAAGGCATCCAAATTGGAAGGGAAGAAGTAACACTGTTACTATTTGCTGTTGACATGATAGTATATTTAGAAAAAACCCCAAAATCTCCACCAAAATTATGAGAACTAATATATGAATTCAGTAAAGTTTCAGGAAACAAGATTAATATACAGAAATCTGGGGACTTCTCTAGTGGCACAGTGGTTAAGAATCTGCCTGCCAATGCAGGGGACACGGGTTCGAGCCCCAGTTCGGCAAGATCCCACATGCCGCGGAGCAGCTAAGTCCATGTACCACAACTACTGAGCGTGCGGTCTAGAGCTCGTGAGCCATAACTACTGAAGCCCAGGCACCTAGAGCCCATGCTCCTCAACAAGAGAAGCCACCGCAATGAGAAGCCCACGCACTACAATGAAGAGTAGCTCCCACTCGCTGCAACTAGAGAAAAGCCCATGCACAGCAACAAAGACCTAACACAGCCAAAAATAAATAAATATTTTTTTTTAAATCTGTTGCTTTTCTATACCCTAACAATGAACTATCAGAAAGAGAAAGCAAGAAGAAGTCCATTTAAAATTTCATCAAAAGGAATAAAATACCTCGGAATAAACTTAACCATGGAGGCCAAAGACCTATACTATGAAAACTATAGGACACTGATGAAGAAAACTGAAGATGATACAAAGAAATGGAAAGATATCCTGTGTTCATGATTTGGAAGAATTAATATTGTTAAAATGTCCATACTACCCAAAGTAATCTACAAATTTAATGCAATCCCTAGCCAAATACCCATGACATTTTTCACAGAACTAGAACAAATAATCCTAAAACTTATATGGAACCACAAAAGACCCCAAACAGCCAAAACAGTCTTGAGAAAAAAAGGACAAAGCCAGAAGTATCACGCTCTCTGACTTCAGACTATATTATATAGCTAAAGTAATTGAAACAGCATGGTACTGGCATAAAACCAGACACATAGATCAATGAAACAGAACAGAGAGCCCAGAAATAAACCCATGCACTTATCGTCAATTAATTTATGACAAAGGAAACAAGAATAAAAATGGGAAAAGACTGTCTCTTCATTAAGGGGAAATGCTGGGAAAACTGAACAGCTACATGTAAAAGAATTAAATTAGAACAGTTTCCCATAGCATATACAAAAATAAGCTCAAAATGGATTAAAGACCTAAATGTAAGACTGGAAGCCACAAAACTCCTAGACAAAAACATGGGCAGAACACTCTTTGACATAAACCATAGAAATATTGTTTTGGATCTGTCTCCTCTGGCAAAGGAAACAAAAGCAAAAATAAACAAATGGGACCTTATTAAACTTAAAAGCTTCTGCACAGCAAAGGAAACCACTGACAAAATGAAAACACCTATGGAAAGGGAGGAAATATTTGCAAATGCTGTGACCAACAAGGGGTTAATATCCAAAATATATGAAAAGGTCATACAGCTCAACATCAAAACAAACAACAAACAAACAAACAACTCAATCAAAAGACGGGTAGAAGACCTGAATAGACATTTCTCCAAAGAAGACATACAGATGGTCAACAGGCACATGAAAAGATGCTCAACATCACTAATTATTAGAGACATGAAGATCAAAACAACAATGAGATATCACCTCACAGTAGTCAGAATGGCTATCATCAAAAAGTCTACAAATAACAAAAGCTGGAGAGGGTGGGAATGTAAACTGGTGCAGTTGATACAGAAAACAGTACGGAGATTCCTCAAAAAACTAAAAATAGAATTACCATATGATCCAGCAATTCCATTCCTGAGTAGATATCGAAAGAAAACAAAGACGCTAATTGGAAAAGATACATGCATCTCAACGTTCATAGCAGCACAATTTATAATAGTGAAGATATGGAAGTAACCTGTTTGTCCATCAACAGATGAATGGATAAAGAAAATGTGGTGTGTATCTACAATGGAATATTACTCAGCCATAAAAAAGGATTGAAAATTTGCCATTTGCAGCAACATGGATGGACCTAGACATTATCATACTGAGTGGAGTAAGTCAAACAGAGAAAGAGAAATATTATATGCTATCATTTATATGTGGAATCTAAGAAATAATGCAAATGAATGAATATAACAAAACAGAATCAGACTCACAGACAACAAAGGAGCGGTTACCAGTGGGGAGAGGGGTGGTGGAGTAGGACAAGGGTAGGGGATTTGAAGGTACATACTACCATGTTGTAAAATAAATAAGCTACAAGGATATATTGTACAGCACAGGGAATGTAGCCACTATTTTAAAACAACTTTATAGTATAATCTATAAAAATACTGAATCACTATGCTGTAAACCTGAAACTAATATAATATTGTAAATCAACTATACTTAAACAAAAGAAAAAAATGATCACTGGTCACAGATCATCATAATAAATATAATAACAACAAAAAAACTTTAAATCTTGGGAGAATTACCAAAATGTGACACAGTGACAAGAAATGAGCAAATGCTGTTGGAAAAATAGCACCAAGTGCTTGACACACTGTCTCCTCACGCAAAGGAAACAACTGATTGTATAAAGATTGCCCCATATCTTCAATTTGTAAAAAAACTGAATATCTGAGAAGCGCATAAAGTACAATAAAACGAGGTCTGCCTGTATGTACATATATTATATATATATATTACATAGGCTGTGATAATGAAATTATTATCACAGCAGTTATAGCTTTATGACTGTCTTATGACTGTCTTCTAGGTACACAGGTTTCCCCTTCTCTCCTGTCCTCATCACCCGGACACTGTGAAGTAGGTATCGTTCACATGGCAGATGAGACGATGAGAGGTTGAATAAAGCTCTTGCTCTGAGTGTCAGACACAAAAGCTCATCTAGAAAGCTCACTCCTGTCCTCCTCCCCTCAAGTGATATGGTTATTTGCTTCTGTTGGCAAGCTCTTAATACCTAATATCGCAGAAAGCAACAACGGAAAGTAATGACAGTACAATACAGAGACAAACCTGTAAAGATTCTCATGCAAGCAGGCAACTGAGCATATCAATTAACATCCTTTTCTTTTTTCTTTTTAATTTATTTATTTAATTAATTTATTTTTGGCTGCATTGGGTCTTCGTTGCTGCGCGGGCTCTCTCTAGTTGTGGCGAGCAGGGGCTACTCTTCCTTGCCATGCGCGGGCTTTTCATGGCAGTGGCTTCTCTTGCTGCGGAGCACGGGCTCTAGGCGCTGGACTTCAGTAGTTGTGGCACATGGGCTTGGTAGTTGTGGCTTGTAGGATCTGGAGCGCAGGCTCAGTAGTTGTGGCTCACCGGCTTAGTTGCTCCGCTGCATGTGGGATCTTCCCAGACCAGGGCTCAAACCCGTGTCCCCTGCATTGGCAGGCGGATTCTTAACCACTGCACCACTCAGGAAGTCCAAACATCCTTTTCATTCTTGGAATGAAAGTGGTGAAGTGGTATCTCATTGCGGTTTTGATTTGCATTTCCCCAATGACTGTATGTTGAGCATCTTTTCATGTGCCACTTATATACCATCTCTGGAGGAATGTCTACTCAAATTTTTTGGTCTATTTTTTATTGGGCTATTATTTGTCTTTTTTATTAAGTTGTAAGAATTCTTTATATGTTCTGCATATGAGTTCTTTGATGATACAATTTTACAAGTATCTTCACTCATTCCTTGAGCTGTCTTTTTGCTGCCTTGAAGGTCTTGTTTGCAGCACAAAAGTTTTAAATTTTGATGTGGTGCAATTTATCTATTTTGTTATTTAGTTGCTTCTGCTTTGGGTGTTGTAGGTGGTAGCTTTTTGAAGTGAGAGAGCTGTTGGCGGCCATCCGCCCCCAGGTGGGTGAGGGGACTCAAGAGGGAATCAATCAGTCCACATGGAGAGAGAATGACAGTCACACAGAGAGAAATAGAGGAGAATGTGTGAGGTGGAGAAATGTGCAGGGGAGACAGGCCTGGGCTCCCCCAGCACCGCTCTCTCGGGCCAGCACACCTGAGACCAGCTGGACGTGATAGGAACCCCTTGGAACCCTAGAGACCTGCTTCCCAGCTCTTCCAGTTTCAGCTGTTTGCCAACAAAAAGACAAAGAAACAACAATGAAGAAAACAAGGACTCTGACCAGTGTACGCGGTTTAGAGATGAGAAGAAAGAGGCTCCAAGAGGATCAGGCCCCGTCAAGGGACTGGGATTCCAATGCCAGCCTGTGCCCCAGCCCGTCCCCCCACCTCCGGCCTCCCCATGGGCAGGACACAAGCATCACAAAGAAGCAGATAAGCCTCTTTACTTGTAAAGAGTCTCACAGAAAACCTCCTTCCAAAAGCACGCTGTTTCAGCTGCCTGGACTTTCTAACGTGAGCGAGATGAGGAATCAGAGTCAGCAGAGCCTTCATCTTCAATTCCGGAGGCCAGGAGCCCCATGAGGGGCACCACTCATGACCGTGCTGGCTGGTGCTGTGGAATCACTCAGAAGGGAAGAGCAGGCCCGTTGGAATCAAGGGGGCAAATCTTTAAGACAACACAGTAACACGAGCCCAGGAAAAATCCAGGTACAGAAAGAACCTCAAGGTAGAGGGAGGGCTGGTGGCCAAATGGAAGCTGCCGAAGTCTCCACGGACTATGACTGGTCAAAACTCAATTTTATAAATTTTCTGTGTGGAAAACTAAAACATCTGCTGTTCCATATACAAACTACAGAGTGAAATGGAACAAAAAGCTTGACTGATGGGGGTGGGATTTCAGTGTTGAAAAACATTGGTTCAAAGGATGCTCCAGCTCGTGTTTCAAAGACAAAAAATAATGTGTCCACAGAGCACCACTCCTGGGCCCTCTCCCCATCTCTCTCTACATCAGCAACCTCCCTCCAATCACACGAACCTGGGCTTCTAGGGTGGAGGCCACCTTTCTCTCACCCCATGGGCTTCAGACTCAGAACACTCTACACACAAAGCAGTACCTCTCTCTAAACAAAATAATGAATCTATATGTGATCATCAAAATGCAGATTCCCACCAACCAGTCTTGCCAACAGAGACGATACGTTTATCCTAAAGGAATTAAAATAACTTACTAACCTGCTTCCAATAGTCACCATATCTGTGATTTCAACATCTCGTGGCAGAGAACAGGTGAACATGAAGTTAGCCAAAGTGTACTTCCAGAAGGGCAGTGCCTCCAGAACCTGATAGAAAATATCTCAACTCACTTTCTTCTCAGATAAACACAGATGAGAATCTTGGACATGAATTTAATTTCTCTTATTGCACATGTACTTTAGGATATAAAACTCTCAGAAGATAAATCCATGTAGTTCATGGGAGGCTAGAATCTCGAACTGGCTGGTCCTGGGTCATCATTAGCAGCCTAAATCACATGCTGTAAAATGTGGATTTCACAATGCTCCCAAAAGGCAGTCTTGGGATAAAGAAGATGTGGCACATATATACAATGGAATATTACTCAGCCATAAAAAGAAACGAACTTGAGTTATTTGCAGTGAGGTGGATGGACCTAGAGTCTGTCATACAGAGTGAAGTAAGTCAGAAAGAGAAAAACAAATACCATATGCTAACACATATATATGGAATCTAAAAAAAAAAAAGCTTCTGAAGAACCTAGGTGCAGGACAGGAATAAAGATACAGACATAGAGAATGGACCTGAGGACACAGGGAGGGGGAAGGGTAAGCTGGGACGAAATGAGAGAGTGCCATGGACATATATACACTACCAAATATAAAATAGCTAGCTTGTGGGAAGCAGCCACATAGCACAGGGAGATCAGCTCGGTGCTTTGTGACCACCTAGAGGGATGGGATAGGGAGGGTGGGAGGAGACACAAGAGGGAGGAGATATGGGGATATATGTATATGTATAGCTGATTCACCTTGTTATAAAGCAGAAACTAACACACCACTGTAAAGCAATTATACTCCAATAAGGATGTTAAAAAAAAGAACACCTGAAAAAAAAAAGAATTTTAACGGTTAGGAATTTTAATTTTAAAACTATGCAGAAATAATAAGGATGAAAGGAAACAACTCTGTGTGAAAAGTAGGTAAGGAAAGTAGAATGACTGACTGTTCCAGAATGAGAAAAGGGGGGGAAATAGGACGAACTTTTTAGCAGTTTTGTGGAAAAAGGATCTTGGGTAGGAATTTTATGCATGGTCAAGCTGGGTAAGATTGGGATAAATTTATTTAAATTAACAAATGAGTTTTAATATCAAAAGTACACTGATATAAAACTAGAATTGTTTTTCTCTCTGTTAAAAGGACAAAGTTTTATTGGATTTTTGGTCTGCTTTTTTTTTTTTTTTTTTTTTTTTTTTTTTTTTATCCGACAGGGCACGAACCCATGTCCCCTGCCTCGGCAGGCAGGCTCTCAACCACTGCGCCACCAGGGAAGCCCCCTGGTCTGCTTTTGATAACAGATTGTGAATTTTCTTTTTTTTACCTTTTAAATAACTGCCTAGAAAGCCCCCACACACAAAAAAATGGGAATCTTGTTTAAAATTATAAGCTTCAACATAAAACGTGGTTGTTATAAAGCAGAAACTAACACACCATTGTAAAGCAGTTATACTCCAATAAAGATGTTTTAAAAAAAAACATAAAACGTGGCTAATGGCATAAACTGTAATATGTCATTAACCTTACACCCTCAAAAATCCATCCATTCACTCATTCATCCATTCATTCATCTATCATTCTACCTTCATTGGGCATCTTCCAGACAGTCCTAAACAATGGTTAGGTAGGTAAAAACACAAAGACACAGTCCCAGGCATGAAGAGTATAGTAGGGACAGGATTACGCAGTAGGCAGACCATCTGCTGGATTATCAACAAAGCGGGGCACCAAACACAAGGCCCTTGTTCTGTTTCTGGAACAGGACCCTTCCTGCCCAGGGATCTGCAGCGTGCTCCCCAGCCTGACAGGCTCCAGATCAGCATCGGGGCCTGATCTAAGCATCTCCTCCCCGAGGCCTTCCTTAGCCACATCTCACCTCTGTTCTCCATCGCTTCACCTGCTTCATTTCCATAGCAACTCTCATCACCTGTTCATGGATGCCAGCTCACCAGGTATTCCCAATCCCTACAGCACACCGAGCATTGCTGAGCAGCATTTTTCATTAAGGACAAAGAAAGGGAAGCAAGGATGTGACAGCAAAACAGAAAGACTTGCTAAATTTCAGAGAAATGCTTCTTTGCTACAGGAGACAGCTTCTTAAAAGATTGCTCTAAAGGTAACAAAAACACTACGAAAAGACTTGAAGTTATAGCTGTCATTTTGTAAAAAAGCATTTTCAACTTAGTGACTATCGACTGCTCTGCTAAGAAAGATGAAGACATTATATATTTGCCTGGCCTCTCCTTTTTCCCTCCCAGTGATTTTCCTATGTTACATTACTATTTGTAAGGTTTATATTATCTATACTATGTGCTGCCACTATAACTCACACAGATGGTCGATCTTTCTTACTTTTATATTTAAAGAGATTTGAGGTTCACCACCCATTTACAAGTGCTGAACTTTTATGCACTTCTATTTTGGCTGGATTTTGACATTCAATGGTTTTATTCAAAACCCTTATTCAGAAGGGCTCACAGAATCTAAGCTTTCTGATTTCGGGCATGCTTGAGAATATCTGTCCACTGTCTCTGTCTTTACACTAGTCAGTTTGGCTAAATAAGGAACTATTGGGACATCCATTGTCTTACTCAGAATCCATCAGTGTCCCTTCAGAGGGTGCATCTCAGCACAGGCTGGCCCAGCATGTTCTATCCCGACTGATGCTCCTTACCTTTTCTGCCCTGTTACTTTTTCCTTTCACCAACCCCTCCCTATTTCCTCCACCCCCAGATCCTGGCAAGCACTTTTCTACTCTCTGTTTCTGAGTTTTACTTTCTTTTTTTTTTTTTTTTTTCAGATCCCATATATAAGGGGTACCACGCAGTATTTGTCTTTCTCTGCCTGGCTTATTTCACTTATCATAATGTGCTCCAGGTTCATCCGTGTTGTTATAAATGGCAAGATTTGCTTCCTTCTCATGGCTGAATAATATTCCATTGTATATACATATAATATGGTGTATATATATTGTGAATAATGCTGTAATGCACATGAGAATGCAGATATATCTTTGAGATCCTGTTTTCATTTCCTTTAGATATATACCCAGAAGTAGAATTGATGGATCATATGTTAGTTCTATTTTTAATTTTTTGAGGAACCTCTATACTGTTTTCCATAGTGGCTGCACCAACTTAGGTTCCTACCAACAGTGTAGGAGGGTTCCCTTTTCTCCACATCCTCGCCAATACTCACCAATATCTCTTGTCATCTTGATGATAGCCACGTGACAGGTGTAAGGTGATATCTCACTGTGATTTTAATTTGCATTTCCCTGATGATTAGCGATGTTGAACACCTTCTCACATACTTGTTGGCCATCTGTACGTCTTCTTTGGAAAAATGTCTATTTGGGGCCTCTGCCCATTTTTTAATAGAATTTTTTGTTTTGTTTTGCTATTGAGTTGTATTCCATATTTTGGATATTAACCCCTTATCAAATATATGATTTGCAAATATTTTCGCCCATCCCACCAGTTGCTTTTCCAGTTTGCTGATGGTTTCCTTTGTTGTGTAGAAGCTTTTAGTTTGATGTAGTTCAATTTGTCCATTTTGACTTTTGTTGCCTTTGTTTTAGGTGTCATATCCAAAAAACCATCACCAAGACCAACATCAAGGATTTTATGCCTTGTTTTTTTTTTTTTTTGCTTTCTGGGAGTTTTATGTTTTTACGTCTTACATTCAAGTCTTTAATCCGTTTTGAGTTGGTTTTTTGGTATGGTGTAAGAGAGGGGTCCAGGTTTGGTAATTTTCTTAAAAGCTTAACAAAATACAATTCCTTATGAATGACAGAGTCAAGTTTGGCCTGGATATTTACATAGTTTTCTTTGATCATCTACTTAACTTTTCCCCTTCTTTTCTAAAACTCTTTGTTAGGAAATCAAATCGCAGTGACACTTGGTTCCTTTTGTGGCGTTTCCTCCATGCTGTACCTGTCCAATGAGGCCTCTGATTTTCTGGCTTCTGAACTAGTCTTTGTGTTGCTATCATTTTTACTTTTTTCTCTTCTGATTTTTTCCCCTGAATTCCACCAATGTGGGCTTTGTTCTCTTCCGTCTCACTCAATCCTCTGAATCTTTCTTCTATGCTCAAAGTCTGCTTTAGAGATCATGTTGCCAGCATTTTCCTTGAGAGTCTGGAAACTTACTTTTCTGAACTCTTGAGCTGGTTTCTGAATCATCCACATTTTCCCGCAGTCTTTGGCTTGTGTTTTTCTTTGCCTTTCTTTATTTTCAGGTTTCTCTTGTAATTCTTTTGTAGTCCTTAGTCATCTCTGAATGAGATCAGCTATTTATCAAGGAAAAAGAGTATGGAGTAAATGGCAGGATTAGGCTGAGAAAATATAAGGCTTTGATTCAAATTTGTCTGGAATATTTTCTCACCCATCTGGACTTTATTCTGTCCTGGGAACCTGTCTCCTTGAGTGTTTGGACTTCAAGTGTAGGGCTGCCTTATAACAAAGCATTCATTGCCACGCACCCACTGGGTGGGGATTTGTCACTGCTCCCTCCCAGACCTGCCTCTCCCTATTCACCTGGGGCAGGTCCCTGAGCCAGGAGCCAGGTCACATACAACACACATGGAGGAGGGCATGGTCCCTCCTCCACCGCCACCTCTGAATACCCAGTGGCACTGACCTGGCTTCATCTGAGCAGAGAAAGTGCTCACTTCCTTCTGCATTTGCTGTCCCTGATACATAGTACATGCTCAATAAACATCTGCTTCAGGAATGAAGACTGAGTTAATAAACCAGATGAAGAAAACCAAGGAGACAAACATGGAGCACAGCACACCAGGAGGCAGTCGCAGGACAGTCTGCAAGTCAAGTCCGGAGGCACGAAGCTGACAACCCCTCCTCCAGCGAGCATGGTGCTAGATCCGGGCCAGGACTGGGGATGTGCTGGCACTTCCCACAGCTCCGGCAAGTCTCTGGCGCAGGCGTGGCCTGGGGTCATCAGTACAGTAAGGGAAGGCATTCTACACTTCATCCTGGTTCATGCCAGTTTTGTTCTGGAAGTTACTACAGTCTTCATTCTTGGTTCTGAAGGTCTCTATCCCCCACAGGGTGACAGCTCCAGGGAGCAGAGGCCACCATGCAGTGATATGAGGACACTGGAAGTCAGGATGTCACTGGAAAGGCGCCAGATGTGCTGACCTCCTCCAGGTGCACACACCTGTCTGCATCAGGCAGGGGGGAGTGTGGACACTCAGGGTCCACCTGTGTGGACCACTGGCGAGAGGGCAGCTGGTCCCCCTGCAGACCACCTCCTTTCGGCTCTGAAGAGCCCACCTGTAGCACAACGCAGGGAGGCAGAAGACACCCCAAATGACTGTGCCACAGGGAACAGAGGTTCAGAATCAGAATCTAGGCAGACAGATGGAAAAGGAAAAGGGCCCTTCCTTGACACCTGAGTTTGCTGCCTGAGATGCAGATACACCTAACCCGAGACACTCCTAAACAGCCCTCAAAGCCTCCACTCAAGGCTCAGCGAGACCCCGGCAATATCGGCCTCCAGGGAGCCACTTTCCACCCTTCTCTTGAACTCTCCATGCCCACCCAGCCCCTAGCTGGGGGCTCCCACCCCTCTTCTGGGTTAAGGGACTAAGGGATGTTCCAGACCCACCTCAGGAGGCACAGATGGCTCGAGAGTGGACAGTCAGTCTCATACCACCGCCTGCCGCTTACTCAGGCCTGGGTGCCTGTGTTCCACAGTTGCTGCCCCTTGTTCACACCTGCCCTGCTCTGTGTCTTAAATCAAACCTTCAAGAAGGCAGGAGCTGGCTCTTTGAGTCTCTAAACACTCCTACTGAACGGTTTTAACGTGCTGTTCGCAAAGTGTGACAACAAACACTAGAGAGATTCAAATAGGCTCTGTTGTCTGTGGTCCCTGAGAAAATCCTGCTAGAAGCAGTCGTATTAATGACAATGAAAAACATGAAATAGGTGCAAAATCAATGACGTGAGCCCTAATGTCTGAGTAACACACAAAAAAACGGGAAAAAATATATCCCCTGGGCCCTGAACGCCTGCAATCCCAGTGGAGAGAGAACGGAAAATATGGCAGTTGGTGCTATTATATGTTTTAGCTCCAACAAAGTGCTTTCACATGCCTTAATGCCAATGTGTCTGACAAGGACCCTGGGTATTATCTTAATTTTACATATGAGAAAACTGAGACTCAGAGAAGTAAACTTTAAAAGATTAGAGAATGCTGCAAAATAAAACAGCCAAGGTCAATACTGGAACTAAGTAGACAGTAGCTTGGTTTTGTCCTCTGCCACAGAACCCAGGATCGTAATTAAAATTATTTCATCCTGAATGTCCACTGACAGATGAATGTATATATATATATATATATATGTGTGTGTATACACACACACACACACACACACACACACACACACACACACTGGAATACTACTCGGCCATAAAAAAGAATGAAATAATGCCATTTGCAGGAACATGGATGGACCTAGAGATTATCATACTACATGAAAGTAAGCCAGATAGAGAAAGACAAATATCATATGATATCGCTTATATGTGGAATCTGAACAAAAGATACAAATGAACATATTTACAAAATAGAAACAGACTCACAGACATAGAAAACAAACTAATGGTTACCAAAAGGGAAGGTAGGGGAAAGGGATAAGTTAGGAGTTTGGGATTAACATATACACACTACTATACATAAAATAGATCAACAACAAGGACCTACTGTATAGCACAGGGAACTGTACTCAGTATCTTGTAATAACCTATAAGGAAAAAGAATCTAAAAAAGAATATATATATGTGTGTATATATAGATAACTGAATCACTGTGCTGTACACCTGAAACTAACACATTATAAATCAATTATATTTCAATAAAAAAATGATTTCATCCTGTTGC
This sequence comes from Neophocaena asiaeorientalis asiaeorientalis, assembly GCF_003031525.2. NCBI lineage: Eukaryota > Metazoa > Chordata > Mammalia > Artiodactyla > Phocoenidae > Neophocaena > Neophocaena asiaeorientalis. The sequence goes on from NW_020174055.1 coordinate 1,008,266, forward strand.
TTCTCTACCGACTTCTCAGCCATGCCAGAGATGTCGTGATGGTACACAAAGATGTGAGCCACTTACAGAATCAAAGAGGAAGACAAACACTTACTGAACATGTCCTGTGTGTGGCACTGCATCAGGTGTCACCATAGGTAATTCACACAGTCATCACCATCACTCAGCGGTAGCATCACCGTTTCACGTGTAAGGAGAATGAGTGTGAGCAAACAATGCAAATATCATCTACTGTATCACCCTGGAGCAGAGCCAGGATAAGGTGATGGGCAGGAGCTTGGATGTCACCATAAAGGTGCAGTAACCAAGGCAGTGCGATACCAGCATAATGACAGACAAATGGATCAACGGAACGGAATAAAGAGCCCAGAAATAGATCCTCACTTACATGACCATTTGATTTCTGACAAAGCCACCACCACAATTCAGCATGGATAGGATGGTCTTTGCAACAAATGGTGCTGGAAAACACTGGATATCCATATGGAAAAAAATGAACCTCAACCCCTACCCCCCACCATACGTAAAAATTAATTGAAGCTGAGTCACAAACCTTGTTGTAAAAGCTTAACTAAAGAACTTCAGGAAGAACTACAGAAGAATATCCTCATGGCTTAGGGTAGGCAAAAGCTTTTTTAGGACACAGAAAGAAATAATCATAAATGATAAATGGCAAGTTAACTTCATAAACATTTTTAAATTCTGCTTATCAAAGTCACAACTACAACTCAATAATATGAAGAAAAACCACCTAGTAAAAAGTGAAAGAGCTGGGCAGGCACTTCACCATCATTAGTCACCAAGGAGATGCAAATTCAAACTCCAATGATATACCACTGCACACGCACTGGGATGCCTTAGAGGAAATAAGGCTGACAGTAGCGAATGCTGGCAAGGATGCAGAGCAACCAGAACCCTCCAGCCTTGTGGGTGGGGGTATGAAACAGTCTGGTGGTGTTTTACAAGCCTGCCCCATGACCCAGTAATTCCATTCCTAGGTATTAACCTAAGAGAAACAAAAGCATCTGTCTACAAAAAGCCTTGTATCAAAATGTTCACAGCTGCCCTATTCATAAGAGTCCCAAACTGGGAACAGCTCAGCAGTTCAGAAACAAGAAAGTAGCCAAACAACCCCTGGCACAGCGAGACAATGGAACACAGACAGCAAGGAAGGGGAGCAAGCCACTGATAAAGCAACAATACGGATGAATCGCAGAAACCTCACACTGAGCGGAGATGAGCACCTACTGCCTGGTTCCTTTCAGAGAAAGCTCTACAACTGGCAAAATTAACCTATGATGGAGAAATCAAAAAAAAAAAAAAAGGAAAGTTGAGCTGGTAGGCTCAGAATCTAGACCTCCCCCCAGCCTCTGTCCAGCCTGAACCAGAGGTACTTCCAGCATCCTGCCCTCTCACCGGGGCCCCATCGACTACACCAGTGTTGAGTGATGGGGAGCCAGACAAATGTATGGGGGCTCAGGGGACAGAACCTGAAACAGAACCTAAAGTGCCCGAGGGTGTCATAAGTGACCCACAGGGAGGATTGAGTGGTCCCTTGATCTCCAGATAGGCACACAACCATGATACTTTTAAAAAATTTTGGCAGAATACATATAACCTACAACTTACCATTTTAACCACTTTTAAGTGTACAGTTTAGTGGCATTCATTATATTGATACTGCCGTGCAACCATCACCACCATCCATCTCCAGAACTTCTGCATCTTCCCAAACTGAAACTCTATACCTCTTAAAAAACAATAACTCCCCTTTCTCTCCTTCCCCAGTGCCTGGCATCCACCATCTACTTCCTGTCTCTATAAATGTGTCTACTCTAGGGACCTCACTGAGTGCAATCACAGTATTTGTCCTGTTGTGACTGGCTTATTTCACTGAGCATGATGTCCTCAAGGTTCATCCATGTTCTAACAAGTGTCAGAACTTCCTTCCTTTTTAAGGCTAATACTCCATTTGATGCAGATACCGCATTTTGTTTATCTGTTCATCTGTCAATGGACACTTGGGTTGTTTCCACCTTTTGCCTACTGTGAATAATGCTGCTATGAATATGGGTGTACAATATCTTTTAGAGTCCTTGCTTTTACTTCTTTTGGGTACATACGCAGAAGGAGGATTGCTAGATTATATGGTAAATCTATTTTTATTTTTTTGAGGAACCACTGTACCTTATTCCAAAGCGGCTGTACCATTTTATACTCTCACCAGCAGTGCACAAGGGTTACAATTTTTACAAATCTTGGTCCCAACACTTGTTACTTTCTGAGAGTGTTTTGTTGGGGAGGGGATGATAGCCATTCTAACAGAGGTGAGGTAATATCCTTAATACCTTAAAAAAAAAGAAGCAATTCTATGCTCCTTCCCCACAGGAAAATAAAGGGAGCCTATTGACAGCATAATTTTCCAGCAGGGCTCAGAGCCTCACTGTTGGGAACTGAGGCAGAGAAGGTGGCCCAGGGGATAAAAGGGGGCCGTATCCGCAAATCGCCTGACTCTGAGGAGTCCCCTGCATGTATACACACGAGGCTTGGCCAACGTGTATTTAATGCAAGTGAGTGTATAATTCCTAGACAACAGAAACCAAAGCAAGTTCTTTATGTTTAAGTGTTAAAGTTAATAAACAGAACATATTTACAAAAGAAGCAATTTCCGTTTGGAAAAATCTTTATTCAGGTTTAATGGCTGCAGAAACATCCCCCCAAATGGGAATAAAATTGCAGCAAATTTTGTCCTTCCTATTTTAACTTCAAAATTATATGAAAATATACATTCTGAGCACTGAAAGACCAATTCTTAGGAAATATATATTTATGCAGATTAAGCAATAAAACATATTTAAGTCAACACAAAATGTTATACTTAACAATTTCTTGACATTTTAAGAACTGGGCCAGTTTTAAATACCCTCAGAATTCTAGAGATATTAGAAATTATCAAATTTCTCACTTCTGTATTTTGAGTAAAATAGCCCACCACAAAGAATATTTTAACCTGTATTCTAAGTGAGTTTAGTTGGAAATTGTAGAAATCGGAGAATCAATCACAAACTTGGGAACAGCGAGTTCAGTTTGCACAAGGCATGAAGAAAATGACCCTAGAAGCTTTCACACTGCTTTCGGGTGGACCCCCAACTCATCTCCATCCACAGCCCCACATTCTTTGGGATCTTACAAATGTAACAGGAAGACCATGTGGGGCCTTCATTTTAGCTGCTGGTAAACTGCCTATAATGCTTTTTTCTGAGTTGACTTTAAGGAGTGTTTGCGTTTACAAGAGCAATTCTCTTTAGCTTTGTTTTTTAGCAGAGTTGTGATTCTAATAGCTTCACGTGTCCTAAAACCAGACAAAAATGCAAACAAGAGTCAGGGGCATTTCCTTCCTCTGGGTTAAAACGATATAACAGATATAAGGACACTGTCCACAGCAAAGAGGTTCAGCAATGAGGTGTGGTTTTGCCAGCTGCCTGGAACAGAATGAAAGCAGAAGAGGACAGACCAGGGGACTCTAGGGGCCAGTGCTGCTATAAAGAGAGACAGCGGGGTGATGGCTGAGAGCTGTCTCCCAAGCAGGCCTCTTCCTGCTGATACCTGAAACCTCAGAGTGTTGACAGAGCTCTTCAGACCTTCTGTAGACCCATCATCTAATACAGGCACCGCAGATGACACCAGCACAAAGCTCACTGTGGTGGATCATTCAAGCAAAGCATGCAAGAGATAAACTCTGTTTCTACTTATACATCTGACCCAGGAGTATATAAGACATACAGTGTATCTGTAGTGCATGGACACAAATTTAGGCAGCATCCTAAGAGGGTAATTGCAAATGGGACTGAGGTGGGAATACGTGGATGAATAAGAGTCTTTATGAATCATTAGATGTCGGCAAGAGAACGAAATGAGATCACTGCAGAGTGTGAATGGGCCTTGGTGGTGCAGGGCACAAACTAGTCCTTGGAGGGGGGACTCCTGCCCAGGGCTGGACACCCTGATGCAGGCACCCATAAACACGAGAAAAAACACAAAATATTACACAAGGTCCGCCATCATGTTCACCTGCCAGGAAAAGACAACTGTCTTACGTGAAATAAAACAACTGCTACAGAGTTTTGACATCCCTCTATAACTTCTGGTGCTTCTACCTGAATGAAAATGAGCAAGGTTCAAAGTACAGAAAAAATAAGGCAAAAATCTAGGGCTGCCAGATGCAAAACAGGTGTCCGGTTAAATATGAATTTCAGATAAACAATAAATGTTTCCTATAAGTACGTCCAGTGCAATATTTGGGACAAACTTACATGAAAACATTATCCATTATTTATCTGAAATTCAAATTTAACTAGGCACCCTGTATTTCTATTTGCTACATCTGACAACTATAAAGGAAGTATAAACTTGTTTGACCTTCCTGAAACTGTCTCTGCTGGTCAGCAGATGCAATGGGCAAGCAATGTGGAACAAGGCAAAAATGTCACTGGGTTTTCACTGCAAATAGTAAGCCAGAGGCAGCCACAGCTGGCCATAATGGACAGGAAATGCAGTTACTGTTTCATTACTTTTTAAATTATGGTTTCCTCTTTGTTCTCCAAACTGTCCTATTTTTTTGGATCTAGATTTAAATATTTAAATATTATATATAGAGTTGAGGTGACCAACTCAATACTTTCCTCGTGATCGCACTACTGCGAACCAAAACCCAGCACTGTTTTATAATTTGCCTCTTATTCAAGACACACATTTCAGGCAAACTCCAAAGCTGTTATTTGGAACTGAAATGTTTAAATACTCTCCAATGCATAATTGTAGTACAGATGTTGTCTTTCACAATTCTCTCTGGGACAGGCTATTTCAGAACCTGGAAGAGGTTACTTGTATAACTTAATTACTTTTCAATTCTTCTGAAGTATTTTGTTTTTCTTTTTTGCACTTTTCATGGATTTATACTATTTTAACTTGAGAATATCTAAAAAATATTTGCAGTGCAATATTTAACACATGATTCCTTTCTTAAAAAGGCTTACTAAGAATAATATTATCAACTGATTTTATGAGGTCAGTTCCACCATGATACCAAAACCAGTCAAAGACAGTACAAAAAAAGTACCAACACCCCTCATGAACAGAGAAACAACAAACCTCCACAAAATATTAGCAAACAAAAGCTAGCAATGTATAAAAAGAATTATACACTGTGACCAAGTGGGATTTATTCCAGGGATACAAGGCTAGTTCAATATTCAAAAACCAAGCAATATAATCCACCATTTTAACAAGCTAAATATAAAAACCACATGGTCATATAGATTGCCTCAGAAAAACATTTGACAAAATCCAACATGTGTTCATGATAAAATAGTCAGCAACTAGGAATACAAGGGAACTTTCTCACACTAAGGGCATCTATGAAAACCCTAGAGCTACTATCATAATTGATGGCCAAAGACTAAATGCTTTCTCCTTAAGATCAGGAACAAGAAAGGATGTCTACTCTCACCATGGCCATTCAACACAGTATTAGTTCTAGCAAGTACAATAAGATGTAAAAAGAAAATAAAAGGCGCATAGGTTGAAAAAGAACAAATAAAGCTCTTTACGGATAATGAAATAGTCTACACAGAAAATCCTAAGGAATCTACAGAAAATCTCCTAGAACTCAATGAATTCAGCAAGGTCACAGGATAAGAGATCAACATACAAATATCAACAGTGTTTCTACATACTAGCAATGCACATGTGGAAAGTGGATAAACACGATATGATTTACAATCATTCAGATAAAATAAAATACTTAGGTGTCAAGTGAATAAACATGTATGGGATATATATTGAATTTATGAAATGATGAAAGAAAATCAAAGAAGACTGAAATAAATTGAGAGACAAAGCATGTTCACGGGTTAGAAGGCTCAACATAGTAAAGATGTTGATTCTATCCAAATCTCTACTGAAATCCCAGCAAGCTGTTTTTAATAGATATAGACAAGCTTATTTTAAAATATTTATGTAAAGGCAAAGGAACTGGAATAGCTAAAATAATTTTGAAAAAAAAGAATTGGTTGAGTTATTTGTAGTGAGGTGTATGGACAGAATCTGTCATACAGAGTGAAGTAAGTCAGAAAGAGAAAAACAAATACTGTATGCTAACACATATATATGGAATCTAAGGAAAAAAAAAAAGGTCATGAAGAACCTAGGGGTAAGACAGGAATAAAGACACAGACCTACTAGAGAATGGACTTGAGGATATGGGGAGGGAGAAGGGTAAGCTGTGACAACGTGAGAGGGTGGCATGGACACATATACACTACCAAACGTAAAATAGATAGCTAGTGGGAAGCAGCCACATAGCACAGGGAGATCAGCTAGTTGGTTTGTGACCACCTAGAGGGGTGGGATAGGGAGGGTGGGAGGGAGGGAGACGCAAAGAGGCAAGAGATATGGGGACATATGTATAACTGATTCACTTTGTTATAAAGCAGAAACTAACACACCATTGTAAAGCAATTATACTCCAATAAAGATGTTAATACATAAATAAATAAATAAATAAGGAAAAGAAATTGAAAAAAAAGAATGGGATGAGAGGCATCACTGTACTTGAGACTAGGGCTTACCATAATGCTGCAGTGACCGACGCGGTGAAGTATTAGCAGAAAGCAGACAAGGAGATCAGTGGAACAGAAATAAAAACAAAACAAAACAGAAACAGACCCACACAAGTACAGCCAACTGATTCTGACAACGGTGAAAATACAGTTCAATGGAGGAAGGCTCATCTTTTCAACCAGGAGTGCTGGGGCAATTGGATATGCACAGGCAGAACACTGAAATTCCACCTAAACATCACACCTGAACAAATTAGCTCAAATGGATCAAAGATACAAACATAAAATGTAAACCTATAAAATTTTAGAAGAACATAGGAAATCTTCAGGAGCTAGCCTAGGTGAAAAGTTCTTAGACGTGACACCAATAGCCAAAAATAATAAACTGGACTTCATCAGAATTAAAAACAGAAACAAAAATAACTTTTGTTCTGCAGAAAAGCCTGTAACAGAGCTCAAGCTTAGACATCACTATGTCAGCCACCGGCACATCCCCCCGCGGTCAGGCCAGACCTTGGCACCACTTGCACATCATCCTCTGTCTCACATCTGTCCACCTCATCCCACCGACCAGATGCCAAAGCCAGGCCTCTCTCCACCTCTATCACACGAGTCTAAAGTGCCCTCAACCCTCTCTAGGACCTGCAGGGCTGTGAGACCTCAGTGATCCCAAGGACCCCTCCCCACTACTCCTCAGTGATCCTGAGGGCCACCAACCCCCACTCTCCTCAGTGATCTGGAGGACCCCCACCATCCTAATTGAGCTCCAGGGTCCTCCCTTATAATCGATTCCCCACACCCTCCACAAGAAAGACCTTTGTCAAATGCACAGCCGATCACGATCCAGACCTGATTCTTTGAGACCCCAAAACATCAAAGCAGATTTGATGGATCAGGTGACCCAACAGCTGAACTGGGGTGGGAGTTGCACGATGCTGAGTGTGCTGCCCGCCCAGCCAGTGTCTGTGTGCTCCCAAGGGCGCGGCTGGTGGGTGTCCAGGCCCCCTCTAGCTGGAGCATGGCTTTCAGCACAATGTTGAAGCCAGCAGCATCCCCTCCCCTCCTCCCCCTGGCCAGCAGCCACCACCGGGGACCATGCTGCTTTCTACAGTGGGTGGGCACTAGCCTGAGTGCTGCATGTCCCCACCCTGCAGTGACGAAGCCACCCAGTGGCGGCCACTTTGGGGAGCAGGACCTCCCATTCACGTGCTGTCCCTTCTGCCATTGCTGGTAGCAGGACTGCCAGCACATTGAGGGTCCCTGGACCACACAACAAAGAATGACCAACGGGATGAGGGCTCAAAGGGATTTTAATTTGAACTCTGAAGGGAATACACCATCATCTGAGGCTCTGAAATAGTGGAGTCAAACATGTCCCCAAAGACACACCCCTTCCTGAAGGCAGCACTGGCCCTGCTAAGCACAGGCATGGAGTCTGACCGCGGGCCTGGGGGGTCACAGGGGCACGCTCGGGGCTGACACCCAGCCTTTATATCCAACCACATGCCAGGGGAACTTACCATCACCGGTCACCGTGACGGTGTTTCAAAACTGTAAGCACACATGAATTTGAAATTTAGGGCACATGGTTGGATATAAAGGCCAAGGAGGAAGCTCCACCCCGTGTCTCTGTAGCCCTGGTCTAACACCTGGTTTCTTGCTACCACAGTGAGGAACTGGCGTGTCTCCTGCAGGATTCTTAGGAAGAACAAAAGTGTCCACATCCATGAGAAAAACTGACCTGGGATCACTGACTGTGAGATGTAGACTCTCACATCACGGCTGAGACCCTCACGCATTAATTAAAAGTCTTAGTCGCTTGATTGTGAGTGATATGATTTGTATCACTTACATAGATACAAAATGATAAATGACACAGGAAGTTGCTTTATTTACCTAAAAAAAACAATTTAGGGGTTATTTTTTCGTTGTTTTATGTTTTTAGCTCTTTAACTTGGTCAGAACAGAACTAAACAATTTGCACAAAATAAAACTAACACCATTAAAGATTTCAAGATACAGATAGCAGTTTCTGAAATAATTTTACAGAATATTCAACAGTCACAGCACAAAGCTCACTCTGCAAACAAGTCTGTTTTTTATTAGAACCACCAAAGGTAATTTTGAAGGTTATCAAGCTTCCTTTAATGATAGACATACCATGAAGTTAACTAGACTATTTCTCTGTCTATTTATTTCTTCCTTTCAAAGAACAGATAGCAGTTTCTGAAATAATTTTACAGAATATTCAACAGTCACAGCACAAAGCTCACTCTGCAAACAAGTCTGTTTTTTATTAGAACCACCAAAGGTAATTTTGAAGGTTATCAAGCTTCCTTTAATGATAGACATACCATGAAGTTAACTAGACTATTTCTCTGTCTATTTATTTCTTCCTTTCAAAGACACCAGTAGTTTTGGAAAATACGCTTTTAACTCTCAGGTTTCAGAAAATACCACACACGAACAGGAAGGGTTAAAATCTATACTACTGCCAAGTGTTCTCGAACATTTAGATTTCACATGACTCAACCGACTATATCCCATTACCTCAATTTCCTAAAATAACTTTTTAGAATCGGTACAAACTAGCACATAAAGGGATACCCAAAATGACGGGCTAGTGATGGTTTCACACTGGTGGGACCAACAGTCCTGTACCATCACCTGTGCAAGACGGAGATGTAAAGGCTCCCCTCTGCCAAGCCCAAAGGAGTCAGTTGCTTAGGTCGCTATTAAAGGTCGCTGTAAAATACAGTACCACCTTTCAATTATCTGCTTAATAAACAGAGGAGGGGGCTGCAGTGCAGCAGCGTATCACAGCGTTTGTGCCAGAAGATGTGGGCCAGGCCCCCTTTTCTTATTAGTCAAGTTGCGACCCTAGGCCACATACTTAACTTGAACCTTGGTTTCATCATCTGTGACAAGAGGGTAACCCTGTCCCTTCTCCCCCACCTCAGAAGGTGTGGAGGTGATGCTGACCGAAGCCTGGGTTAAGTCATGAGGTGCCCAGGACATGACACATGCGTGGCGGGTTTCCTTAGCACCCAGGGCCGTCCTGAGACAGAGCTTAATACAAGTGCAGCCTCTGCAGCACGTGACAAGCAGTGATAATGTGGCGGGCCCACGCTGCCTCTGCCCGTCCCCGGGGAGTAAGGGCACATGATTCAGCCTCTTACCCAGAGTTGGTTTGTCAGGGCAGGACATGCCCTGTTGGTGGATGACATCACCTGAGCACAGGGAGAAAAGGTTACATGAGCCGCACAGCAGACAGAGGGATACCAATTGCTCATTTAAGTGCAGAATCCACCTCTGTAAAGACCAGTTCTCCCCTCTCAGATATCTGAGAATAAATGCTGACTAAAGTGCCTTTGGATTCTTACCTGAACCCACATCAATCCAAAATACACTCTAGTGCCATCAGGGCTTATTCTCTCCTCCTGGGAAACCTCAGCCTGGCCTCTACTTGCCCGGCAGAGTGCATTTTGGGGAAGCCGGAGGGTCTCCTAAACTGAAGCGCTGCAGTCCCGTGACCCGGCACTTTCACTCCCAGGTGTGCTCCCAACGGAAATGCAGCCGAATGTCCAGCAGAAGACATTGTCCAGGATGGCCCCCTGCTCCAAGAGCCCACCCTGCAACCCGCCCCCCCAACATCCACCAGCAGGGAATGTCATCTATTCACACAGCACTGGGAATGAACTAGTAACAATGACATATGGGGACCTGGATGGACCCCACAAACACCCCAAGTAGCCGAAGGAGCTGGAGGAAGAGCACGTGCTGTGGGATCTCACAGACGGGAAGCGCAGCAGCCACGCGGGTGTGTGGCGTGAGATGTGGAGGCAGCGGTGGCCCGGGGGGCAGTGTGATCACAGGCACGTGCCCAGTTTGTGTGTGCGCTTATGCCGTGCACCTCTCTGCCTGAGGCTACACTTGCACAAAAGGCTGCAAGTCAGGGAGAGGGGACGGTTCTCTCATCCACTCCCAGGAGTTTGTTTTGTCAGGTAGGCAAGAGGACAGATATCCTCAGCCAGTAGTGAGGACAAGTCCTGGGGGACTCACTGCGCCCCCTGCCCTCTGAGGGCCAGTTTCAGCAGATTGTGCCGTGGGGTCAGGGGGTGTGAGGCAAGAGGACCCTCCACAGGCCAGGAATTAAGGCCATTTAATCAGCTTGCAAATGCACTCCGCATCCTGACAAGATTCGTGACTCTCCAAATTTACAGTGAGTCACCTGTGATCTTGTCAAAACTGTGACAAAACCCTGACCTACTTAGTGCTGGGAAAGCGCCTGGAAATGACATCGCTGCTTCCCTATTTAAAGCATGTCTCTCATGACTGAAGCAAGAACGGAACAAAAGAAAACCCCCAATTCATCGCGTTCCAAAAGATGGGTTTACCTTTGCTACCTGTCCCCAAAGATCCCAAACGATAATGAAACATAAATTGCAATGAACGCTCCTGGTACCCATAGGGGAGGTCTGAGATGCTGCTGGGTGCGTGTCCAACCTCACAATGCAGCTGTGCAGACCTCACTCAATAAAGGAAACAAAGACAGGAAGGCCAACCAGGCCTGGCCGCCCTGCACTGCCCCCCAGGATCACCCTCCCAACGGCCAAGGGAGACAACACCCTAGAAAAGTGCCTCGGACACAGGGAAGCCAATCTCACCCATATCCTGGGGGAGATTTCTCTTGGAAGCTTTCATCTTCCACGTGACAAGAATTTTAAAAATGGTTTCTTCAAAAATGAAAACTACAATCGAGTCTTCGTTAACCTGGTCTCTTTAAAACACGTTCTGACAGTGATTTTTTTCTACCTGTGCTATGTTTCCAGCTCTTCCTTTAAAAATTTATAACTTAAAAGTCAAACAAAGACAAATATCATATGCTATCACTTATATGTGGAATCTAAAATATGATACAAATCAACTAAGCTACAAAACAGAAACAGACTCACAGACATAGAAAACAAACCTATGGTTACCAAAGGGGAAAGGGGCAGGGGAGGGATAAATTAGGAGTTTGGAATGAACAGATACACACTATTATATACAAAATAAACAAGGTCCTACTGTATAGCCCAGGGAACTATATTCAATATGCTGTAACAAACCATAATGGAAAAGAATATGAAAAAAAATTTACAACTTAAAATGAAAGTGGATACCATGTCCACTTGACAGGCTCACAGCAGGCAATGGTCATGTTTCCTGCAAACATCTGCAGCAGCATCGCAGATGGGCCCTTGCTGGGCTTGATGACTACGCACAAACCCTGGCTGTGTCACAGTAATCCTTCTTGGCCTGTTTATTTATTTATTTCTGTCTTATGACTCAAACAAAATAGTTTAAGGACTAGCAGGGCCAGCCTGTCACAATCAGCGTGCAGCCCATCCTGTGTGGGGTGGGTTCTGAGCTCGCACCAAAGTGCCTTCGATGACCTGGGATGCCCCGGAGTCACGGAGGCTCCAGCTAACACAGGGCCTGTGTGAGGACCGCCCTGCCAGGCCGGTGAGTGGGACACACCCTGGAGCTTTCAAATCAAATCCCCTCTGTGAAGTCCAGCAAAACCTCCAAGGACACGCTCACTGTGATGGGAAATCTGAAAACCAGAGCAGGACAATGACCCTTCATCACCTCCTCATCGTCTGGAAACGTCTTTCACAACCTCCCAGAGGACCTGAGCTTTCCTCTACCCTCGGACCCTGAGCCAGGGCCATGAGGATGGGGGGGGGGGATGGTCCCATTCTTGCCTCCTCCACAGCCTCTCCTCTGGACCCCACAGGCAGAGGCTGTCCTGGTGGTCCAGGTAGCCACACCATGGCACAAAATGCAACAGAAAAGGAAACCAAGAATCACAAACAGTTCCACAGCCCCCTGACATAGCTGCATCTGCCTGTCTCCCCGGGGTCCTGACACACAGCCCAGGGGCTCTCAGGACATCTGATTCCACAGACCATAGAGGGCACCCCCAAAGGGTAAGGATTCATATAGAGGCTGTGTTTTGTTAAGTAAGAAATATTAAATTACAAATTAAACCCTCCCAACCTTGCACAAGGGTAAGAGCTAGTACCAGGTAGACAGGTGGGCCCCACGGAAGGAGGACTGAGGCAAGGTCTTCCCTGCTCTGTGGGCACGGCACTTACACACATCCTGCAGTTTGCACTTGGGCCCTGCTCACCAACTAGGGCGCCACCTGTGGCCTCACTGTCCCCGTGAGTCAACGGCGAGGTCACCACTTACAGAGCGGCACACATGGGAGTCCAGAGACGCTGCTTCCCTGCAGCAAGCCAGCCATCCAGTCTCCCCTGCATAGCCTGCAGGACGCTGCTCCTCCATGCTGGGCTCCTGAGATCCCACAAATATGGTGGCTCCTTGCCATCCAAACACCTGCCTGTTCCCATCTTACTGCCTGTTTTACAATAATAATAGTAATCTTACAAAGCAGGATCCTTTGATATGTCAGCCTTCCTCATGGCACAGGGCCCTGGGCATCCCCGCACCTGCCCTGGACAGCGTACCCCCGAGCCCTGACATGTGCACACACCTTGTCCCACCCTGGGCCTCTCTCTCTCAGGGGAGGTGAACAGGAGAGGCTGCTGAGTGGCACGAGTCCTGGGGCTCCGTTCCGTTCTGCCCATGCTCAGCCCCAGCTTTCCAGCAGGCAGGTGAATGTGTGTGCACCCAGGAAATCAGCCACCTTCCCAATCCTCTGCCCCCGTGAAGCTGGCTGCACGCTGGCTCTGACCACACGACATGCCCCCGGGGGACAGGGGAGCCAGTTTAGCAGGATAACCATGACTGGCACCTATTACAAATCCTGAGACCTTGGGCAAAACACCCACTGTGAGGGATGTGGCCTGCCTGGGAGTCCTCGACTGTCCAGTGCTCTTCCCACCAGGCCCCTCCTAGCATCTCTAGAGACACCTCTTCCCTTACGGCACCTTCTATCCCTCCACACTGATGTGTCAGGACCCCAGGCTCTAACCTGGTCCTACACACAGTGAGGAAGGGCCTGCATAGGGGCAGAGAGGCCAGCAGTCTGAGTGCAGCGATAGAGGCCAGCAGACCTTTGGGGCACTGGTGGATCTGCCCCTGGAGGAAGAGGGGGAGGGAAGAGGAGGAGGGAGAAGAGGAGGGGGAGGAGGAGAGGGAGGACAAGTGAGACGTGGAGGGGAGGAGGAGGAGGGGGAAGGCAGAGGAGCCCGGGGGCTCCAGCACACAGCTGGGCGCACAGTCCTGGGGCTGCTTGGGAGGCAGTTGTCAGGGCCGCAGCCCCAGGGGTGTGGGATCCAGGCTGCTCCCTTCTGCTCCTCTCCACTGGCGCTGGCTCTACCTTCTGCAACACTGGGTCTCCAGCCTCCTGCCCCTACAGCCCTGCTGCTCTTGTTCACTCTCCCAGAGGCCCACCCACTGTTGGTTGCAGTCCCTGCGGTCTCTCTCCAGCTCCTGCCTTCTGGGTCTCTCCTGTCATTCCCAGGTGCCTGACTTCTTCCATATTCCCCAATTCAAATCCCCAAGAATCCTGATCTCTGGAATCTGAGCCACACAACCTCTCCTGGTGCTGAGCTCATCCCACTGGGCTGTGGGCAGCCGCTATTCTGTCTACGGCCCAGACTGTCCTTTAACTTCCTTTGGTGGAGGCCCGTGGAGGAAGGATGTGGAATCATTAACTCCTTGGGTACACTGTTACCAACTAAGTTCACAAAGCTGGTATGATCGTGTGTGAAAGAGACCAGAGTAAAATCACCCAGGTGGCCCCCTGAAAACCAGAAGAACAGGACAAAAAGGAGGACTCTGGCAGTGGCATCAGGAACAGGAACAGGCTTTCCTGTGTGTGGTGACCTGCCACGCTGCGCTGGATGACCCATCATCTGACCTGGAGCATGTCCCCTGCAGGGCCATGCACCCAGCCCACAGGAGCCCACGATCGATCCATTATCGTTCACCGACTACAGCACCTGCAGCCCATGCAGTGTCACGTAGCCATGGGGACCTCACTTTAAGGCTACTTAGTAATGTAGAAAAGGCTCAAGAAATAATGCCAAGTGAAGAGGAAAACAAAACCAGAGGAAAAATTCTTTGCACATGATTACTTCTTCTCCAGTGGGTATTTTTCCAAAGGGTATTTGTTACTTTTGGGGAAAAGCAAGTCTTTAGACACAATGTCTGTTGAATGAATGAGATGACAGAAAGTCAAGGGCAGCACAATTTTGCAAAAAGTTAAATGCACAAACAGAGTCAATAAAATGCCGAGGGTCGCCCCACCGCTCCTTGGCCTGGAGGGGACACTGCAGAGTCCTCCCTGCCCTCCTGCCAAGCTACGATGAGGAAGCGGGCTGCCCAGCAGGTCTGCCAACCCTTCTGGGTGGACGAGGCTGCACTGAACGAGCCGTGTGTGTCAGGGCAGCAGAGGTGGTCAGACTGCAGAGGAAGTTCAAGATGTAACAGGGACACCTGGGGACATTTTACATAAATGCATGACCACTTTAAACCTTCCAGGAGTAAATACAGTAACCCCTCAGTATCCATGGAAGGTTGGTTCCAGGACTCCTGAGGATACCAAAATCCACAGATGCTCAAGTCCCTTATATAAAATGGTGTCATATTTGCAAATAACTCACTGAACAGCCTCCCCTATTCTTTAAATCATCCTTAGATTACTTATAATACCTAATACAACGTAAATGCTACGTAAATAGCTGCCAGAGTACAATTAGTTCAAGTTTCACTCTTTGGAACTTTCTGGAATATTTCTTAGAACATAATTGATTGTGGTTGGTTACATGCGTGAATGCCAAACCTGAGGATACAGAGGGCCTACTGTACAGGCGATCGGAGACTTGGGCTCCCGAGACAGGGCTGCCTCGTTCCCAACGCACAGTAGGACAGTGTCCAGAGCAGGACGGTGGCACACACTTGCCCACCACTGAGCATACGATGGAAATGAATGAAGGGTGCAGGAACATGTCAGAGCATGACGGGTGCTCTCCTCCACTGAGTACAACAAATGATGGTCCCACCCTTTACGACCAGGAGAAGAAGGCTACTTGTGAAGGCCCCAGGTCACAGTGACATGGTAATGAGTGCTACACTCCAAGGAAGCAACAAAATGACCTCAGGCTCCCAAATCTGCTATGTGTTTGTGTGTGGGGGGAGGTACTGCAAGGCTTTATGGGGGCACTAACGGTGCAAGGGCTTGCAACACAGCTAAGTCCCTTCTTCTGGAAATCTAAAGAGCACTTCAAATGTCATGGCCATGAAAAGCACGGTCACCATGAGGAGGCGTCCCGTGGGTGAGATACACCAACACCCGAAGACTCGCAGCCCGCCTTTTGGGAGCTCCTGGGAGAGCACACACTCTGTGATGTAGGGCACAGTTCACAGGTGCCGTGAGTGAGGAAACCGTAAAAGGCATCATAGGAGAGGCAGGGGTTGGCACTGGAAGGGAGGGCTCTGCATCCAGGGAAGGGCAGGGGAGCCAGCAACCAAGATATGGCAAGAGAACCATGTGGTGTACCTGGGACAAGGGGGCGGGGGTGGGCCAGTCTGCTTGGGGGAAGTGTCTAACCCTGAACTTCAAGTAATGGTTCCCCAGCTCTAGGCAATACTCTAAAATGCTTTGTGATTTTTTTCTTAAGTTTTCTACAGTTAAAACCTCAGATAACATCCACATAACAGGCTCAAGAATACTCCAGCCATCAGTGTATGGTCTGCCTTCCTCCTTTCTCTGCGCTGACTCAGCACTGATTCCTGAGGTATCTTGTGCTCTTCTACACCCAATGCTTTGCATTTGATCACGTTGATATGATAAAAAGAAGCAAACAAAGAAGCTTTCAGAAAATGCAGCAGACTCAGTTGGGAAAGGCCTGCCAGTCCTTTGCCTCTGTACAGCCGACAGAGCCCGCTGATGGGGCCAACATTGCTCTAGCCACCACAGGGCACTGTCAGGAAACCACTCACCAGGCATTCCCAGGCCTCGGCACACAAATGTACTGGCCATTGCCCTGTCCTTTAGTGGCTCCACTCTCCAAGCTGGTCCCAACTTCAGAGTGAGCCACCCATTCAATAGGTGAACAGGATCTGTGTCTTGTGACCAGTCCTTCCTGACGCCCCACCCACTGCATCCCCGCCACATACAAGGCACTTCCACAGCCCTCACTGTAGGTTGCATGACAAACCACTGAAGGGCAAAGGCTCAGAGGGCACTCAGTTCAGACAGCCACCATCTCCAAAACCACCAACCCGAGGAGTTGACACGCAAGGTGACCCTGGACTCACAGCCCCCTGGAGACCTGACAGAAGCAAATACAATCTCACTGGCCAGATGCACACACCCTAATGCCAAGCAAAGACAAGGCTGCAATCAAGTGAGGAAACACAAGAAGAAGCGACTCCCCAAGAAAAGGGCCAGCAGACCCAGCAAACAGTAACATCAGACAAAAACCCCCAACTCACCACCACCGAGAAGTTCAGGTAACAAATTATGAATCAGAGACCATAACATACTGTTTTAAATGATGGATTCAAGCACTTCTTAAAGTGATCAAAACCCTAAGTAAACAATATGATACCTTTTAAAAAGACCAAGGATATGGGAAATTAAGAGAATTTATGGAAATGAGCAACATAATCACAGAAACCAAAATCCAAGTGGCTGGTCTTTACAGTGGGTTTGATGCGGGTTGGGCAGAGGGCAGATTAGCCAAGTGGAAGGCAGCACTGAGGGAAGCCCTTAGATGAAGGCATAATGCAAGAGAATCGCTGAAAAATCAGAACGATGGAACAAAAAGGACCAATAAATGACAAACTGAGAGAGGAAGGAAGAGAGGCAAGTGGTGATAGGCAATCTTTGGAGAGCTAAAAGCTAATGTCATGGAACTGATCCCAGCATGAATCATCCCTGGGGGAGGCCCAGAGGAGCAGGCAAGAGGATAGCTCATTCTCTCATCTTCCCAGATGTCCAAAGAAGCTTCAGGAAGACTACAAGGCTACGTTCCCCGAGGTCTCACACATTCTGGTTGTACAGGTGACCCCGGGATGTGGTCTCTCTCAAATACCAGGTACATTCTGTCCCTCCTCCACACTGGCGACAGCACAGTGATCATTTCACCTGATTCTTGAGTGCTGCTGACCTTCCGTCTACAGGGATGCAGAGCTTGGCCCTGCTGGCCTCTCTGAAGCCATGGTCCACCAGTTACTCATCCCCACGACCGACACCCCTGTGGACCCTACAAACCGGAAGGCAGGCAGAGAAAAAGAAAAATATTTAAAGACTCCAGTTTACTATCTTTTTAGTGCATGGTGGATTTCTCTCCCAGCAATTGAAGACGTGAGCAGGGGCATTCCTCTCCTTGTACACTGCTTGGCTGGCAGGCAGCCCAGAGGCAACAAGCTGGAGGGGCTCCGTGCGCATAGGACAGCCCAAAGTAGGTCTGGCTGGGGCAAAATCCTCACAAACTCTCATTCCTCAGGATTTAGGGCTTCCTACTTTTAAGTTGCCATGGCTTTTAAAAGACAGAAAAACACTGCAAAACTAAGGGCTATTAACATACAACTATTTAAAATTGAATATTTAAAACAAACATATCTTAGATTACTGCCAAGTAAGCTGTTCCAAACATAGTTGGAGCCAACAGATTTGCGCACACAAAGAGCCTGTAAAAGAATGCAAAAAGTTCATAAGCTTCAACTCAGCCCAACAAAGTAAGTGCACACCTCCTGGCTGTAAAGGAACAGGTCAACTGTGAAGGCAGCTTGTGCTTCATAAGACAGACAAATGGCATTCCAGGTGCCCCCAGACCGGCTCAGCGGGCAAGTGGGGACGAAAGGTGACACCCGTCTCACAGGATGTCTGTGAAATTTAAACCAGATAATGTCGGAAAAACACATGGCAATCACTGGAGGCTATTCTACTGTTTAGGGATTACAGCATTAATGTAATATTCATTAGTGATTAAAGCAGCAAGTGTTCATTCAAGGCTTTATTGATTAACGTCTAAAAAGCCACATAGATTTCTGAGATACAGGCAGTGGGTCCAAGGCTGCTGGGGTGTGGCAGGGGCAGGATCAGGCCTCAGAGGTAAGGGAGGCTTGGGTCAGATATCCAGTGTGGCACTTGTCTGCCTCCTTCCCCCAGGCTGCTAGCAGGGGAGGCCTGGGGGCCCTCGGAAAGGCCAGATCTTTGTACAATAGCTTGTCTAATCTAAACGAAGGGCTTTTATGGAAACATGTTCTGGAGTAAAACAAAAGCTCTTCTTAGAAAAGGAACCACAAAGTCACAAGTGCTAAACAATGCCCAGCCCCCAAGAGAAACGGTGACCCCATTTCTCTCTCTCAAAGCACAAAGAGCTCCCCAAAGATTATAAGCAAGATCCCTAGGCATCTACACCACCATCCACCAGACAGCAGTTTCCAGGGAATGGCTTACTCCTCCACACTTTCTTTGAAAGCCCCCAAAACAATGAAAACGGAGAGAGAGAACTAGAAAGAGAAATATATTCCACTTTCAACAAATCAGGAAAACAGACACTAGCAGAGAGCACAAATCCCTGGGTGGACCGGACCAATGGAACCAGGAACGCACAGAGCAAGCCAGAGCCCCCATCCTGACCCCTGGGGAGATACAGACCTTGAGATGGCTGCTTGCGAAGGATCACATAGACATGGGAGCAGAGCCACTGAGTAGACCGTGGCCTGTGGACTTGGCCTCATACACAGAGAGAAACAGGCAGCAAATATGGGATAGAAGCACAAAGACCTGCTAGGAGCAACGCCCAATTTATACATGAAGATCTGGGGAATGCAGCCCTCCGGCTGGGCAAAGGAAATGTATTCGGAGAGAGCGTATTCCAGACCACAAACTTGAAATGAAGTGCACCCCCATCCTATTCTTCAACAAAGAACTGACTAAAGTCACCAAGTAACCAGCTCTGGGATCAGGCACAGAAATAGGGTGGGGGAGGAGGGTAAGCACGTGCAGACCCAGAGGAAAGCCCCATCAGGAAATAGGAGAAGAGCTTTTTTAGTAACATACCCCTCACAGTCTCTGTAAGCTTCCTATTATTACTGCAACAAATCACAACAAACCTGGTGGCTTAAAACAAGAGAAATGTATCATCCTACAGTTCTAGAGGTTAGACCTCTGAAATGGGTCTCACTGGGCTAAAACCAAAGTATTGCAGGATGGTGTTCCTTCTGGAGGCTCCGGGGGGAATGTGCCCCTGCCTTTTACAGTTTCTAGGGGCTGCTCTGGTTCCTCGGCCGGTGGTCCCCTTCCAGGAACCGCATCCCCCGACCTCTGCTTCCAGCGTCAGGTCTGCTCTGACTTTGCCCCTCCTGCCTCCCTTGGGGTTACATCAGGCCCACAATGGATAATTCAGGCCAATCTCCCCATCTCAAGATTCTTAACTTAATTACATCTGCAAAGTCTCCTTTTCCATATAAAATAACATATTCCCAGGTTCTGGGGATTGGGACATGAACGTCTTTGGGAGTCATGATTCCAGCCACCGCAGGAAGCCCCTTTTTCCTTGCCATGTCCAGCCTGGAGGGCACACACATGCATTGGCTCATGGCTTCCTGCTGCCAACAACATCAGTACCAGTCTGATGCCTCTCTGGTCCTCCCTCTTCCACTTTCATGGACCCTCTGATTACACTGGGTCCACTCAGGATAACCCAGGATAATCCCTCTACTTTGAGGTCAGCTGGTTAGCAACCTTCACTCCATATTCAATTTTACTTTCTTCAATTCCAATTCTCCCAACATATTCACAGGTTCTGGACATCGGGATATTGATATCTTTGAGGGGCCTTTACTCTGCCTACCACACTCTCCTAAAAAGATTTTTAAAAATCAAAGAAGAGAACCAACAGAAGGAGAAGAAGAGCTTGGGAAAGAAATGGAGAAAAAGAAAATAAATGAGCTAGGGATGATGACCACATTATAAGCCATTAAAAAATAGAATAGGGCTTCCCTGGTGGCGCAGTGGTTGAGAGTCCGCCTGCCGATGCAGGGGACACGGGTTCGTGCCCCGGTCCGGGAAGATCCCACATGCCGCAGAGCAGCTGGGTCCGTGAGCCATGGCCGCTGAGCCTGCGCGTCCGGAGCCTGTGCTCCGCAACGGGAGAGGCCACAGCAGTGAGAGCCCCGCGTACCGCAAAAAAACAAAAAACTAGAATAAACACAATCAATCAAACAAAGACACAAGCAAATGAAATGGCAAAGGATGTGAAATATCAAGTTTATCAAAGAGATGACAGATATAAGACCCAGAGGAAATGCTACATAGATAAAGTGACTTGTCTTTGTCAGATGATAGGGTATATTGTGTTCGGTTTAAAAGAAAGTGATACAGAAGATGAGCATACAGACACAGCCTGGAGAAGTTACTGAATCAAAAGAATCATATGAACATCCAGGCAGAAGACAGGCTGAGCTCAAATATCTTCACAATAATGCTCAATGCTAAAAGACAGAAATATTTCTATAAAGTTTTAAAGGAAAGAGTGTGACTCAAGAGTTTTATACTCAGGCAAGAGATATTTTGAAGCTTGCAAAAATTCTCCACTGGGAGTCATGAGCCATTCGAGAGGAGAGCGGGGGATCATGACCAAGAAACTCTATCATGAACTCCAACAACTGAAAGAGGAATTGAAAGAAAGGCCTTGAGAATTCCTCTAAAATTACAGATAAAGGACCAGTACTGTGTGATCCATCTAAATGTAGCACGAAGACCATGTAACTGTGGAAAATGAGGTTTCCTACGAGGGGGCAAATAGTATGTGTCTAGAACATGTAAGCAATGGTGACATAAAAAGCAAGACAGGAGGAATGGAAGGGTGGGGGAAAGAAGGGTGGGCACGCACTTTAGTCATCTCTCAAAGCAGAACTGAACTGATATCAGTCAAGGCAGCTGGCAAACATTTTTCATAGTCTCTCCCTAACTTTACAGGGATTGAATGGAGACTATAGCTTCTCCCCAGTCAATTCTTCCCCCTGAGCACCTGCCTAACCCACATGGCAGGGAGTGGACAGAGGGACACTACTTCCTTCTCATGGGCCAGCCCTACTGCAGGAACTGCCACCTGGGAGGGGCCGGCCACTACATACTCTGGGACTATGGTTATCACTGGCTGGCCCACCCAGCCCAGGGAAGGAACATGCTGGGAACTCCAAGATAGAAGACACTAAGCTTAAATTCAGCAAATCCTTCGTTATTAAATTAAATTAAATTTAAACGAGTATATTTTATTTTTTTAACATCTTTATTGGAGTATAATTGCTTTAATTTTATTTTAAATAGCACATACGACAGTCTAAAAAATGTAATAATCTCCAACATGATTAAGTGAGAATAAAGGAAACTGGAGAACAATGGACACTGTATGCTCCTATGTGTTTAAACATGAAAAAAGGAAAGATACATTCTTGGGCATCCACAGAATATTTCTAGAAAGGTACAGAGGAGCAATTAACAGCAGGGCCTCTTGAGAGAGGGACTGGGCCTGGCATAAGAAAATGACTCACATTTTACTATATATTCTTGTTTTACTTGAATTCTGTTAGCCTGTGCACATACTGGCTGTCTCATTTTTTAAGAAAATTGAATAAGCAAAGGAGAAAGGGCAAAAACTCGTATGCCCCTATTTCTATGGAGTAATACCTGCCCTCCCGCCTTTCTGTAGGGTTGGGGACAGGATGTGGCAAATTCTGTATTAGCTTTGTCTTTCTAGATTTCAGTATTTCTTATGGATCGTGTTTTACAAAAAGTATCCCCAAAACAAATGGTTTATGCTCAAAACACCAAGAGCAAAGTGCAGACAAACAGGTTCTCCTACCTCCCCTCCCCCTCCCCCCCACATCAATTAAACTCATCAGTAGTCTATTAAAAAATGAACATCGATGACACACACTGGACAAAGGTTTGAAGGATCCTCCGGTTTGCTCCCTAAAAAGGAAAATGCACAGTGAATTCTGATGAATGTCCAAAGGGTCCAGACTGCCCTCTCCTGCTCCAGGCTGTTCTGTATCCCAGAACATCCCACAAACTCAGGAAGACTGTGCTGGTGTGACTCGCTCTGGAGCTCTCAGAGGGTCTCCTCTGTTTCCACGGTGACCTCTCTCTGATCTCAACACAAGCACCTGTCCACCAGCCTCTGTGGTCCTCACATCAACCCCGCGAATGGAATGAGGCTCCCCCTCATTCCAGACGTGGGAACGGAGGCTCAGGGCAGTGAGACACCTCCCCGAGGTCCCCAGTGTTGGGGCAGGTCTCTTCCCAACCCTGCTGAAAAGAAATGAACGCCCAGTTGGTTAGGGCTCCGTCCTGAGGCGAGAGGAGCCTGGAGAGAAGCTGTAGAGAGCCGACAGGTACCCCTGGACCTGCTGTCACCTGCAGGGACGCAGTGGCTGGGAGATGACCTGACCCAGCCAGGGACTCACAGCAGGAGGCAGCACCATGGAAACAGAACACAGTGTGTCTGACTCCAAAGCACAGCCTTTCCCACACCCATGCCCCCAGGGGGCCCAGGGATGGCAGTGTCCCACCCCCCACTGGCCTGGGCACTCAGGGGCTCCTCTGCAGGCACTTGGGTGCCTACAACCTCCCCTGTGGACTCTCTGGAAAGCAGAACATGTTGGGGATGCAGGACCCCATGGGAGTGGCTGGGCAGAGCAAGTGAAAGGCCAGCAGGTGGTCAGAGCAGGGGCCTGACCTGGACCCGCTCCACTCAGTGCCCTGAATGTGGGGGTCCATCCAGCAGACACTCATGGGCTAACCTGGGCCAAGTGCCTGGAAACACACTGGGGAGGATATGGCACAGCCCCAGGGAATGGGCACGCAGCCTCAGGCCTGCTGGGTCCCTCCGAAAAGTCCCACAGCCTGACCATGGCTGAGCCCTGCCTGCATACAGCCCATGAGTCTAGCTCTAGCCTCCTGGGCTAGCAGCAAACGTCTGGGGGCCATTCTCCTCTGTGAACCACTGGGAACCACCTAATAGCTTCATGCAAATTCTACATGTCTCCAAATGACTTAGGCTCTTTCTACATTTCCTCCAGGTTTTTATTCTTGCTTCTGAAAAGTAACCACAATAACAACAACAGAAACCTCAAAACAGTTTCTTACATTTGTATAGTCTTAATTTACAAAGTACAGCCTCATATCTAGATGAAGAAACCCCACCTGGACTTGTGAAGGGCTCTGCCTCCCTGGAGAATGTGCCTGGGCAGTAGAGGCCCCCACCCCACCTGTCCACCATGGAGGAAGCGTGGCTGTGCTCCGCCGATGTGATGCCTCACGTGCAGACTCCCCTCCAGCCTGGTAGCCGCCCAAAGATCATGCAGCGCCCCAGTTTTCCTTATGTCACTCATGCTCAGCCTGGGCCAGCACCCGGGACCCTCGGGGAAGGTCTGCTGCTGGGGCGACCAAACACCCATGCAAGAGGTGCTTTCTCATGCCTTTGCCCACTGGTCCACAAATACCAACAGGAATTCGGGGCAAAATGTCACTGCCCATCTCTTGGGCAACACAACGAACTGATGGGAAGAACATGAGGAACCTGGTCTTCTGTGCTGCAGGCTTGGCAGCTCTGTGAATTTAGACAGGTTGTTCCATCACGCTGGGGAGTAGATGGCCAACACACCCTCCTGCTTGGAAAATGTCTCTGCTTCTCTCTTCCTCCCTGTCAGGAAGAGTGTGACAGGAAGAATGCACACTTTGGGGTTGGGGAAGAGGGGTCTGGGTCTCCAGACTGCTCCAAACACACCCTCAAACACTAGACTCTCCCTCTCTCTGGTGCCCTGGGCATCGCCTCACCCAGAGGGTAAATACTGATTGCAAGCCTGTTCTCAGTAATGCCCACCCTCAGCTCCCTCTAGGGACCCACACCTGGTCTCATCCAGAGCTGGGGGGGGGGCGGGGAGGGGAAGGACCACAGACCTTCCACGCTCATAAAGGGCTGTTTTGCTGAGGCAGCAGTGTTGAATCATGAACCCCTACTTTTATCATCACGGGTACAGTGGTTCGGTTCCTTCTTGGGCAACTTTTGCAGCAGAGATAACACCGAGAGAGGACATTGACAGAGAAGGTTAATTAATTTCTTAAAAGAAAAAATATTTCCTAGCAGTACTTTATCCAGAAAGCATCGTTTTCCCACTCAATACCTGTCCATCACGGCGTCATGGTTCTGCTCTGTTAGGCGAAGTCTGGTAGATCTTATCCTCTTGCCAAACTGAAATAACAGGAAGGCAGGTGGGAAGGGATCTTGCTCAGGGGTGAGGTTGGAGGGGTCCAGCAGCCCCCTGAGGACTCTCCAGAGCAGGAGGACGAGCCCAGGAGAGAGGTGTGTCAGGCAGAAGGAGGGCAGTGCTGGTCAGGGGGTCAGAGTGGGCCGCACAGTCATCAGGGTGCGGAGGGAGGCCTAGAGGAAGCATTAGCCCCAGGGGTCCCACGTCCCGGCTGAGCGTCGATGATGAAGACTGCTTCTTTCTTCAAGGCCCCTCCACAACCCCAGACAGGGAAAGGGGAGGTGGGGGAGGAGGGTTTTTAAAAATCCGGAATAGGGGCTTCCCTGGTGGCGCAGCGGTTGAGGGTCCGCCTGCCGATGCAGGGGACGCGGGTTCGTGCCCCGGTCCGGGAGGATCCCACGTGCCGCGGAGCGGCTGGACCCGTGAGCCGTGGCCGCTGGGCCTGTGCGTCCGGAGCCTGTGCTCCGTGGCGGGAGAAGCCGCAGCGGTGAGAGGCCCGCGTACCACACACACACACACACAAAATCCGGAGTACAGTCATTTGCCTCATCCAGTAGATGTAGCTAATATTGCCTAAGACTGCATACAGTGTCTGCGACACATATACGGAGAAGGTGAAACTACCCCTCCCCAGAGAACGGACACTCTGTGGTGTGTCACATCACGGTGAATCGGTAAATAATCCAGGCTTTTTTTATTTTGCACGGTGCCAAACTGGGGGCTCAAGTTTGAAAATATGTCAGATCTGACATGAGCCACATTCTCAACTATAACACTTTTGAACTCATGGGAGCTAAACAATTCTAGAAAGAATAATTAAATTTCTAATTTTAATTCCCACAGGACTAGTAACTGCATTTCACAAACACGCGTGGAGAGCCTGTTCTGAACACAGGGCCACAGCACAGCCTTCTCCTCGCAGCCTCATGGTCAGAAGGAGGGATGCTGACCACACAATCCATTTCTAATTATAAATCCTTCTTAAAATGCTCTGTATTCTCCTCAGCTTGAGAAATGGATACACATATTTTTAAGAGACGCCTGATTTTCCCTAGCTGCTCTCCCCCAGCAATGAATGGGGCTTTCTTTCCCCTGATTAGTCAGCACTTGGAGAGAAGGAGGGAATTACTGGGCACAGAATCATGGACTTGAATGAGACATCAGAGGTCAGGCAGCTATCTGTCTCCACCTCATCTGTGAAACAGAGGACTAGAAAGGTGCCAAAGATGGGGACCTGGGCCAGAGGCTGGGAGTCTCCTCCAGCAGGCCCAGCCCGGCCTTCAGCCCACAGGGGCCACACACAGATGCTCCTCCATGGCCACGGCCACGTTTCCTGCCTGGACCTCCGGTCACCCCATGGACCAGTACAGACAGACCTCATTTCATTGCACTTTGCTTCACTGCGTTTCGCAGATGCTGCATTTTTTATAACCTGAAGGTTTGTGGCAACCCTGCATTGTCAGACGATGGTTAGCATTTTTTAGCCACAAAGTATTTTTAAATTAAGGTATATGTATTTTTTAGACATAATGCTATTGCACACTTAATAGACTACAGGATGGTGTAAACATAACTTTTATATGCACTGGGGAACCAAAAAAATTCATGTGACTCGCTTTATTGTGGTGTCTGCAACCTCCACAGTAGCTCCTAATTTAAATGCAGCAACACAGCATCTTCTAACAAACCCCTAACATGAAGCAGTGGAATTTCTTGCCTGTATCACCCCTCCCGAGCCCCAGAAGCCTTACACGATAATGTGATAATGCATTTCTGAACACAGTGCCATCCAGACTGTTCATGGGGTAAGTGAACTTGGGTGGAAGAAACCTTAGGAAACGCTGTCAGCCTCGGCCAGTTAGGGCAGATGACCCTGGGGAGATGGAGGCTGACCGCACATGGCAGGCCTGACAACCGGAGTCCGCCAGCCACTTCGAACTAGGGGGCCCTTAGGGCCCAGTTCACAGCACCTCAGACCAGACAGACTGTACAAACAGAATAATCAAGAGACATGGATACGAAGTGCAACCCATCCCTGCAAGTCCAGGCCACAGGCTTCCAAGAGATCCAGTGCGACCTTTCAATTTGCCTACCAGAAACTGCGTAGCCACGGTACCATATGAAACAGTCAGCCACAGAGCTTTCACATGACCTAATAAGTGATGGGGCTTGCAAAAGAGCCACTTCCTCCCGTGGGGCCTGCGACGTCCCTCAGGAGGCACAGAGACTTCTCTGCCCTGCACCACATTTAACACTGATGACAAGGGATGCCCCTTGGTCTCACCTGCTCCAAGAACAGCAGCAGGCCCTGCCAGGGGGCTCGTTCAGGGTAGGGAGAGTGGTGCGGACACCAGGCCGGCCAACACCTCCCCCAAGGGTAAATGCCAAGACTGCCCATGCTGGCGGGGCCTCAAGCCACAGTCACTGACCTTCACTGACATGGGACTGGCAAGACCCCACCTCTGGAATCCTTTTCTCTTTCCTCTCCTTCACTCCCCTAGTTTTCCATGTAAAAGACTAATCTTTCATCAACTCCAAGAGTAAGAAAGTGTGTTCTGTAAGGATCCATCCAATGAGCCCTGGGTGGCCTGCTATTCACATGCCCAGCAGTACCCAAGAGGTAGGAGATGCAGCCCAATTCTCAGGGGGTCTGGCGTCTACTCTGACTTGGAGGAACTTCCTTTAGCCTGTTTTAACAGAACTGGCTGACAATTCCAGATAAACAACAAGAATCACTAGGCCAAAGAAGGCCCTCCATCCTTCTTACCTCCTTCTTCCTCAACAAAAAAAGTTAAAGCAAGTTCACTGAAGCTAGGACTTGAATCAAATGCAAACTGTAAATCCATCAACTGAGAAAACTAAGGGAGAGAAACGGGCTCGTGGTAAGTGAGGTGGGCACACTCTGCCTCCAGTTCCTTTTATTGGAACGACTGATCTCTTTAGAATTGAAGGACTCACTGCACACTCTCTCACCTGCTCCTCCCCCCAAACCTACGCGAAGCCAGAGCAGAGATTCTCCTCTTGGGAGGCCACCTGGGACTGCGCCCAGGGTCACACAGCTGTTCACCCCGTCCAAGTTGGCTGGCAACTTGTCCATTTTTTTTTTTTTTTTTCTGTTCAGGGATGATTCTTTCAAGAGACAGCATGATATTATTTAAAAGACTGGTAAAACATACTCCAATGAATACATTTTAAAAAGAAAAAGTGTGCCACTAGTGATTATCATACTAAGTGAAGTAAGTCAGAAAGAGAAAGACAAATACCATATGATTACCCCTTATACATGGAATCTAAGATATGACACAAATGAACCTATCTATGAAACAGAAATGGAATCACGTACATAGAGAACAGGCTGGTGGTTGCCAAGGGGGAGGGTTGGGGGAGGGATGGAGTGGAAGGTTGGGTTAGCAGATGCAAACTATTATATATAGAATGGATAAACAACAAGGTTCTACTGTATAGCACAGGGAACTATATTCAATATCCTATGATAAACCATAATGGAAAAGAATATTAAAAAAGAATGTATATATATACATATATATATAATTGAATCACTTTGCTGTACAGCAGTAATTAACACAACATTATAAATCAATTATACTTCAATTAAAAAAATAAAAAGTGAACGATACATACCTTGGATGTTCAACAATTTTTTTTAAAGGCAGGAAAAACTACACATGCAAATGTGTTGCCCCATATTTCAATAATACACATATTCTCCAAGCTTCAAATAATCATTACAGGAACTGTGGGGAAATGGAACGGAACGTGATCTTTGGACACCCAATATGAATAGGTACTGACTCAGTCTTGGGATGTGGGGTGGCCTTCGGGGCAGGAGGCACATCACATCCCAGGACACAGTCCATCATGTGGTCTCTTCCACAGTCCAGACATGCCAGGCCGGCTCCAAGCTTCCTATAATATCCAGGGGAGGGGACTTCCTTGGTGGTCCAGTGGGTAAAACACTGTGCTCCCAATGCAGGGGGCCCGGGTTCGATCCCCGGTCGGGGATCCTGCAGGCATGCCGCAACTGAGTCCATATGCCACAACTAAGAAGACCGCGTGCCACTACTAAAAAAGAGCCTGCATGCCACAACAAAGATCCTGCGTGCCGCAACTAAGACCCAGCATACAATAAATAAATAAATAAATATTTTAAAAAATATCCAGGGGAGCCCCATGTCATAGACAATTTTAAAATGGAACCACAGAGATAATCTGGGTAAATCACGGGTGTGTCAGCCCCAGTGGCAGCAAAGCTGGAGTCTTCACAGCGGTAGCAAGGCTCAAGGTGGCAGGGGCAGCACCAGGACATCCACTCCTAAACTCACCTCAGTAACTGAGAAACTGAATCTCACAGAGGGATGGGTTGGTGGTCTGTTCACACCCAACCCTAGCATCATGTGAAACTCTGCTGATCTAATAAAACAATTGAATGAAACACTGAGCAGAAAAGAAAATGAATTTCAGCGTTCTCCTTTTAAATTTCCTTAAAGTTAATACTGCATCTTATGCATGCATATTCACTCAGATATCAAATATCCATCACACTTATAAGAAAACTATGGAAGAATAAACTAAGCTCAAACAGAAAATAGCTCCTTGCAAGGAGAAACTCAAGATCCTTCCAACCCAGAAAATGAGTTTACTTTAGACTTATCTACTTAAAGCAAGAGAGATGTACTTAGAACTTGCATTAGCATGAATGTACATTTGACTTCTCAGAATGTGAGATGGTGGATAGCAGAAATCTAATAGCAAGCACTAGGGGTTTGTGGGATCCTGCAATTTTACTAGATAAGGCCTTGGAGACATGGGAGGTTAACTTTCTCCTTTTCTCACGAGTGGCCTAGAGCATGACGGTGCCATGCCTCGTCCAGGGTGGCTGGCTGTGGCCGATGCAGGAGGAAATGCAGGGTCTACTCCCTCTTAAACCCAGTCTTTACCAGAGCCCTCCCTCCCACCATGAGATACTGTGTGTAAACCAGCCAGCTAAACACACCTCGACAACATGGGCAGGTAATACAGCAGCATCAGCCTGTGTCTCATTTTCAGAATTTGAAAGACTTGTTTTCAACCCATATACCCATTCTGTTACTATGAATGGTAAGGAACTCCATCCCCAAAGAGTAGAGAAGGCAGTTCCTTCCTGGCCTGCTCTGTCACACCTGTCACATCTGTGTTAATGTCATCTTTTTCTTGGTCTGACACACAGACTGCTTGGGGGATGCAGCAGTCTGCCAAGGGCAAATGAAACTCTGCTTCCAAGTTTCAAGGGTAAAATATTTTCAAATTAGATATACCATAAAAAGGAACCAGCATGTTTTGTTTCCTTTCAAATGCCTATGGATCTCAGGATTCCCTCTGAGTAGGATATTCTGTGCTCCTCCTCAGGAATGGACAGCTTCCAAAAGGATCAGGTACCACCTGTCTTTTAATTGAGTGGCACTTCCCCTGTAGCCATTTAAAGTGCTCCAAGAGAGGCACAAAGCTGGAAAACAATTTCCATTTGCCCCTTTGAAATCAATAGTCTGATTTACATGCATTTTCAACAGAACAAGAAATACAAAGAAATATCCAGTCATAGCATTTGGACAGTTGTCTAGTAGAAGACTTATTCCCTTCAAGGTGTGATCTCTCCCTTCAGCATCTGGGCTCCACAAGGAACCTGGGGAGGACACCATAACTAGACCCCTTGATGGTCATCCAAGTCCTGGGACACACACACCTCCCCCTCACCTTGGCAAGACAACCCTCCCCACATGAGCTCGCCTCTCTAGACTCACTAGGAACTTTCTGATGAATAACATGGCACACACTTAAAATCAGATTAAGCACATTTAAGTGAAAAGCACAGTTGCCTCTTTTCTCTCGTTTTCATTTTCTTCAGGTAAAGACACAAAGAGGGATTAAACATTTGCATTTCTCCATCAGAGAAACCCTGAGGCCAATAACCCTTGCAAGGCAGGCAAATAAATCCCCTGGGAGGTGCCACTGACAGAGTCCTGGGGTTTAAGTCAGTAGCCGTCAAACCCCAAAGAAAGCATTATTGGGGGATGGTGGGCATTTCCACTGGCTATCCTGGCCGGCACTATCACGCCCTCACCAGGACCAAGATGTAGGCAGGAGTTCCATGAGGCCAAGTCGCTCCTCCCCAAGCCAACACTCCCTTCTGTGGTCTGAGAAGGCATTGAATCTTCCGACTAGGACCAACCATCACTCTCCAAAGATGTGGAGCCATTAAAGCAATCTCTCTGCCCCACGGAGGGAGACCCATTCTGGAAGCCATAACCTCTGGCTATTCAAAGCATGTGCTTCCTTCAGTGGCCATTCCTTGGGCGATGGGCACATGGAGACGCGGGGCACACACGCACAGACCCCCAGTTTAGGGATCCTCCATCCTTTCCCAAGGTGGCTCAGGTAGAGGACCGCCAAGATGCATTTAGCACGCCCCCTGCTGGCCCCTCGGGAGCTGACTCAGCCTTTATTCTCTGGGCCTAAAACAGGAATTAAATGACCTTAACACCCAAAGGGAACAAAAAGAAAAGCCAAGGCAATTACGGCTTTCCAGAATCAGAAAATGTGATGTTCTAACCATAAAAAGGGGATGAAGAGGCTTTAAAGTAAGGGTTTTTGAAATGTTTTAGGAAATCAGTGATTACTATCTCAAGATTTAGTGAGAACACTTGAATTTGCATTTTCACGAGTACTACAGTGAGTTAAATCAGAAACAATATAATGAATATTTTCATAGGTCTACAAGTGAAAAGGATATGTGGCCACAGTTCATAGCTCAGAGCCTTAATAACCAATTTTCGTAGGATTGACGCTACTTCAATTACAGAAAAAATCTCGGCAATGACTTAAGAGGTCAAGTAGCAACTGTTATGCAGCAGGGGCAAAGTCGTGGAAAAGACGAAAAGATGCACATTTGGAGACAATTCCGCTACAGGGCTTCCTGTCTCATGCAGCCTTGCCACTGTGAGTAAATCTGGCACCTTCAGGAGGTGACAGGCCATGCACACATGGCTGCTTCAGAGGGACATGCCCCTCCCCTTCTCCACAAGGGGAGAACAGACAGTTCAGCTTTTTGGTGACTTTTGCGCTGTCCTCCACCAGGGCTGAGGGCCTCCACACAGGACTCAGGCTGAGACCCACACAAGGCAAGACTCCATAATGCAATGGTTTCCATCTACTGCCAGCCTGAATGCCAAGGCCTAAGGTGAAGCTCTGCTTCCCCGTTTTCTTCCCACCAATCCAGGGTTTTTGAAAGCTTATCTTCCTGACCAGACTCAAACTTTTTCATGGCCTGTGGTATTTAATTCCTTACAGACCCAATATGACCACACTAATAATTTAAGGCATGCTTCTTTGAACCAATGAGGAAGAGTTATTAATTATTAAATACACGAATGTCAATATTTTTGTCCCTTACTGAATATCCTTTTAACATGATAGGCTTAAGTAGATATACAGACTGTCTTGGGAACTTGCTTACTTCTGTTCTCATTACAGTCAGTACTAATGGAATACTCACACACACAATAAGGCTGACACGCTGCTCGAATTTAGGAGAAATTTCCCCAGAACTTTGTGTGCCATACAGGTAGGTCCCAGCCTCTGCACTCTCAACCCTCTTCAGATGTTAAGCTGGCCTTCAACCTGGTGGGCCGCACAGCTGCTACGGTAAGGAAAGGAAAGGCCGGCAGGGCCCCAGAGAAGCTGTCACCCCTTTCTCCAGAGCAAGCTGCTCCCAGGCCCATCCTAGTTGGGGGGAGGGGGACAGGGAGAGGAGGTGATGGAGAGGAAGAAGACCCGCAGATTTTCCTGAAGCAATCAAGGCCCTTCAAGATCTAGGCCACACTGTCTACCTTTTCCTGAACACATCATCTGTCACCTGGAATATAATGTCTTTTAAAATTTTTCATCTCACGGCTCACTTTCAATCATAAAGATAAAGCCAGTCAATAACCACTTAAGTGTCATGCATGACTTTCCCCTGGATCCTTGTGATGTGAAGTGATTCCCAGATCCGTGGGGATCTAACAAGTTTCCCTCTAGGCACTCTCGAATCTATTCATTCTCAAGTCAAGAAATAAAAATAAAAACCGTTTTCACCTGTGTAAGGCTGGCGAGTTCACAGAGCAGAGGGAAATCTATTTTGTGGCAGAGTCTCAAAAGGCTGCAAGAGCTGCACGGGAGGAGGGTGCACTTGGGTGGTTGTGTCCAATGAAGGAAAGTTTTTGTTAATGATGACATCACTGACATCTCCCGAATTTAAAGGAGCACTTAGAGCACAGCAGATGCGATCTCCCCCCCTCCAGTGAGAAGATACCAGGGAAGGGCTCCGGGTTCACAGCCAAATTGCATTAACGGTTCGCCCGCTGTCCAGACAGACCCAGTGGAACGAGCGAGCAGCGTACCGGGCCGCGGTGGCCCACGCAGCCGGGGCAACCGGCCGGCGGCCTCACGCGCTGCTGCCGGGCCGTGCCCGGGCGTCCGCTGGCGCCCCGGGACTCCAGCGCGCCCACACGGACAGAGGGGCCGGTGTCCCCGCGCCCGTCATCACGTTCCAGTGCATATGGCTCAGGATGAGCGCGCGTGCTCGCGGCAACCACTCGAGCAGAGACCCGGACTCCGGGGAGAGTGCGGGGCACCCCTCGCCCGCGTCCCCTCGCCCGCGCTAGCTCTTCCAGGTGCCCCTGCTTAACCTTCCTTTGCCCGTCTGCCTGCCTCGCACTGTCTGCGCCCACCTTCATTTCTTGCTTTCTGCTCACGCTTTCTTCCTCAGCCTCCCAAACTTTCTCCCACCCATCCTGTCTCGGCTCCATTGCCGAGACCTGCTTCGGGGCCAGTGCATCACATCTCATCTGAAGCTGCTCCCTTTGCCTCTTAAACCGGTTCTCTGACCTTTCCCCATTTCTTGCCTTCCTCTTAAAAGTATTTTCACACCACAACTTCGGACGGCTCCTCTCTTTGATGCCAAGGCCGGCCCACTGCCTTCTGCCCACTCTCACATCACCCTCTCGGTGTAACCACGCCCCCCCTTCCAAATGATGTTATATTACAAGTTACTAATGCCATCCTCATGCATTTCTTGACAATCGTTTCACTCTTAGTTTAGGACTTCTTACTTGGTTTTTAACATTATGCACACATATCTGTAAATTACTAAATATATATCATTTTTAGTAATTTATTTGACTTCTTAAATTAATATACAGTAAAATTGACTTATTTTTTTGGATATACAGCCCTGTGAGTTTTCAAACACCAGTTTGGATGCGTGTAACCACTAGCACAATTAGGATACATCATCCCAAGAACTCTCCCTTTTTGCCCTTCTATAGCCACACCCTCCCCAAACCCTAATATGTTCTGACATATGGCAACCACTGATATATTCTCCATTGCTGTAGTTTTGTCTTTTCGAGAATGTTATACACATAGAATTATGCAATATGCAGCATTTTGAAACTGACTTTATTCATTCACCATTATGCCTTTGAGATTCACCCATGTTTATTGATGGTTCTTTTTATTATTGGATGCTATCCCATTATTTGTACCGCGTTTTGTTTATTCATCCATTGAAGGTTTCTTGTTAGGGTAGTTGTGAATAGGTATTCTACAAACAGTTGCATGCAGAGCTTTGTATGGACAAGTTTTCACATCAGGTGAGTAAATACCTTGGAGTACCAATGCTAGGTCTTTTGGTAAACTTGTTTATCGTTATAGGAACCCTAAAAACAGTTTTCCAGAGTGTTTACACATTTTCATAGCCACCAGCAATGTATGAGAGTCCCACTTTCCTGAATCCTTGTCAGCACTTGGTATTTGCTCTATATTAGGCGTTCTCATAGGTGTGGAGAGATTTAATTGTTGCTTTAATTTTCAGTTCCCTAATGGAAAATAATGTGGGGCATTGTTTCACTTGCTTATTTGCTACCTGTTTATCTTCTTTGGTGACATGTTTGTTCACATCTTTTGCCCATTTTTTTTTTTTTTTTGGCCGTACGCGGGCCTCTCACTGTTGTGGTCTCTCCCGTTGCGGAGCACAGGCTCCGGACGCGCAGGCTCAGCGGCCATGGCTCATCGGCCCAGCCGCTCCGCGGCATGTGGGATCTTCCCGGACCGGGGCACGAAACCGTGTCCCCTGCATCGGCAGACGGACTCTCAACCACTGCGCCACCAGGGAAGCCCTTTTGCCCATTTTTAAATTGATTCTTTTCTTATTGTTGAGTTTTAAGAGTTCTTTGTATATTTTGGACAGAAGTACTTTATATATGTTTTGCAAATATTTACTGTCAGTGTGAGGCTTGTCTTTTCATTCTCATGTCAGTGTCTTTTGCAGAGAAGAATTTTTTAACTTTAATGAAGTCTAACTTGGCATTTGTTTTTCTTTTAGAGATCATACATTTGGTATTATATCTAAATGCATCACCAAACTGTAGGTCACATAGATTGAAGTCTATGTTTTCTTCTTGAAGTTTTATAGTTTTACATTTTATATTTAGGTCCATGATCCATCTTTATTTAATGTTGGTGTACAGTCTGTGTGTGTCAATTTTTTTTTTTGGATGTGAATGTTCAGTTGTTCCAGTATCATTTGTTGAAAAAAAATCATTTTCCTGTTGAATTGCCTTTGCTCCTTTGTCAAAGATCAGTTGACTATATTTGT
This sequence comes from Neophocaena asiaeorientalis asiaeorientalis, assembly GCF_003031525.2. Lineage (NCBI taxonomy): Eukaryota > Metazoa > Chordata > Mammalia > Artiodactyla > Phocoenidae > Neophocaena > Neophocaena asiaeorientalis. The sequence continues at coordinate 1,043,825 of NW_020174055.1, forward strand.
GTTGGTCTGTTGTATTGCACTGATCCATGTATCCTTTCTTTGACCAATAATGTCACACTGTGTTGATTACTATAGCTTTGTAGTAAGTCTTGAAGTTCAGTAGTGTCATTCTTCTGACTTTTTTTTTTAGTATCATGTTTGCTATTCTGATTCTTCTGCCTTTTCATATAAACTTTAGAATCAATTTGTAGGTAGCTACAAAATAGCTTGTTTGGATTTTGATTGGGATTCCACTGAATCTGTAGATCAAGTTTGGAAAAATTGACATGTTAACAATATTGAGTCATCCAGTCCATGAATATGAAATAACTATTTATTTAGATCTTCTTTGAATTTTTCAGCAATGTTTTATAGTTTTCTATATAAAAGTCCCATACATATTTTGTTAGAGTTACTTTTAAGTATTTTATTTTATGGAGCTATTGTAAATGATATTGTTTTTTAATTTCTAATTTCAGTAGTTCATTGCTGGAATATAGGAAAGCAGTTGGCTTTTGTATATTAACCTTATATCTTGCAACCTTGCTGTACTTGCTTCAGGAATATTTTTGAGCATTCTTTGGAATTTTCTGCTAGAATATTGTCACTCACTAATAGAGACAGTTTTATTTCTTCCTTTCCTATCTGTATACGTTTTCTTATCTTACTGAACTAGCTAGGACTTCCAGTATTATGTGGACTAGGAGTGATAAAAGAGGACATGCTTACCTTGTTCCTGATTTTAGGAGGAAGCATCCATTTTCTCACCATTAAGTATGATGTTAGCTGTAGGATTTGCTGCATATTCTTTTCTAAAAAAATTAATTAATTGATTGATTGATTGATTTTTGGCTGCATTGGGTCTTCGTTGCTGCACCCAGGCTTTCTCTAGTTGCGGCAAGCAGGGGCTACTCATCGTTGTGTTGCATGGGCTTCTCATTGCAGTGGCTTCTCTTGTTGCAGAACACAGGCTCTAGGAGCTCGGGCTTCAGTAGTTGTGGCGTGTGGGCTCTCGAGCACAGGCTCAGTAGTTATGGCACACGGGCTTAGTTGCTCTGTGGCATGTGGGATCTTCCCAGACCAGGGCTTGAACCTATGTCCCTTGCATGGGCAGGTGGATTCTTAACCACTGCGCCACCAGGGAAGCCCCACATTCTTTATTAAATTGAGAAAGTTTCTCTCTATTCCTAGTTTACTGACGGTTTTTTAAAATGAATGGGTGAGAATTTTGTCAGATGCTTTTTCTGCATCTAATGATAGGGTTGTGTGATTTTTTATCTTCAGCCTGTTGATGTGATGGATTACTTGTCTGACTTTAGAATGTTGAGCATTCTTGCATACCTGGGATAAATCCCACTTGGTCATGGTTTATATTTGCTTTTATACATGGTTGGATTCAGTCTTCTTGTTTTGATATTGGGGTAATACTGGCTTCATAGAATAAGTTTATTTTTATTGATATAGGCCTATTTACCTATTTGTTACCTGTTTGATACCTGTTTGTTCTTGCATACATTTTGATAGTTGTGTCTTTCAAAGAATTGATCCATTTCTTCTAAATATTCAAATTTGTAAGTATAGGGTTGTTTATTGTAATTCTTTATTTTTTTTCATGTTCATGAAATGGAGAGGAATTAACCTTCCTTCATTTCTGATATTGATAAACTGTGTCCAATATCTTTCTTTCTTAGTTAGCTTGGTACAGTTTTATAAATTTTAATGATCTTTTCAAAGAATCAGCTTTAAGTTTTGTTAATTTTCTCTATTGTTTTTCTGTTTTTAATTTCATTTATTTCTTCTCTCATTTTTATTATTTCTTTTATTTTCCTGCTTGCTTTAGGCTTAAATTGTTCTTCTCTCTCTAGTATACTAAGGTATACTAGAGCTTGTTGATTTTTTCTTTCTTCTTTTCCATTTAATGCCATAAATTTTGCTCTAAGCACTGCTTTTCACTGCATACAACAAATTTTGATAAGCTGTGTTTCCATTTTTGTTTCATTCAATATATTTTAATTACACTTGAGAGTTCCTCTTTGACCCAAATATTTTTAGAAATATATCGTTTAGTTTCCAAATAATTGGAGATTTTCAGCTACCTTTCTGTTTTTGATTTCTAGGTTAATTCATTTGTGGTCTAAGAACATACTGTGTATGATTTCTACTTTTCTGTAATTTGTTAATGTATGTTTTATGGCCCAGAATGTGGTCTTTGTGGATGAATATTCCATGCGAGCTTGGGGAGAATGCATATTATGCTGTCTTGGATAGAGTATTTGTAAATGTCAGTTAGATAAAGGTGATTGGTTGTGCTGTTCAGGCCAACTGCGTCCTTATTGATTTGCTGCCTATTTGAGCTATCAATTTTGGAAAGAGGACCTGTTTTTTTTTGGTTTTTTAAAATAAATTTATTTATTTTATTTATTTATTTTTGGCTGTGTGGGGTCCCCGTTGCTGCACGCGGGCCCTCTCCAGCCGCAGTGAGCAGGGGCTACCCCCCGCTGCGGTGCGCGGGCCTCTTATTGCAGTGGCCCCTCCTGCCGCGGAGCACGGGCTCTAGGCGCACGGACTTTAGCAGTTGTGGCACGTGGGCTCAGCAGTTGTGGCCCGTGGGCTCCAGAGAGTAGGCCCATCAGCTGAGGCACATGGGCTCAGCCGCTCCGCGGCATGTGGGATCCTCCCAGACCAGAGCCCGAACCCCTGTTCCCTGCATTGGCAGGCAGACTCCCAACCACTGAGCCACCAGGGAAGCCTGGAAAGAGGACCTTTGAAGTCTCTAATTATAACAGTAGATGGGTCCATTTCCTTTTTCAGGTTTAACAGTTTTTGCCTCACATATTTTGATGCTCTGTTGTTAGGTGCAAACACATATAGGATTATTTTATCTTCCTGGAGAATTGGCCTTTTTGTGATTATGTAGTTTCCTCCTCCTTTATTCCTAATAATGTCCCTTGTCCTCAAGTCTGTTCTGTCTGAAATTAATTTAGCTACTCCAGTTTTCTTTTGATTAGGGCTAGCATGGTATATCTTTCTTCACACTTTTACTTTATTTTAAATATTTATTTATTTGGCTGCGTAGGGTCTTAGTTGCGGCAGGCGGGCTTCTTAGTTGCAGCTCACCAGCTCCTTAGTTGTGGCATGCAAACCCTTAGTTGTGGCATGCATGTAGGATCTAGTTCCCCAACCAGGGATCGAACCCGGGTTGCCTGCATTGGGAGTGCAGAGTCCTATCCAATGCTTCATCAGGGAAGTCCCACCTTTACTTTTAACCAAACAGACTTTGGTTTAATGTGGCCTTCTTGTAGACACAATGTAGTTGGGTCTTGTTTTGTTACCATTTTGGCAACATCTGTCTTCTAATTGATGTGCTTAAACCATTCATATTTACATGATTATTGATACATTTGGATTAATATCAACCATGTTTGTAACGATTTTCTACTGGTTGCCTGTGGCTTATTTTTCTGCCCTCTCCAGTTTTAATTGAGCATTTTATATGATTCCACTTTATCTGTTCTCTTAGAGTATCAATTATACCTCTTTTAAGAATTTTTAGTTGTCGTTCTAGAATTTACAATATACCCTTTCACTAATTTATGTACACCTTCCAATAACAGTATTCTCTTCACATGTAGTACTGACATCTTATAACAATGTGTTTCCAATCCCCACTCTCATTCCTTGTGATGTTGCTGTCATTCACTCACTTATCCATATGTGTAATTTCCTAATACTTTGTTACTAGTATTGCTTTAAACGGTTATCTTTTAGATCAATCAAGAATAAGACAAATTAAAGATTTTATTATACTTTCATTAATTCCTTCAACAATACTCTTCCGTTCTTTTTGTAGATCCATGTTTCTGACCTATGTAATCTTCCTTCAGTCTGAAAAAAATCTTTTAACCTTTCCTGAAGGATAGGTCTGATGGTGAATTGCCTCAGCTTTTGTTTACCTGAGAAAGTCTTTAATTTCTTCTTCCCTTTTTTATTGAAGTATAGTTGACTTACAATATTATATTAGGTTCAGGTGTAAAACATAGAGATTCAATATTTTTATAGGTTACATAACATACAAAGTTATTACAAAATGTTGACTATATTCCCTGTTCTGTACATTACATCTTTGTAACTTATTTGTTTTATAACTGGTAGTTTGTACCTCTTAATCCCCTTCATTTATTTTGCCCCCTCCCCACTCATCTCTTTTCTGGTAGCTACTAGTTGTTCTCTGTATCTGTGAGTCTGTTTCTGGTTATATTTGCTCATTTATTTTGTTTTTTAGATTCCATATATGAGTAAAAACATACAGTATTTGTCTTTCTCTGTCTGACTTATTTCACTAAGTATAATACATTCTAGGTCCATACATGTTGTTGTAAGTGGCAAGATTCCTTTCTTTTTTATGGCAGAGTAATATTCCATTGTGTGTGTGTGTGTGTGTGTGTGTGTGTGTGTGTGTGTGTGTGTATCACATCTTCTTTATCCATTCACCTGTTGATGGGCACTTAGGTTCCTTCCATATCTTGGTTATTATAAATAATGCTGCTATGAACATTGAGATGCATGTATCTTTTTGAATTAGTGTTTTTGTTTTCTTCAGATAAACACCCAGGAGTGGGATTGCTGGATAGTATTGTAGCTCTATTCTTAATTTTTTAAGGAGCCTCCATATTGTTCTCCACAGTGGCTGCACCAATTTACATTCTCACCAACAGTGTACTGGGATTCCCTTTTCTCCACATCCTTGTCAACACTTGTTATTTCTTGTCTTTTCAATGATAGCCATTCTGAGGTGTGAGAGCCATTCTGAAGTGTGAGGTGATCTCCTTTACTCTTGAATGATAATTTTTCTGGGTACAGAATTCTAGATTGGTTGTTTTTGTCTTTCAATCCAAAAAGCATTTCACTCCACTCTCTTCTTGCCTGCATGATTTATGAGAAGTCTGCTGTAATTCTTATCCTTTATCCTTTTTCCTCTAAGGGTAACCATTACCCTTCAACCCCCCTGGTATGGCTTCTTTCAAGATTTTCTCTTTTTTTGTATTTCAAATTTTGACTATGATATGTTTAGGTATAGGTTTTGTGTTGTGTTGTGTTGTTTTATCCTGTTTGTTTTTCTTTGAGCTACTTGGATCTATGGTTTGGTGTCTGTCATTAATTTTGTAAAGTGGTCAGGTGTTATTACTTCAACTATTTATTTTGCCCTTTCCTCTCTTTTTTCTACTGCTGGTATTCCAGTTACACATATGTTATGATTTTACAGTTATCTCACAGTTCTTAGATGTTCTGTACTTATTTTTTCATTTATTTATCTTTTTGCTTTTAGTTTGGGAAGTTTCTGTTGATTTATACTCAAGCTCACTGATTTTTTTTCTCAGCCATGTCAAATCTACTGATGAACCCATCAAAGATATTCTTCATTTCTGTTATAGTGTATTTTTAATTTCTGGCAGGTCCTTTTGTTTTTTTCTTAGAATGTCCATCTCATTGCTTACAGTATCCATGTATTCTTGCAGATTATCTATGTTTATTACAGCCTGTATCAGTCAGGATTCTTAAAAGAAATATATACAGCTGGGAGAGAGAGAGAGAAAGATATCAACAAATTGGCTAATGCAATTGTGGGGGCTGGCAAGTATGAAATCTGTAGTGCAGTAGTGTAGACTGGTAGGCTGGAACACTTGATTAGGAGCTGATGCTGCAGTCTTGAGACATAATTTCTTCTTCCTAAGGGAAACCTCAGTTTTGCTCTTAAGTCTTTTTAATAGATTGGAGGAGGCCCATCCACATTTTCAAGGAAAATGTCCTTGACTTAAAGTCAATTGATTATAAAAGCTGCATCTACAAAATACTTTCACAGCAACACCTATATTAGTGTTTAATTGAATAACTGACTGCTATAGCCTAGCCAAATTGATGTATAAAACTAACCATACAGAGCTCTTAAAATATTAATCATAATTATTTAAAATTATTTGATACTTCCAAAATCTTTGCTATATTTGAGTCTGGTTCTACTGCTTGATTTACCTCTTCAGACTGTATTTTTCTCATCTTTTATCATGCCTTGTAAATTTGTATGTGTGTGTGTAATCTTTTTTTTTAACATCTTTATTGCAGTATAATTGCTTTACAATGGTGTGTTAGTTTCTGCTTTATAACAAAGTGAATCAGCTATACATATACATATATCCCCATATCTCCTCCCTCTTGTGTCTCCCTCCCACCCTCCCTATCCCACCCCTCTAGGTGGTCACAAAGCACTGAGCTGATCTCCCTGTGCTATGCGGCTGCTTCCCACTAGCTATCTATTTTACATTTGGTAGTGTATATATGTCAATGCCAATCTCTCACTTCGTCTCACCTTACCCTTCGCCTTCCCCGTGATCTCAAATCCATTCTCTACATCTGCGTCTTTATCCCTGTCCAGCCCCTAGGTTCTTCAAAACCGTTTGGTTTTTTTAGAGTCCATATATGTGTGTTAGAATACGGTATTTGTTTTTCTCTTTCTGACTTACTTCACTCTGTGTGACAGACTCTAGGTCCATTTACCTCACAACAAAAACTCAGTTTTGTTTCTTTTTATGGCTGAGTAATACTCCATTGTATATATGTGCCACACATTCTTTATCCATTCACCTGTTGATGGACACTTAGGTTGCTTCCATGTCCTAGCTATTGTAAATAGAGCTGCAATGAACATTGTGGTATGTGACTCTTTTTGAATTATTATGCCTTGTAAATTTTTGCTGAAATCTAGACATATTGTATTGGGTAATGGGAACTGGGGTAAACAGCCCTCTAGAGTGAGGACTGATGTTAATGTGGCTAGGATTGGGGCATTGTTTTATGTTTGTTGTAGGTACCAGAGGCTTCAACTTCCTCTATTAGCTTTATTTTATCTCCTGTCTTAACTTTGGGCCCCCCTAAGTATCCCTCCTCAGAGAGAGTCTGTGTTGTACAGCTCTTTTGTCTGTAATCCACTGTTGGTATCCTGAAATCCTGTCAGTGTGGTGGTAAGGTGTGGGTGAGGGTCAGTGTTCTACAGTCTTCAAATTATATCAATTCTTTTAGTAGACCCACGTCTCTTCCCTGTGACCTTGAGAAGCGTTGCTTCTTGTATAGGTTCCCCTCCCCCCCACCCCTTCCCTTGAGTGAAACAGGCAGGCTAGAGGGGGCTGCATTGAGAGGACTATCATTTTCCATGGTTTGGGATAAGGCTGTGATAAAATATTTCCCCCTTGAAAAGTAGGTCTTTTTTATGGAGAAAGTTCTGTGTATGTTTCACAAAGATTATTCTTTTTCTCCAAAAGTGAATCTTCCTTGGATCTTTACTGTGAGAACCTGGCGAGTTTTCTTGAGGTAATGTCCATTATGTGTGGATGTCCACCTAAGATTCAGCCCCCAGGAGTTCCTCACTTTCTAGCTGGTCCCCACTCATCCTCTAGCAATTTGTCAAAATTACCACCTAAGTGTTCCTACCAGTGTATGGCTCCAGCAGCTTCTCCAGATGAACACATCTCAGGTGTGACTCTCTAGCTTCACCTGTCTTCCTATTTCTAGGTGACAGCTTGTCCTGCAACATGAGTTTTCTGATGAGTCCAATAAAAGTCAGTGCTTTTCCGTTTGTCCAATTCTTCTTGTTGTGAAGACAACAATACTTGCCATCTTTTTGCATGTCAGAGCTCAAACCAGAAGTCTCCCTCTCATTGTGCTTGTAACACGCATTTCCCTAATGGTTAATGATGTTGAGCCACTTTTCATGGGCTTACTTCACATCCATACATTCTTTTGGTGAATTTTCTGTTCAAGTCTTAAACTCATTTTTATGCGATTATTTATTTTCTTACTGTTGAGTTGTGGGGGTTCTTTATAGATTCTGGATGCAAGTCCTTTATCAGATATATGATTTGAAAATATTTTCTCCCATTCTGCACCTTGTCTATTCATTGTATTAAGTTTTTTTTTTCATAAAGCAAACACTCAATTTTGATGAAGTCCAATTTAGAATTTTAAATTTAATTTTATGGCTCATGCTCTTGGTGACATATCTAAGTACTCTTTTCCTAACTCCACATCACAAATATCTTCTTCTATGTTTTCTTCAAAAAGTGTTAGAGATTTACGTTTTACATTTAGAGCTCTAATCCATTTTGAGTTAATTTTTTTGTAACAGGTGTGAGGATTAGGTGCTTTTTTTTTTTTGTCACGTAGGTACCTAATTTTTTTTTTTTATCACATCACCATTTGTTGAAAAGTCTATCCTTTCTCCATTGAATTACCTTTGCACCTTTGTCAAACATCAATCTTGTGGGTTTATTTATGGATTTTTACTTTCTGTTACATTGATCTATGTATCTATCCCTTAACCGTGTTTACTGTATTTATGTATTAATTTAAAAAATCAGATAGTGTGAGTCCAACTTTGTCCTTCTTTTTCAAAACATTATTGGCTATACTCATTCTTCTGCCTTTCTATATAACTTTTAGAATCAAGCTTAGCTGTATTTTAAAAAGCTCTTGCCAGGCTTTTGACGGGAATGGAGTTAAATCTGTAGATCAGTTTGGGGAGAATTGATACCTTAAATTCATAGTTTCCCAATCAGTGTACAGAATAAGTCTCTCAGTCTCTCAGGTTTTTTGGCTGCAACATGCGGCATGCGGGATCTTAGTTCCCCGACCAGGGATTGAACCCGTTCCCCCTGCAGTGGAAGTGTGGAGTCTTAACCACTGGACCACCAAGGAAGTCATGTCTCTCAATTTATTTATATCTTCTTTGATTGCTTTCACCAGTGTTTTGTAATTTTCAGTATTCAATCCTGCATATGGTTTGGTAGACTTCTTTGTAAGTATTTCATCTTTTAAAGGTATTGTGAATTTTTAGAACTTTCCATTTTCATTGTTTATTGCTAGTATATATAGAAATATGATTGACAGTATAATTAAAAATGAAAAAGGAGAAGTTACAACAGACACCGCAGAAATACAAAGCATCCTAAGAGACTACTACAAGCAACTCTATGCAAATAAAATGGACAACCTGGAAGAAATGGACAAATTCTTGGAAAGGTATAACCTTCCAAGACTGAACCAGGAAGAACTAGAAAATATGAACAGATGAGTCACAAGTAATGAAATTGAAACTGTGATTAAAATTCTTCCAACAAACAAAAGTCCAGGACCAGATGGCTTCACCGGTGAATTCTTTCAAACACTTTGAGAAGAGCTAACACCCATCCTTCTCAAACTCTTCCAAAAAATTGCAGAGGAAGGAACATTCCCAAATTCATTCTACGAGGCCACCATCACCCTCATACCAAAACCAAGGATACTACAAAAAAAGAAAATGACAGACCAATATCACTCATGAACATAGATGCAAAAATCCTCAAGAAAATATTAGCAAACAGAATCCAACAACACATTAAAAGGATCCTACACCATGATCAAGTGGGATTTACCCCAGGGATGCAAGGATTCTTCAGTACACACAAATCAATGTGATACATCATATTAACAATTTGAACAATAAAAACCATATGATCGGGCTTCCCTGGTGGCGCAGTGGTTGAGAGTTCGCCTGCCGATGCAGGGGACACGGCTTTGTGCCCCCGTCTGGGAAGATCCCACATGCTGTGGAGTGGCTGGGCCCGTGAGCAATGGCCGCTGAGCCTGCGCGTCCAGAGGCTGTGCTCCGCAATGGGAGAGGCCACAACAGTGAGAGGCCCGCGTACCACAAGAAAACCCACAAAAAAACAAAAAAACAAAAACCAAAAACCATATGATCATCTCAATAGATGTAGAAAAAGGTTTTGACATAATTTCAACACCTGTATACAAAAACTCTCAAGAAAGTGGGCATAGAGGGAACCTACCTCAATATAATAAAGCCCATGTATGAAAAACCCACAGCAAACATCATTCTCAATGGTGCAAAACTGAAAGAATTTCAGCTAAGATCAGCAATAAGACGAGGATATCCACTCTCACCACTCTTATTCAACATAATTTTGAAAGTCTTAGCCATGGCAATCAGAGAAGAAAAATTAATAAAAGGAATACATATTGGAAACGAAGAAGTAAAACTGTCATTGTTTTCAGATGACATGATACATAGATATACATAGATAATCCTAAAGATGCCACCAGAAAACTACTAGAGCTAATCAATGAATTTGGTAAAGTTGCAGGATACAAAATTAATGCACAGAAATCTCTTGTGTTCCTATACACTAACAATGAAAGATCAGAAAGAGAAACTAAGGAAACAATCAGAGTCACCATTGCCACAAAAAGAATAAAATACCTAGGAATAAACCTATCTACAGAGGGAAAAGACCTGTACTCAGAAAACTATCAGACACTGATGAAAGAAATCAAAGGTGACCCAGACAGATGGAGAGGTATACCATGTTCTTGGATTGGAAGAATCAATATTGTGAAAATGACTACACTACCCAAAGCAATCTACAAATTCAGTGCAATCGCTATCAAATTACCAATGGCATTTTTAACAGAATTGTAACAAAAAAATCTTAAAATTTGTATGGAGACACAAAAGACCCTGCAGAAACAAAGCAGTCTTGAGGGAAAAAAATCGGAGCTGGAGGAATCAGACTCCTTGACTTTAGACTTTACTACAAAGCTACAGTAATCAAGACAATATGGTACTAGCACAAAAAGAAAAATATAGATCAATGGAACAGGATAGAAAGCCCAGAGATAAACCTATGCACCTATGGTCAACTAATCTATGACAAAGGAGGCAAGGATATACAATGGAGAAAAGACAGTCTCTTCAATAAGTGGTGCTGCGAAAACTGGATAGATACATGTTACAGAATGAAATTAGAACACTCCCTAAAACCATACACAAAAATAAATTCAAAATGGATTAGAGACCTAAATGTAAGACTGGACACTGTAAAATTCTTAGAGGAAAACATAGGTAGAACACTCTTTGACATAAATCACAACAAGGTCTTTTTTACCCACCTCCTAGAGTAATGGAAATAAAAAGAAAAGTAAACAAATGGGACCTAATTAAACTTAAAAGCTTTTGCACAGCAAAGGAAACTATAAACAAGAAGAAAAGACAACCCTCAGAATGGGAGAAGATATTTGCAAATGGATCAACAAAGGATTAATCTCCAAAATATATAAACAGCCCATGCAGCTCAATATTAAAAAAACAAACAATGCAATCAAAGAATAAGCAGAAGACCTAAACAGACATTTCTCCAAAGAAGATATGCAGGTGGCTAAGAGGCACAACATCACTAATTATTAGAGAAATGCAAATCAAAACTACAATGAATTATCACCTCACACTGGTCAGAATGGCCATTATCAGAAAATCTACAAACAATAAATGCTGGAGAGGGTGTGGAGAAAAGGAAACCCTCTTGCACTGTTGGTGGGAATGTAAATTGATACGACGATTATGGAGAACAGTATGGAGGTTCCTTAAAAAACTAAAAATAGAATTACCATATGACCCAGCAATCCCACTACTGGGCATATACCCTGAGAAAACCATAACTCAGAAAGAGTCATGCTCCCCAATGTTCTTTGCAGCACTGTTTACAATTGCCAGGTCATGGAAACAACCTAAATGTCCATCGACAGATGAATTGATAAAGAAGATGTGGTACATATATACAATGGAATATTACTCAGCCATAAAAAAGAATGAAACTGGGTCATTTGTAGAGACGTGGATGGACCTAGAGACTGTCATACAGAGTGAAGTATGTCAGAAAGAGAAAAACAAGTACCGCATGCTAATGCATATATGTGGAATCTAGAAAAATGGTACAGATGAATTGGTTTGCAAGGCAGAAATAGAGACACAGATGTAGAGAACAAACGTATGGACACCAAAGGGGGAAAGTGGGGGGGGGAGGGGTGGTGGTGGTGGGATGAATTGGGAGATTCATTTTAGACTCATCTGTCTAGAATGAAGTCACAACAAAGTTAAAATGAATGATAACAAAAGCACAATATATCCAAATGTGGGGATTGCAGCTAAGGATGTGCTTAGAAGAATTCTTCCCACATGTCACAGAACAACTAAGCCCGTGCACCACAACCACTGAGCCTGTGCTGTAGAACCTACGAGCCATGACTACTGAGCCCATGTGCCACAACTACAGAAGCCTGCATGCCTGGAGTCCATGCTCTGCAACAAGAGAAGCCACTGCAATGAGAAGGCCATGCACTGCACTGAAGAGGAGCCCCCACTCGCCACAACTAGAGAAAGCCCATACACAGCAACAAAGACCCAACACAGCCATAAATAAATAAATAAATAATTTTATTTTGAATAAATAAATAAAATTTTAGGAAAATGTCAAATTGTTTTCCAAAGGGGTTACATCATTTTATATTCCCACAGTATGACATGAGTGTTCCAATATATTCGTATTCTCATAACACTTGGTAAGGTCAGTGTTTTGTTTTGTCTTTAATTTTAATTTTAGTGATTCTAGTGGTCATGGAGTGGTATCTCATTGTGGGGTTTTTTTGTGGTCCGTGGGCCTCTCACCACTGTGGCCTCTCCCGTTGTGGAGCACAGGCTCCGGATGTGCAGGCTCAGTGGCCATGGCCCACAGGCCCAGCTACTCCACGGTATGTGGAATCCTCCCAGACCGGGGCACGAACCCGCGTCCCCTGCATCAGCAGGCGGACTCTCAACCACTGCGCCACCAGGGAAGCCCCTCATTGTGGTTTTAATTTGCATCTCCCTGAAGACTAATACTGTTAGGCATATTTTCATGTGCTTATTGGCTATTTGTATTTCTTTATTTGTGAAGTGTCTGTTCAAATATTTTCCTTTATTAATAGTTTGTCTTTTGTTATTGTTTTGTAAGAACTCTTTCAATCTTCTGAATACAAGTCCTTTTTCTGATACGTTCATGGCAAAGATTTTCTCTTAGGATGTGGCTTGCCTTTTTGTTTTCTTAATTGTTACCTGTGAAGAGCAAAATTTTTAAATTTTGGTGAAATTCAATTTATTTATTTATATTTTATAATTTGGCATTTTGTGTTCCTACCTCAAGGTCACAACCATTTTCTGTTTTCTTCTAGAAGTTTTATAGCTTTAGGTTTTCAGTTTAGGTGTCTAATCCATGTGTTGTTAATTTTGTTTATGGTGGGGGTAATGGTTAATGCTCATTTTATTGCTACTGGCTCTCCAATTGTTCCGGCATGCTTTATTGAAAGATTTTTTTTCCCACATTGAATTGCTTTGCACCCATAGTCAAAAGTCAAATCTAGACTCTGTTTTGTCATATTTATCTATTTGTTTCTCTTAATGCCAATACCAATATCTTGATTAATGTTGTATCACATGAAGTCTCAAAATCAGGAAGAATAAGTCTTCCAAATTTGTTTTATTTTCTTTTTTTGATTATTTTTATAAAAGCCTCTGCATTTTTATACAAATTTTAACATTAACCTGTAAATTTCTTTTTAAAAGTTTTCTAGAATTTTACTTGGAATTGTGTTGAATCTATAGAACAATTTGGGCACATTTAACATCTTTTTTTTTTTTTTTTTTTTTGGGAGGGAAGCCCTTTAACATCTTTTTAAAATAACTTTTATTTATTCAAGTATAGTTGATTTGCAATATTATATTAGTTTCAGGTGTACAGAATAGTGATTCAGTATTTTTGCAGATTATACTCCATTTTAGGTTATTACAAGATAATGGCTATAATCCCCTGTGCTACACGGTATATCCTTGTTGCTTATCTATTTTATATGTAGTAGTTTGTATCTATTAATCCCATACCCATAATTTGTTCCTCCCCCTTTCCCTATCCCCTTTGGTAACCACAAGTTTGCTTTCTATATCTGTGAGTCTGTTTCTGTTTTGCATATACATTCATTTGTATTCTTTTTTTAGAATCCATATATAAGCGATATCATACAGTATTTGGAGGATATTTAACATCTTAATATTAAGTCTGAACAATATTGCATCTCCTTTCTCATGAGAGGGGCTTGTTAATATCTAGATTCTAGATCATTTAGGTTTCTTTGCATTCTTAGCTCTCTGATGGGTTTTAGAAACTAGAATTTTGCGGGTTATTTGGTTTCCTCTCTTGTGCCATATCCTTAGTGACTTTCTGTATCCTAAGTGGAAGTAGAAGCCACTTTTTTCTATGAGTAGCTTTTAAACTTCTGATTGAAATACTTCATTTCTCCTTTTTAAAGTTATTATTTTCTTTATAAAATAGCTTCATTCAAGGTATAATAGACATTTAATAATGTGGACACAAAGTTTACAATTAGATATGTATACCAGATGAATACACCTTTTAATCAAGATAAATATATCTGACATCCCCTGAAATCCTTCATGTCCCTTTGTAATCACTCCTCACACACCTCCCCAATCTGCCCCCATCCAGACAACCACTGGTCTGCTGTCACTATATATTAGTTTGTATATTGTAGAATTTAAATAAAACTCTCCTTTCCCTTGGCATAATTATTTTGAGATTCATTCATGTTATTGCATGTATCATGAATTCATCCCTTTTTGCTGCTGAGTAGTATTCCATTGTATCAATATACTCCAGTCTCTCTATTCAATTATTGGTGAAGATGTGGGATGTTTACAAGGTTTTGGCTATTTTAAATATAGTTCCTATAAACATTCCTGTACAGGTTTTTATATGGATTTATGCTTCGATTACTCTTGGGTAAATAAATGCCCAGCTGTGGAATGACTGGAATCAATGGTATATTAACTAATTGGTCATCCATCTGATCTCTTTTATACACTGCTAAGTTCAGTTTGCTTGTATGTCAAAGGTTTGTATTCATGTTCAAAAGACATTAATCTGTAGTTTTCTTGTAATGTCTTCACCTACTTTTGGTATCAGAGTAATTCTGGTGTCATAGAATGAATTGGGAAGTATTCCTTCCTCTTCAAATTTATGTAAGAGTTCGTTTGTAGTTTGTGAAGAATTGGTATTCTTTCTTGCTTAAACTCCTCAATGAAGATATTTGGGTCTAGAAGGTATTTTTTATTTTCTAAGGATTTCAAATATATTTTAATTTATTTGATAGAGGACAATTCATGTTATCTATTTCTTCTCAAGTGATCTTTCTAGTTTGTGTATTTCAAAAAAAAAATTATCCATTTCATCTAACTTGTCAAATTTATTTATATAAAATTGCTCATAATAATCCATAATTTAAAAAATATATATAGAATCTGTAGTATTGTCACATGTCTCATTCTTGATACTGGTAGTTTGTATCTTCTTTTTTCCTGCTCAGTCTGGCTAGAAGGTTATCAGTTTTATTGACCTTCTAAAAGAATGACTTTTGATTTCATTGATTTATTTTATGTTAGTTTGGGTCTAAGCTCTTAAATTTTATTCTCTGTATGTATACATTTCATTTTGTTCCCTCTTTTTTTTTTTCTGGTTTCCTAAGGTGGGCTGAAGTCATTGATTTGACATCTTTTCCTTTTGTAACAGAGTTGAAATAGAAGCCCACAAATTTGACAAGTTGCATTTTCATTTTCATTCAGTTCCTAATACTTTCTAATTTCCCTTTCCACTTTTTCTTTGACCCATATGTTATTTAGAAATGTATGAATTCATTTCCAAATGTTGAGAGATTTTTTTCCCTTGAGATATTTCTGTTATTGATTTTTAGTTTAATTGCTTTATGATTGGCGAACATAGTTTGTTTGACTTAAATCTTTTAAAATTTATTGAGGCTTGTTTGGGGGCCCAGAATATGATCTATCTTGGTTAATGTTCTGTTGCACATGAAAAAAATATATATTCTGAAATTGGTTGTTGGAGCGTTGTATATGTCAGTTAGGAAAAGTTACTTGACAGTATTGCTAAAGTCTTCTGTACCCTTATCAACTTCCTGTTTGCTTGTTCTATTGGTTTTTAAGAGAGGCTTATTGAAACCTCTGACTATAATTGTGGATCTCTCTATTTCTCCCTCCAGTTCTATTGGTGTTTACTTCAAGTATTTTGAAGCTGCATTAGTGGTTGCATAGATTTTTAGGATTGTTAAGTCCTCTTAATGAATTGACCTCTTTATCATTGTGAATTAACCTTATTTTTGGTAGTAACATTCTGTTGTCTAAAATTTACTAATTCTGATATTAATCTAGCAAATATAGCATTATTTAGATTAATTTTAGTATGGTATATCATCTTCTATTCTTTTTCTTTTAAATGAAGTGTGTCTTTATATTTAAAATGCTCTTTTTTTGTAGACAGCATATAGCTGGGTCTTGAATTTTTATCTAATCTGACAATCCCTGACTTTTAATTAGAATGTTTAGACTCTTTAAATTACTATGATAATTGAAATGGTTAGTTTTAAATCCTGCTATTTTTTTCTGTTTGTTGCTTTTTCACTTTGTTCCTTTTTTCATTCCCATTTTTCTCATGGGTAAAATGAGTATTATTTATGATTCCACTTTAACACCTCTTTGCTTATTAGTTGTAACTCTGTTTTGTTGTTTTGATAGTCACTTAAGATTTATAGAATATATCTTTAACCTACCATTGTCTGTTATCAAATGAAGTTACACCACTTCAAGTACAACATAAGAACCTTACAACAGGTAAGGTATTTTTAGGTATCCTGACCTTTGTGCTATTATTGTAACCTGTATGATTTTATATATTTTATAAGCCCCACAATACATTGCTATTACTATTGTTTAAACAATTTTCTTTAAAAAGATTTAAATACTTAGAAATAATCTTGTATATTTACCCAATGTAGTTACCACTTCTGACCCCTTCATTCGTTTGTGCAGATCCTTATTTCTATCTTTCTTCTGCCTGTTGGGCTTCCATGAGCATTTCTTGTTGTGTGGTAATGAATTATTTTGCCTTTGTGTGTCCAAAAATGTCTTAATTTATCTTCATTTTTGAAATGTATTTCCTCTGGGTATAGAATTCTAGGTTAACAATTTTTTCAGTCAGTGCTTTGAAGATGTTATTCCACTCTCTTTCCTGTCTTCTTCTTTTTTTTTTAAATGAGAAATTTGCTGTCATTCTTATTCTTGCTCTTGTGTGTATGAGTGTTTTTCTTGGCTATTTAAAAGATTTTCTCTTCATCAGGGGTTTTGAGCAATCTGATTGTAGTATACCTTGGTGTAATTTTTTCATGTGTCTTGTGCTCAGAGTTTTCTGAATCACTTTGGTCTTTGGGTTTATAATTTTCAGCAAATTTGGAATGTTCTAGGTTATTATTTCTTCAGATACATTTTCTGCCTTGCCTCTTTTATGAATACCAATTACACGTGTATTAGATCACTTCAAGTTTCTTCCGCCCCTCATGGATGATCTTTTCATTCATTTATTGCATCTTTTTTCCTCTCTATGTGTTTGTTCTTGGATAGTTTCTTTTGCTATGTCTTCAAATTCGCAAATCTGTTTCTTCTGCAATGTCTAGCATGCCCTTACTTCCATCCAGTGTATTGCATTTTTCATGTCAGACTTGTAATTTTTATTTCTAAAAGTTTTATTTAGGTCATATTTCTATTTAACTTTTTTTAAGATCTGTAATAGAGTTGAAACCACAACTGTAATATTCTTTTCTGCTAATTCTAACACCTCTATCAGTTCTGGGTTGTTTTTTTTTTCCTAATTCCAGATTGTATTTTCCTGCTTCTTTGCATGTCTGTTAGTTTTTGATTGGTTGTCTGGTACTGTGAATTTATCTTGTTGAATGATGGACTTTTTGTATTATTAAAAATATTCTTGAGCTCTCTTTGTAACTGAGAGGACCCTATGGGGCCTTCCCAGAACAGATCCCCCCCAACCATGTTCTCCGCCTACCTCTTATAAAATTGTAGCCTCCTAGGCCTTCTCTGATTTCCAAAGAGTAAATTTAATCAGGGAAGTGAGAAAATGCAGAAAGGAAAACGGGCAAGCAAGATAAAGTAATAATAGTTTAGCCATCAAACAAAGTCAAGGACCTTTAGTTCCTCCTCAAGGGCTATAGATAATATTCTGAGCCATGTCCTTTGAGCTGTTTGGCAGATCTTGAAACCCCCGCTAGGTGGGAGATGTTAACTGTATGCTGCCCACAAGCATGTAGACCCCAGACCAGTTGGAACAAGAAGGTTGATGAGGTTGACTCCCAATTACCTCACCACCAACCAATCAGAAGAATGTCTACAAGCTGGTGACACATTCCACAACCCCCCTCCCTCACCCTGTCTTTAAAAACCTTTCCCTGAAAGCCTTTGGGGAGTTTAGGTCTTTAAGCACTAGATGCCTAGACTCCTTGTTTGGTGCCTGCGATAAATGCTGCACTTTCCTTCACCAAAACCTGGTGTCAGTATATTGGTTTGGTAACATGTTTGCTATAGGTTATGTGGAAACAGTTTGCTCCTTAAGGTCCTGCTTTTACAATTTGCTAGATAGGACCTAATATTTAGTATGGAGTTAATTATTACCCACCAGACAAGCAATGCCCCATAAATTATGCACCAACCTGGTGATGGGAATGGTTCTGATTTTTGCCCCATGTGAGTGCCAAGCACTGTTCCCTCTGATCCTTTCAGGAAGCTCTTACCTCAGCATCCAGTAATGTCTTCACATGCATGCTTCAGTCATCACCTGCTGACCACTCTGTGCTCCCTCATTGGTAAAATGCTCTTTCTGCCTTGTTCTCCTGGGATCTCAGTTCTGTCTCCTCCATTCAAAGACTCTTCTGGGCTCTGCCTTTAGTTCCACCTCATCTTGTTGTAGTCTGGAAACTCAAAACAATTGTAGGCCTTGCTTCTTTTGTTTCCAGCCCTCAGGGTTCACTGTCCTTTGCTGCCTAACGTCCAGTGGCATAAAACCATTGTTTCATTTATTTTGTCTTTTAAAGAAATTAGTTCTTTCCAGCATGAGAGTAAATTTAAATCCTGTTACTCCATTTTTGTCAGGAAACTAACTGTCTTTATTTTCAGAGATAGTTCTCCCTGCCCCACTGTGTGGCCTTCCTTGACATTGTGATCAGTCACCCCAGCCTCCCCATTGCTGCTTGACCCCTCCTTCCCCAGCCCTTTCTTTGACTCCAGATCCTGGTAGAGCATCTTCCCAATGATAAGAATTTCAGAGTAGCTCCATAAAATCCACTTTCTAGTTTGCAACTTGAGTAAGTCCCTCATATCACCCTGTTCATTATCATGGAAGATATCTATCTAATTATCACCTATTATCTATCTATCCATCTATCTATTCATCTATTTTTAATTGAAATTTTTTTCAGGTTGTAAGGTACAGAAATATCTTATTCTGGAGACTTCAAATGAAGAAGTCTATGTAAGAATATGGACAGATGTAGTGAAGCACAGGGTGTGCTCTCAACACCAGATCCAGTCCTCAAGGGAAGTCAGATGTTCATTCAGGATCCCACAAAAAAGTTCCCATAATGTTCCCCCAGGACAGGTAGCATGTGTCAGGCCCTGTGTGAGTCTGGCCCGTGGCCCAGGTGTCAAGCCTGGTGTCATATCCAGGGTTGACTGGTCTCATAGCATAATGTGCAGCAACTTTTCAGATAAATGCTTCTCAGAGTGGGCCAAGGGCTTCACTGGACCTTGGGACCCCATGGAGTGTCCAGAATGATGCCAGTGGTTCACAGGGATAGCCACCCTTTATTAAGTACTCATCTTGCAAACATTATTTCCAACACGCCTATCCATACAGCATATATGTCACTTTTCCTGTTTTCCAAGAAGAAATAGAGACTAAGAGAGGTGAAATATTTTTCACTGCACTGTCTAACCCATTCCATTCATACCCTTGATTATTTTGGAGCCAGCAGATAGTATAATACTTTCTTGTTCCATGCTATGCAGAAGCAGAATGCGTTGTTGTTATGAACTGCATTGTGTCCCCTAGATTCCTGTGTTGAAGCCTTAACCCCAATCTGGTTATATTTGGATATAGGGCCCTTATAGGTGTAACTAAAGTTAAATGAGGTCATGGGGTGGGACCATAATCCAATGTGACTGGTGTCCTTATAAGAAGAGGAAGAAACAGCAGTGATGGACACACAGAGAACATGAGGACACAGCGAGGAGGCCAAAGAGAGTCCAGCCAAGGAGAGAGGCCTCAGGAGAAGCCAGATCTGCTGACATCTTGACTTTGAACTCTCTACCTCCAGACAGTGAGGTAATAAATGTCTGTCGTTTAAGCCACTAGTCTGTGGTACTTTGTTATGAATTCCTGAGCTGATGGATACAGTCCTCAACACAAAGAAAGAGTCAGAATCACAGATTTCTGTAGTCCTTCCCAAATCTAGCATTCTGTGGATTGATCCCTTGACTACACATAACTAATGCCAACATCTTGTTAAAACCTAGCAATTCAACCATCCCTCCAGACTCCAAGCACATTTTGGGAACTGTGTCTGAAGACCTTTTTTATTACCTTCCTCCAGGGTCCTTACTGAACAGTGATGGCCTGGGGTTCTCCAGGATAGGTGGGTACAGAGTAGGGCTTCTGAGAGTAGTGTTTCCTGCCATAGGAACCAGTGTGGATACCGTCCCTAAGGGTGTCCTTGAGCCCAAGTCAAGAGCCCTGGATCCACACAACCTGGGGAAACCCTGTAGGACAGACATGGCAGCTTGGTGCTTTGTGAGAACCAGATCAATGGGTGGCATAGATCGCCAAGCATAGTGCCCCAGTGAAGGGAGGATGCTCTGTCCCTGAAAACTCACATTTCATGAACCAGGTTTTTGTTTGTTTGTCTTCAATTTCTAAATGCTTGTAATATATTCCAAATTCCATAACTTCACCCCCACTTCTCTTTTTCCTATACACACCTTCCAAACATCAGACTCTGAACGCAGATAACTTTCAGCCCAGCTCATCAGCACCCACTTTCCGTATTTCTGCCTTCCTCCCGTAGAGAGAACATGGTGATTCTGGCTGTTCAGGACCAGCCCGAAAGAGCACAGAGTAGCTGTGGTATGTGATCTGAGGATAGAGCCCGGTACATGCCCACTCTCAGCTTCAGTAGAAATTCATCCCTTAGTTGAAGTGAGGGAAGTCCACACCCTCCACGATAGAGGTGCAACACCAGCCTGGAGCAGAAGCAGTTAAACTAGACATGCTTCTGCTTGACTGATGTATCAGCCTAGCTTTGAAGGAATAAGGAGAGAGAGAGAGAGAGATTCCATCTTGACGCCCTCGTTTGAAGGGAGTTAGAGGGCTGGGGGCTGTGTACACGGGCCAAGTGAGGAGGTTGAGAAGACCTGGGTCCAGGTACACCAGCCTTTGTCCCCACTGCTGTCCACACCAGTCTCTGGGAGCCCTGTGTGGAGAGTGTCTATGGAAAGGGAGCCCTGGGAAATGCCCTTCACCCTCCTCTGTGCCTGTTTGCTTCCTCCTCTGTGTTGTGGCGGGTTAAGGAGGGAGACCATATGAGGAGTACACTCATGCTGTGTGAATAAGCCCCCAAACCAAATTTTCCCAGTCCCCTCCATTTCCCTCCATGCAGACTCCCACACCCCCTGCTCCCAGGGGAGCTCTCACGTCACAGCACTGAGCCATGGGGACGGACCATGTCATCACCCAGAGGGCACATCACAGGCTGCTCCGATGGCCTCTGATGAAGCCCAATCTCCCAAAGTACCCCAACCTCTGATTTTCAACAATTCAAAGTTCAGTCATCATTAGTGCCCCCAAAGAATCTGATGGATGCAAAAGGCCCTTTCCAGGTTACATTCAAATATTTACGTCTGCAGTGGGGTACTATTTTTACAGAGAAACTACAGATTCTTTGTCCACAGTACTTCCAGACATCCTTCTATCTTACCCTCCTTGGGGCATCATCCAGTGTATGTTGTATGTACCACACACAGCAGAATGGAGAGTCTGCATTTCACAATCTACCTTTAATGTCTCAAAACTGGACTTTTGGAAATTCAAAACAAGAGTCTGAGATGAAAACATTTTGAGTTTTGAAAGTCGGGCCCTGAGAGACAACACGTGCTCATTTTGAGTCAGTTTCTCTCACTCTGAAGAGTAGATTGAGCTTTCCTGGGCTGGCGGGAGGGATGAGAGTATGTCAGAGAAGAAAAGGGGAAATGAGTTGTGGGGCTCTGAGCCAGAGGCCCAGGGTACTCCCCCTGGAGAGCCCTGGCAGGGAGGGCAGGTGCAGACAGCCAGAGGGCAGGTGACTCAGGGAAGCAGGAGCACAGGGGCCTGCCAGCTTGCAAGGTCTCTGAGTGCTGCACCCCCATCCCAGCGCAGACGTGGCCCTGGCTATAAGGACATGGCTGAAGGACTCATACAGATCACAGAGCTCCCTTGCACTCCAGTGTTGTCTGCAAAGCAGTAAAATAATTTCCCAGGAGTCAAGAGTAGTACAGAAGGCCACCTCTGTCCCACCAAGTTTCTTGTGGCCCCAGAGTGGCACAGACTGCAGTGGGCTACTCCTAGGTCCCTAAGAACAGCCCAAAGCAGCTGGGAGAGGGGTGGACTGAAGGGGCCCTGGGGTAGAAGTACAGGGAGATTGAGCAGCAGCTTGCACACAGCAGTGACAGGAACCCCCGTGCAGACGCACCCTTCAGGGGATGGCAGACAGAGGATGACACGATGGGGACAGACACCCATCCCCATCCACCCCTGAGGCCATGGCATCAAGAAACCATCCAAAACACAGCCACACTGGCAGGAAGAAGGGAAAAGGTGGTGTGTGCCTCTGTGTGTGTGTGTGTGTGTGTGTGTGGTGGGGGGGAGGCCTGAACTGTCTGAAATTTCATTTCTCCCATGGAAGGAGACTTAAAAAAATGAAATTATGTTATATAAACATAAAGGTCCATTTTTTGAAAACTTAAGAGATTCATGCCCTGCTACTCTATTTTATTTAGCCTTTAGAGCAAATTTTTAAGCATGTAAAAAGCAGAGTATTGTTGGGTGAAAGCTTTATTGCCAAGGCTTTAAAGTACAAATAGGTATAATCCTACCTGTAGTTGAAAAATTATAAATGTCATTATTGAGTGAATCTTTTACTGCTATGGAAACTCCAAAAAAACAAAGGCACATGGGCTTCCCTGGTGGCGCAGTGGTTAAGAATCCACCAGCCAATGCAGGGGACACGGGTTCGAGCCCTGGTCCAGGAAGATCCACATGCCACGGAGCAACTAAGCCCGTGCACCACAACTACTGAGCCCGCGTGCTGCAACTACTGAAGCTCACATGCCTAGAGCCCGTGCTCCACAACAAGAGAAGCCACTGCAATGAGAAGCCCACACACTGCAATGAAGAGTAGCCCCCACTCGCCGCAACTAGAGAAAGCCTGTGCACAGCAATGAAGGCCCAACACAGCCAGACAAGACAAAACAAAACAAAACAAAAACAAAAACAAAAAACAAAGGCACATAAAATTGTCCAAATTTTTTGTTCCTAGGACAAAAACATAAATGAAAATAATAGGTAAATAGATTCTCAAATCACAATAATAATATTGAGAACAATTTTCTTCTTCTGTACCAGTAAAACTCCAGATAAGGAATGATCTCATCTAAAGGAATTGATGACAGCAGTTCACCCCCTTGGGTGTGCAGCTTGGCATGAATATGGAGGCCCAGAAAGAAAGTTCTGTGAAAGCAAATCTTTAATTAAGAAGAACTGGGTTACACCCTATATGAGAAGGGATCCCTTTTAAGAAGCCCACAAAACACTAACAAAGACTGAAGAAAACAACACTGGGCATGAATTGAACGAAAATGGTGTACCAGCCCCTTTGCATGTCTTAAACACAATTCCTGCACACCCCCCCATGAGAGGCCTGAACTAGGCATCCCTTTATTACCTGACCCCCCAAGGTGTCCCCTCTCTAGTAGGGGGGCCATGATGATGTTTCAGGTCCCCAGGTGTCAGTGTCACCTCCAAACTCTCCCTGCAGAGAACCCTTTACGTTCTCTGCAGACCCACACCCCATGGGCCTTCCCCAGGCCACAGCCTGAGCTCTAGCTTCTGGGTGTTGGAGAACAGGACTATCAGAACCTTCGTGGCTTCTGTGATTGAAAGTAAGTCCCTGCCTCTCCAAGCAGAGTCTCTGTCTTGGTCAGCTCAGGCTGACATAACAAAATATGATACACTGGGTGCCTTAAATAACAGACATTTATTTCTCACACTCTGGAGGCTGGAGTGCCAGGGTGCCAGCGTGATCAGGTCCTGGTGAGGACCCAATTCCTGGCTTGCAGACACCACCTTCTCACTCTGTCCTAACAATCTCTCTGGTGTCTCTTCCTATAAGGGCACTAATACCATCATGGAAACCCCACCCTCAGCACCTCATCTAAACGTAATCACTTCCCAAAGACCACATCTCCTAACACCATCCCATTGGGGGTTAGGGGTTCAATACATGAATTTTTCTGGGATGCAAATATCCAGTCTATAACAACCTCCAAATGTAGGCAAGGGTTTCTGTTGCCCGGCAGTTACAGAAGCAAACAGGAAAGACCCTAATCCTCATTCATCCCAGCAGGGCCTGGCCCCTGGTGTATTCACCTTCAGAGGCCAGGATCTCATCTGGCACATGATGCTTCCTGGGAGGGTTCAGATAGTTAGGAAAGTTGGGAGTGTCTATTGGGAATTTGGGGACAATGGGGAATGCTGGGAAGTTTGGGAGTGTCAGGAATATAGTCTCTAATCTTCAAAGAAGGTTCAGGTTGCTAGCTAGTGGTTGCACTTCTGCCACCAGGAAATCCCTCCACAGCTAAAGCAGCCTCACTTTCAGGTGTATCCTCTCTTGCTGGCTCCCCCATGGCTGAGACCCAAGGTACAAGTGGGCATTTCCCATCCCCTGACATACAGTGAATGCTCACTCATCCACGACTTTGCATAGGCTGTTCCCTCCTCCTAGCACACTGCCCCCCCACACCCCGCCGTTTGTCTTCCTGGCATATTCTCAATCCCTCTGCAGTGCTGGTTCATATGTCACCTCCTTGTGAAGCCTTTCACAATGCTCCTAGGCAGTGAGAGCATTCATAGCTCTAGCAACTTACTTTTATTATTTTCCTCTAATATTTCATTATAATTATGGTTCTTTTTTTTTTTTAAACTAGCATCTGAGCTCCTTGTCAGCCTCAACCAGAGAGGCTGGTGGGGAGTGGGGAGTCTCGGTTGGGACAACTCTGGGCATGCTCATAGCTCATCTAAGAGTTGGTCTCTGGGACTCAGACATGTCCCAGAGCCCAGCTCAATGCTGGACTAAAATGAGGCTCTTAATAAATGTGTGACAAATAAAATCAGCCCCAAAGTTGATCAGAAATCCATTGATTCACTAATGGATGCAATGAACATTTCTGGAAGACCTATCTGGCTTGAGACATTGTCCCAGATACAATGTGATAAATAGGAATCATCATTTTAAGGAATCTAAAATCTAATACAGGAGATAATACATGTAAATACATAATCTTAATAGTTGTCTATTTCTGTGTAACAAATTACCCCACATTTAGCAGCTTAAGACAACAAACATTTATCACCTTACACAGTTTCTCTGGGTCGGGATCTAGGTTGGCTTGGCTGGGTGCCTCCAGCTCAGGAACCCCATAGGGTCGCAGTCAGATTGTCAGCTGGGAATGCCTCATCCAAAGGCTTGACTGGGGCTGGGGCACCCACTTCCGTGGTGGCCACTCCCACGGCTGGAAGTTGGTGCTGGCTGTTAGAAGGAGGCTTCGTCTCTTAGTTCCAAGGAGAGAAATGGGCTCTATTGGCTCTCCGTTTGGCTGAGTCTCCCTTTGGGGACCTTGAGTTCAGCAAGCAGCATTTCACATCTTTCCTAGGCTGACCGCTAACTGGGAGGTTAAAAATTCCCTGCAAACATACAAGAGAAGGTTAGAGGCACAGACCCCCCCTCGGCCCCTCACTTCCTGGGGAAGTTAGAGAGCCGGGGAGGAGCCCTCTTGGCACTCTTTCCTCTGTCCTGGCCGTGCCAGCTCTGAGCCTGGAACACAGCTGATCACCAGGTAGGAAACAGCACCAAGTGGCCAAGAATACGGGTGCTGGCTTGACTTCGGAGAAATTATTTAGCCTCTCCACACCTCAGTTTATTCACACACAAACTGGAGATGGTGTTAGTAGCTCCCCCAAGGCGTTGGCTGGAGATGAAATGGTGACTCCCGTGGAGCAGAGTGCATGAAACAGAAGACAGCAGACAGCAGACACAGACAACCTGACCTTTACTGTTTCCCCACAGGCCCTTTTATTTCCAGGCAGAATTTTGCCGCTCTTGTGATGGGTCACTCAGACAGACATCCCTTGAAAAACAAATCAAGAACTGAATCACCAAATATTGATAGAACACAAACATAGTAATCTGTGTTATTGGCCTTCCTTCCAAGGCACTTGTAATTGGGAAGGCAACATTTATTTGCATAAATCGAAAGCAGTAAAAGGGATATGTGAGTAGGAGCAAGGCAACCTGTGGTGCCTTGGACCACCAGGGCCTCATCCTCGGGTCACAGGGCAGGTGGGGACTGACCCATAGTTTGGGTTGGGAACCCATTTCATCTTGACTTCAAATAGAGCACTGGAGGGAGGGGCTGCATTTCCTAGGAATTCCTGCAGAGAATTCCTGCACCTTGCTTCTCCTTGGACACACATCCAATGGGTCATGACTCAACTAGGTAAACATTCACTCAGGTCCAAGGTACCTGCTGAGGTATTTTACTCCACGTTGAAGGACACATAAAGGTGGGGACAGTGTGTGCCAAGATGGTTGTGCTTTCAGGTAGAAGAAGCAGGGTGTACACGCACATACATACACAGCAGTGTGGCAGGCTGTCACGTTCAGTAGAAGTGGTCAAGTGGGGGAGAAAAGGACATTCCTTGGGATCAGAAGCTGGGTCCCTGGGTGAGGCACTTACTTGGTGTTGCCACAGTAATGAAGGGGCAGAGGGCCACAGGAACAGCAGGGACAGAGGTGCGGAGGGAGAAGAGTTAGCCAGCCCTGCTGGATTCCCTTTCTCATGATAACTGCCCCTGGATGAGAGGCTCCTCCAAGGCTCAGAGGGATTCTGGTGCTCACATGTGTCTCCTTGAGGCAGGGGAGATGCCACAATCAAAGATGCTCTTGGATTAGATTACCAGCACCTCCGCGCCTAGAGCTGGGACTCGGGGGATAAAAGAACAGCAAGGTGAGCTGGGCTGAGTGCTGGTGGCCTGAGGAAGTCAGGTGTCTAGAAGGCTGGGGGTGGGTAGGCAATGGGAAGGACAGCGGGAAGCTAGCTGTCCAAGAGCGGAAGCCAGGGTACCACGTTGGTGTCTCCAGAAACAGACCTCTTGTCTTGGCTCACTGCTGTGTGAGGTGGCAGGCTATGAGGGACCCATGGGGCCAGGAGAGTGCTAGGTGCAGCTAGACAGATGGATTGGAACAGGTGAGGGGGCTACTTGAGACCACAGGAGCCACTGGGAGTTGGGGTGGCTTTGGTGTGATCAGAGGGGACCTTGGTGCCATCACTCCAACGTTGCCCTGTGGGGAAGTCACCTAGAGTAAAATAGGACTGTGGCCAAGAGGGTGACAGAGGAGGGGAGTCGGGAGCAGCATCCTGAGGAGTGGTGCCCAGGGCACCCTCTTCTGAGCCAAACTTGCCCCCTGCAGCAAGAAGTTCCTGCTCCAGGCCATCCCTGGTGGCAGCCCTGGCCCTGCGTCCTGCCTTTCCTCCTTCCTCTGGACAGTGTGGTCCCCGGCCTGTGGAGGTAGGGAGATGCAGGCATCACTCTGGGTATACTCATGGACCCTCTGCATGGATGCTGGCCTCCGCCCTGGGCCATTTACTCCAGACCTGTGCACTATCTGGAGGCACTGGCTCTGCAAACCCACGTTCTTTGGCTGAAGCCAATGAAACACAGGAGTCGGATTTAATTCCCACTGACGTGGGGGTCTTAGATATGTCATAACAGTGGCTGGACTGCTCCCATCTCTTTTCCATCCAATCTTCCTGTGAGCAAACAGAGGGCGAGGGAGGTACAACTGTATCCCGACCCCAGGCCTCCAGCTCACAAAGCTCCGGTGGGTTTTGTCTTCCTTAAGGCCAAACCCCAGCAATTGTGGGTGTTACCTGCTTTCTATCAAATCTTGGGGAAGTCTCCTTTTTAATTTGGTGTTTTCTGAGAAATGGGGATTTGCTGATTTTATCTTTAGGTGTGTTCATGAGGGGACTCTCCCCATTTGCAGGGGAGGCCCAGCTCGGCCAGGCTGTCCTGCTCCTTTCTCTGACCTGTGTCCAGGGGTCCTAGACTGGGCTGGGGGACCCGTGGGGTGAGGACAAGCAGCCTGGGGTGGTCCCCAAAACTTTAAGCTCATCTACTGGCCCAAAACTATTTGTTTTTCTTGACTTGTTATTTCCCTCTCTCTTGCATTGTCTATTTTCTTCTATTGGAATTCTCTTTTGAATACTTTCTTCAGGTAGAGCATATGGTTATATGCTTGTGGTGTACTAGTCAGTAATTCCCTTCCTGATTTGACTGTGTTTCATCTCATGAAAGAATCAGACTGTCACTACACACACACACACACACGCGCGCGCACACACACACATACACACATACATACACAGATTATCCTGCTAATTCATTAAGTCCACATTAGTCAGACTTCTAGTATGTTTATAGAAACAGTGCTAGATACAGGAGGAGATGGAAACTAATATAAGATCCATCCATTCTTCTCCAAGAAAGTATGTTTTTGTGGGTGAGGCGAGACAATACAAGATTCAAATAACAGATAATCCAGAAGAGGTGCTAGGTGCCAGAACATGAATCTTCAGGAAGTGGTCTTTTCTCTTTGGGTTTTAGGATAATAACCATGGCTAGTTCCAGAAAATAGAGTTGAAAGTCATTTTCCCCTTAGAGTTCTTATCTAGAACCACAGCATATCCAGAGGTAGGAGAAACTTCAACACCCTCAGTTTTCTGCAGAGGAAACTGAGGTTCAGGGTAGAAAATGACCCAGGCAAAGTCCAGTGTAAATTGTTAGCTGATCTGGGACTCAACCCTCACATTCTTATGTCAAGGAGGGTGTGGTGACAACTCTGATTTGCTTTAGGCTATTTTAGTTGTTTGGATATAATCCAAGTACCCTGATGTAGGTATCCAGCTATATACATTATCAAAACATGGCTGAACTTTTACACTTGGGATTGACATCATCATCATCATCAAATAATTGTTAAATTATTAAGTGCTAAATTAATAATTTAGAGTCTAATCTCTACATTACAGATTTGCAGGAACATTAAATTGATTTTTGTCATTGGATTAGTCTGCTAGCGTTGCCATAACAAAGTACCACACACCGGGGGGCTTAAACACCAGAAATTAATTTTTTCACAGTCTGAAGGCTGGAAGTCTGAGATCAAGGTGTCTGCATGGTTGGTTTCTGCTGAGTCCTCTCTCCTTGGCTTGTAGACGGCCGCTTTCTCCATGTCCTCACATGGTCTTTCTTCTGTGTGAGTCTGTGTCCCCAATCTCTTCTTATAAGGACCCCAGTCATAATGGGTTATGGCTCATCTAATGACCTGATTTTAACTTAATTGCCTCATTTAAAGACCCTCTCCAAAATACAGTCACATTCTGAAGTACTGGGTGTTAGGACTTCAACATATGGATTTTAGGGAGTGGCACAGTTCAGCTCATAACACTCAGTTAAAACTCTCAAAATAACATAAAAAAGGAAAAAAGAATATTAAACATCATGAGAATAAAAGATTCCAAATTAAAGGGAAAAAGTAAAGGAGACCTCATCTTGGACCCATGTATGGCAATACCTCACACACTGAGATTTCACCTCTGCACACAGAAATCACCCTCTTCCACCCGACGTAAACACTTCAACCTGAACCTGATACTCCTTTCCTGTCAGCCCTCAGCACAGAAGAACTCAGCATCACCCACTCACAGGTGCCCAGGAGCCTGGGAAAGCCATGAGGCAACACAGGGCTGAAACCATGACAGCTCATGAAGCAGGTGAGGCTCCTTACCTCCCCTCATGTCATTCTGTTGTTGTTAAGGGAATGGCAATGTATATATTAATTAGCATTTGTATTATATCAATAGAGTATGTACTCGCATAATTAATAATTAATACATAATATGGTACATTATAATTACACAAATTATAATTAATATTAATTGGAATGCATTAATATATAATATATTGTGATAACTATTAATTAATATAATTATAATCGTTATCGTATTATATTGTATTAGTATATTATATTACATATGCCATTACATTAATAATAATTGATAATTTTATTAGTATATAGTAATCATATTATATAT
Organism: Neophocaena asiaeorientalis asiaeorientalis; assembly: GCF_003031525.2. Classification (NCBI taxonomy): domain Eukaryota; kingdom Metazoa; phylum Chordata; class Mammalia; order Artiodactyla; family Phocoenidae; genus Neophocaena; species Neophocaena asiaeorientalis. Next base: position 1,074,111 of record NW_020174055.1, read on the forward strand.
AGTATACTTAGTATATTTTTATACATAATAGATAACTATATATTAATGTATAGTATTTAGTACTTTTACATTATTTCATATTATATTCTATATGCTTTTATATATTATATATAGTAATATATAATAATCTGGTATAATATACTATACTTATTTATTAACATGTATTAGTACCTAGTACCTATAATATATGTCAATATAGTATGTATTAACAATATATTAATCAATAAAGTATATATTAATATATTTAATTTTAAATATATTAATATATAATATAATACTTATATAAACATATTTTAACATATATTTAATAGCCTATATATATTTAATATATTAATATATCACTATATATTTATATATTATATGTGTTAAAATATTAATATACTAATATTTTTTAAAATTGACCTATTAGCATATTTTGGTGTATAATATATAATACACAAGTTTTATATCACGTACTATATAATACTATATATTAATTATGTATTTGGGCCTTTAAACACTGACTCTGTGTCCTTGAATGTCACTGTGACTGCAATGAACATACACATTTGGCCCTGGGCGAGGTACTTACCTTTACTGTCTCAACTTGCATATTTTTAAACTGGGGACAACATCTGCCTGCCTGTGAAGAAGTACACTTGAGGCAATGTCAGATGGGACTGACACAGGATTGTAATCTATAAAATGCAAATCACATAATAAAGATGATTTCCTACCCAGCAGTGACTGATGTAGAGTAGTACCGTGGCAACACAAGGGCTATCTCACTGCAGAATCACAGCTTCATTTCTTATAATGGGATCACAACGGTTGAGGCTTGCAGATAGCATAGAAATGCTAAAAAAAAAAAAAAAAAGCCTACAGTTTGATTTAACTTGGGCTTACAAACTCTTAAGTCATGTTAATTATCTAATGTTTTGTTTGGCTCTTCATAGGGAGGACTGCTGTCAACACTCATGACCCAACGAGGCCAGGGACCCCAGGTAATTTTGTTTGTGAAATTAGAAGCTTGAGATTTGTAAAGGAAAACAAACAAACAAACAAAAAACAAACCAAAAATAAACAGAGCAAGAGGGACCGGGTTAGCAGACAATCTCAGTGAGAATTGGCAATTTCCTTGGCTGCTTCAACGGGCAAGTGCTTACAAGCCTGACCCTCCTCTTCCCTGAGGAAGTTTCAACAGAAGATACCAGATGTCCACTTGCCATCAGTGAGATCAATTAATTTATAACACAGAATAGAAATGGAGAAAATAGGACTTAGCTCAGAAGGCTGTCAAAATGGAGATCTCTGAAAAAATAAAATCATGATTTTTATTGAATTAATTCTATTAGTAATAAAATCAAGAGTTACTGAGCTTTGGTTGCAGTCTGCATTGAGCAGGCACAGACGGGGCTGATTCACGTGCTGCTTCCGGTAATGACATTGCAGTTCCCACACTGGAACCAGACATTTGCAGTCCTACAGATTTACACATCTTCCAAGATGCCTCTGCTTCCCTGGCAGCCACTTCAAGTGCTAGCTTGAAGAAAGGGCCAGACAATTCCTTGGGTCTACCCAGGAAAAAACCAGAACTTTTCATTGGTGTTAGAATTATGTAATTGAATGTAGCTGGTTTGTTAACTATTTTGTGTTGAAATAAAAAAGTAATAACATTTAAAGTAAATACTATTTAATATATACATATATATTTGTAGGCATTCAAAATAGATTTTTATATTTGGCTCATAAAATATTTTATAATGCAGTCAGAAAGCAAAAGAGGAAAAAAATAATATTCATCAGTTACCTCTTAACCATATTCCCCTATTGTGTTCTCCTTATTGGTGGAGGTGATTGCAAAGTCCACAGTTAACCATGTTTTGCAGAGAGGTGAGAAGGAAGACAAGCCCCTCTTTTGGCTGCGTGGTATCACACATTAACGAAGCACTAAATTTTTATGACTTTTCTGTCGCTTTCCTCTCTCAGAGTTTTCTGGAGGATTGCAGAACCTGAGCACAGAGAGGCCAGAGTCAGAGCAACTCTACCTGCTGGATGTGGTCAGGTGTCCAGAGTGGGGCAAATCAAGAGTGTGACATGCCACAAGCCTGCTGGACCCTCCAGGACATTTGATGGCCTCTCTTGTCATTGAGCCACGGAGAAAGGCTTAATCCTATATCCTCAAAACACTAATAACCAAGGCTGAGTGTAAGTCTGGTTTACATTTCCATTTAAAATGGAATTTAAATTTTGACACCTGCATATTGGGACTCTGCTGTATGACCCACCCGTGCTGACCTGGTCCAGTAGACCAGTCATCTGGCTGCAACATAGTGCATGGCAGGCAACGCTGCTATTTCCCTGTACAAAAAGGAGGGCTTTTTGGTGGTAAGCGCAGTGGGAGCTGTCAACAGTTCTCAACGAAGATAAGGTTACTGATGTGTATTTCCATAACGACGCATTGCTGCTTAAAATTTATCTCCCAGGGGAGAACTTCAAAAGTAGATTTATTTAGAGAGATCTTTTCTGTATGAATATATTTCTTCTGCTGTAGAGGAATAATTATCCAATGCAGCCTAATGGAACTGCAGTGGGGAAACAAACCAGCAGGAAACCCAGAACAGAGAATAGATTTGGGGTTTGGGTTTCTCAGATGGGAAGTGAGAGCCAGTTCCCTGCCCTGAGTGGGATCTTCTTGGCACCTGCTTTATCTCATCCTCACAGTGAGATGCAGAGGAACAGAAGAGAGATTTCATGCTAATGGGATGGGACAAGACAGCACAGTCTAGAGTGGCATTTTCCTCGGGTTGGGCTGGAAAGAGGGTATTCTTCACTGTAGTCAGTTCATTTAGATTTTAAACATCTTCTAGACTCCAGAGAAATGAAATCCCTCTTAATCATCACTATCGAGAAGGAATAAATACATGCATTTCTCTTTCGCACAATAATTGGCTATGAAGCATTCTGGTAATCCTTTCATTAGGGTGATGAGATCCAAAAATAGAGGCCAAGTATGTTTATTGGAAACTAATAGACCCACCTGAAATGTAAAAATTCATGTAAGAGTTGTGTGTGTGTGTGTGTGTGTGTGTGTGTGTGTGCGCGCGCGCACATGCCCGCACATATGCTTTGGAGGGAGCAGGTGAGGGCGGCGGGGAAGCAGGTAGCAATTCATTTTTTCACCACCTCAAGCCCTCCTTTGTTTGTTTTTAAATCCTTCTTTCTTTCCTTCCTTCCTTCCTTCCTTCCTTCCTTCCTTCCTTCCTTCCTTCCTTCCTTCCTTCCTTTTTCTGCATTGGGTCTTACTTGTGGCACACGGGATCTTCTGTTGCAGCCCATGGGCTTTTCCTTGAGGCGTGCACGTTGTTCCTAGTTGTGGCACGTGTCCCTAGAGCACGCAGGCTTAGTCGCCCTGCAGCATGTGAGATCTTACTTCCCTGACCAGGCATTGAACCCGCGTCCCCTGCATTGAAAGGTGAAGTCTCAACCACTGGACCACCAGGGAAGTCCTCTCAAGCCCTTCTTTGGAATGAAGACACATAGCCTGTGTAACTCACCCCTTCTGGAATAATTGTTGAAAGGGTTTCTCCACCTTTCCTCTAAGGTTCCAGTTTGAGATCCAATAAGTCAAGTCCAGTCCAGACTCTGCCTCTGTGAGCTCCTCCAGGACTGGGAGATGTCAGTGGGTTTCTCTTTCCTGCCAGATAGGAAGGGTTGCACCGCTTTCTCCTTGCCCTGTAGTCTGAGATTAGATTTTGATTAATTATAACCAGGCACGCAGAACTCTGACTTGGGTCTCAGTAGGAGTGACAGTGTGGTCGGCAGGATTTTGGGTCCCATGATCCCCACCCCCACCCCACCCCTGACACACACCTGTTGGTACACCTGTGGCAACATGCTGGCAACAGAAAAAACAAATTCAGATTTCAGTCTGTGGAAGTGGGGTGCTGCTGTAACAAATACCTATAAATGTGACGGTGGCTTTGGAATTAGGCAGTGGCCCAAAGCTTGAAGAGCCTTGCCCAGCATGATAGTAAAAGCCTAGACTGCTTTGAACAGACTGTTATCGGAGATACAAGTGTAAAGGACTCTGGTCGTGAGGACTCAAAGGAAGTGAGGAGCGTTGTGGAAAAATCCTACATTCCCTTGTATAATGCCTAAGTCACCAGAAACAGACTATAGACACAGGGACTTTAAGACCACTGCTGTTTCAGCTCCCAGACTGGACTTGGAGAATGTTGCCCTAGAAGGCTCAGAAGAAGGTGAAGAAATGCTACTGGAAGCTGGAGGAAGAGGATCTATTCTACATATTGGCAGAAAGTTTAGTGAAGCTGTGCCCTGCTGGTGTGTAGGGAGCAGAACTTGTAACCATAAACTTGGTTGTTCAGCTGAGGAAATGTCCAAGTCAAGGGTGGAGAGTGCAGCCTGTTTTTATCCTGCTTCTCAGAGTAAAATATGAGTCAGGAGAGAGATGCTGAGAGAAGAGCGGTTAGCAAAGAGGAGCCTGGACTGGATGATTTAGGAAACTGGCAGCCTATCCAGAGAGCAAAGCCACCAGAAAGGAGAACTCACCATCATGTCTGTGTGGCACATGACCCCATAGCCTTTCCCAGTGCCTTGGGAGTGTCAAAGTCTTGACTTTATTCATCAAAAGGGGATGATTCATTTGTTGATGGACACTTAGGTTGTTTCCATGTCTTGGCTATTGTAAACAGTGCTTCTAAGAACATAGGGGTGCAGCTATCTTTTTGACAGATGAATGGATAAAGAAGAGGTGGTGTATACACACACACACACACACACACACACACACAATGGAATACTACTCAGCTATGAAGAAGAGTGAAATAATTCCATTTGCAGCTACATGGGGGAGGGGCATTGAGGAGGGATGGATTGAGAAATTGGAATTAGCAGATGCAAACTATTATATACATGTATAACTGAATCACTTTGCTGTACACGGGAAACTAACACAACATTGTAAATCAAATATTCTTCAATAAAATAAATTTTTAAAATAATAATAAAAAGAAAGGGGCTGATTCACTCACTGACACAAAAAGCTTTTGGAAGAGATTGAGAATGAATATGTGAAGTGAGTAATTTCAACAAATTAAAGAGAGGAAAGTGCAAAAAGGTAACATCGTTGTGCCCATACAAGTGAAGTGAGTGAAACCCGCCGGGTGTTGGGGTGGGGCAGCTTTCGTTAGTTGGAACACGGTCTGCTGGGGACTGAGTCCTGCCTCTTCCTCTCAGCTGCCCTTCCTTGTGCTCTTAACACATGAAAAACATGAAAGACTAGGTGCAGATGAGAAACTCAAATAGAAGCAGAGCTAACCAGAACCAGGAAACTCCACCCCCGGAAAGAATTTGAGAGGGGGCTGTGATGCAAAAAAAGGGATGATTTGAGATGTGTGTAAAAGTGCCGGCTCCCGAGAGCACCTGGGCACCGCTACTCTCTTGCCTTGCTTATGACTTGAGTCAGATGAGTGTAAGAAATAATCAGGTCATTGCATATCTACATCTTTTTGCTTCTTCGTTTGTCAGCAATGGGTGATGCTGGAAAGGACCTCAGGTTTGCAAGAGGACAAAGGCTCAATCTACTGGTGCTCTGTGTAAGTCCTCCTAGAATTGATGCTATCTGGATAGGAGGGGCTTAGAATTGTGTTCTGCACCAGAGAATCATATGGTTTCTTCTTTGTATTCTGTTAATATGGCAAATTATATTGACTGATTTTTGAATGTTGAACCAAGCTTACATTCCTGGGATGAGCCTCACTTCGTGGTGATGTCTTGTATCTTTTTATTCCCTAATAGCTTTGATTTGCAAATATTTTGTTGAGGATTTTGTGTCTGTGATCATGAAAAATATTAGGGTAATGCTGGCCTCTTGGTAAGAGTGGGCAAGTGTTTCCTCCTCTTTTATTTTCTGAAAGGTATTGTGTAGCATAAACATTTCTGACTTTAAATGTTCAGTAAAATTCACCCGTGGGAACTTTTGGGATTAGAATTTTTTCATTGGAGAAAAAAAAATTCTTTTACAACGGTTAGCTAAGAATTCAGTTCCTTTAATAGCTGTGGGATTATCTGGTTTATCTATATCTTGGGTGAGTTTTGGTAGTTTGTGTCTTTCAGTAATTGGTCCACTTCATCTCAGTTGTCAAATGTGTGGGTATCAAGTTATTTGTAGTGTTCTCAGATCAGCCTTCTAATGTCTAGGGGATCAGTGTTAAAGTCTTTCATTCCTGATATTGTAATTTGTTTTTTCTCCCTTTTCTCCCTTGGTCAATTTGTCTAGAATATTATCAACTTTATTGATCTTTCAAAGAGCCAGCTTTGGGTTTCACTGATTTTTTTTTTTTTTTTGCAGTACGCGGGCCTTTCACTGTTATGGCCTCTCCCGTTGCGGAGCACAGGCCCCAGAGGTGCAGGCTCAGCAGCCACGGCTCACGGGCCCAGCCGCTCCATGGCATGTGGGATCTTCCCGGACCGGGGCACGAACCCGTGTTCCCTGCATCGGCAGGCGGACTCTCAACCACTGCGCCACCAGGGAAGCCCTGGCCTATGCATTTTGCAGCTGTGTTGATAGTGCATAAACATTTAAGATTTTTATGCCTTCTTACACAATTGACCCTTTTATCATTATCTAATAGCCCTCTTTATCCCTGATAATATTTCCTGTTCTGAAAGTTACTTTTTCGGAAATTAATACAGATACTCTGGTTTTCTTTTGATTCATGATTACATGTGTATGCATGCATTCTCCATCTTTTGACTTCAACCGATATCTCTTTATTTGTAAAGTAGGTTTCTTGTAGACAGCCTATGGTTGAACCTTAATTTTTATTTTATTAAAAATTTTTTAATTGAAACATTGGCTTATAACATTATATAAGTTTCATGTGTACAACATTATATTTCTACTTCTGTGTATAGAGAACAGCGTCGTGGTTACCAGAGGCAGGGAGAGTGAAACAGGTAAAGGGGGTCCACTGCATGGTGACAGATGAATGGGTCTTACTTTTTTTAATCCATTCTGGCAATCTCCATCATTTTATTGATTTCTTTAGACCGTTCTCATTTAAAGTGATTATTCATAGGGTTGGATTAAACTGTACCATCTTGCGAGCTGTTTTGTATTTGTTTTCATTTTTGTTTACTTCATATTTTTCTGCCTTCTATTGGTTTAAATGAGCATTTGTCTGTGATTCTGTTTCATCTTCTGTGTTGACTGATTATTTAAACATTTCTTTAAACATTAATGTGATTTACCACATACATTTGAAAATAATATTTGTCTTCCTTTGAATAACACTATACTGCTTCACCGCTTATACTGTTATAAGCGTAAAGAACCTTATAACAGCACATTCCCAATTCTTACCTCTGATGCTATAATCACACAATATATTTTTATTATTTTTGCTTTAAAAGCCAGTTATAGCACATTTGAAAGAAGAAAAAATATTCTATTGTGCCTTCATTTATTTCATTTCTGATCTCTTCATTGCTTTGTGTAAATCCATGTTTTTGGCCTATATCTAATTTCTTCTGCCTGAAATACTTCCTTTAACATTTCTTGTAGAGTAGGTCTAGTCTGATAGCAATGTTTTTGCTTTTGTTTTTCTGAGAAAGTCTCTATTTCTCTTTAATTTTTGAAGAATATTTTCACTGAGTAAGAATTTGAGGTCGACAGTTCTTTTTCTTTCATCACTTTAATGATAGAACTCAAGTCTTCTCACTTGCATGATTTCTGATGATAAATTTGCTACAATCCTTACCCTTTTCCCTCTATAGATAACATATATTTTGCCCTCTTTGGTTGCCTCCATGATTTTCTCTTTGGTTTTCAGTGCTTTGAATATGGTATGCTTCACTTTTTCCTCCTTCCCTCCCTCCCTCGCTTCCTTCTTCCCTTCTTTCCTTCCTTCCTTCCCTCCTCTTTTCTTTCATATTTATCCTGCTTGGTATTTTCTAAGCTTTGTAGGCCACTGGTTTGGACTCTATCACTATGTTTGTAAAACCCTAGTGGTTATTTCTCCTTTCCTTTTCTGTCCTTTGTCTCCTTCTGGGATTCCAATGATATGTGGATTGACATTGTCCCACAGCTCTTTAAAACTCTTTTCTGGTTTTTTGGTTGGTTGGTTGGTTTTCACTTTTTAAATTTTTTCAGTTAGGGTAATATCTATTGCCCTATCCTCAGTTTTAGGCAGGCGCTGTGAACCTGGGTCTTGGGAATGTTCCTCTGCTTTCAAATCTGTGTCTAACAAGTTTCTGCCACTCCCTCAGGGTAGAACTTCATTTGTTTTCCTGTTTTCATCCATCTGCAGTGGGTTTTCACTAGTGCCTCCTTTTTCCCCTTCAGATTCTGGCTTCTGTATCCTCTAGGAGATGGAGGAGATATGTTCTGGGTGGAGTTTTATCAGTGGCTGTGCTCCATCCCCTGGCTGGTACTAGGAAAAAGCTTTCTCAAGATCCTCCCCAGTCTTTCCCATGAATACCTGGTAGGGCTCCTACAGGGAGAATGTGAAGGAGGGTGTCAATTGGTCTATGTCTGCCACCCTCAGAGACTCCACACTCTTACAGTCAGCTCTTACTAGCTTTTATGGTGTCTGCTCTTGTCTGCTCCAATAAACAACTGCTTGAGTCTTGCTTTTCTCTATAGTAGCCTATGTCTATGTAGATTTCAGTTTGGTTACTTGGCCTAAGACCTCAGTTCTCTGATGAGTTAAGGAAAATCATTATAGGCATACCTTGGAGATATTGTGGATTCAGTTCGAGACCATTGCAATAAAGAGAGTCACACAAATTTTTGGTTTCCTGGTACATATAAAAGTTCTGCTTAGTTTTGTTTTTATTTCCATTATTCTAGGAGGCAAATCAAAAAAGATATTGCTGCGATTTATATCAAAGAGTGTTCTGCCTGTTTTCCCCTAAGAGTTTTATAATATCTGGTCTTACATTTAGGTCTTTAATCCATTTTGAGTTTATTTTTGTGTATGGTGTTAAAGAATGTTCTAATTTCACTTTTTACGTGTAACTGTCCAGTTTCCCTAGCACCATTTATTGAAGGACTGTCTTCCCTCCATTGTATAGTCTTGCCTCCTTTGTCATAGATTAATTGACCATAGGTGCATGGGTTTATTTCTGGGCTTTCTATCCTGTTCCGTTGATCTATATTTCTGTTTTTGTGCCAGCACCATACTATTTTGATGACTGCAGCTTTGTAGTATAGCCTGAAGTCAGGAAGTCTGCTTCCTTCAGCTCTGTTTTTCTTTCTCAATATTGCCTTGCTATTTGGGGTCTTTTGTGTCTCCATACAAATTTTAAGATTTTTTTGTTCTAGTTCTGTGAAAAATGCCATTGGTAATTTGATAGGGATTGCACTGAATCTGTAGATTGCCTTGGGTAGTATAGTCATTTTGACAATATTGATTCTTCTAAATCCAAGAACATGGTATATCTTTCCATCTGTTTGTGTCATCTTTGATTTCTTCATCAGCATCTTATAGTTTTAGGAGTACAGGTCTTTTCTCTCCTTTGGTAGGTTTATTCCTAGGTATTTTATTCTTTTGGATGTGATGGTAAGTGGGATTGTTTCTTTAATTTCTCTTTCTGATCTTTTGTTGTTGATGTATAGAAATGCAACAGATGTCTGTTAAACTCAAAAGCTTTTGCACAGCAAAGGAAACAAAACAAAAGGCCACCCACAGAATGGGAGAAAATATTTGCAAACAATGCGACTGACAAGGGATTAGTCTTCAGTATTGACAAACAACTCATGTGGCTCAATATCAAAAAAAACCAAACAAACAACCCAATCAGTAAATGGGCAGAAGACCTAAATTTCTCCAAAGAAGACATACAGATGGTCAAGCAGCACATGAATAAATGCTCAACACTGCTAATTATTAGAGAAATGTAAATCAAAACTACAATGAGATATCACCTCACACCAGTCAGAATGACCATCATCAAAAAAATCTACAAAGAGTAAATGCTGGAGAGGGTGTGGAGAAAAGGGAACCCTCCTACACTGTTGGCGGGGATGTAAAGTGGTACAGCCACTATGGAGAATGGTATGGAAGTTCCTTAAAAAACTAAAAATAGAACTACTATAAGATGCAGCAATCCTAACTCCTAGGCATATACCTGGAGAAAACCATACTTCGAAAAGATATATGCACCCCAATATTCATTGCAGTGCTGTTTACAATAGCCAGGACATGGAAGCAACCTAAATGTCCATTGACAGATGAATGGACAAAGAAGATGTGATACATATATACAATGGAATATTACTCAGCTATTAAAAAGAAAGAAATAATGCCATTTGCAGCAACATGGATGGACCTGGAGATTATCATACCAAATGAAATAAGTCAGACAGAGAAAGACAAATATCCTATGATATTGCTTGTATGCAGAATCTAAAAAAAATGATACAAATGAACTTATTTACAAAACAGAAATAGACTCACAGACTTAGAGAATGAATTTATGATTACCAAAGGGGGAAGTGTGGGGAAGGGATAAATTAGGAATTTAGGATTAACATGTACACACTACTATCTATAAAACAGAAAACCAACAAGGACCTACTGTGTAGCACAGGGAACTCTGATCAATATTCTATAATAACCTAAGTGTGAAAAGAATTTGAAAAAGAACAGATACATGCATATGTATAACTGAATCCCTTTGCTGTATACCTGAAACTAACACAACATTGTTAATCAACTATATGCCCAATATAAAATTAAAAAAATTTTTAAAGTTGTGTTTACACTATCTTTTCTCTATTAAGTGTGCAATAACATTATGTATAAAAAATGTAGATACCTTAATTAAAAAATACTTTATTGCTAAAAATGCTAACATCATCTGAGCCTTCATCTAGTTGTAGTCTTTTTGCTGGTGAAGGGTCTTGCCTCAATGTTGATGGCTGCTGACTGATCAGGATGGCAGTGTCTGAAGTCTGGGGAGGCTGTGGTAATTACTTAAAACAAGACAACACTGAAGTTTGCCACATTGATTGACTCTTATTTTCATGAATGATCTCTCTGTAATATGAAATGCTGTTTGATAGCATTTTACCCACAGCAGGATTTTGAAAATTGGAGTCAATCCTCTCAAACTCAGCCACTGCTTTATCAACTAAGGGTATGCAATATTCTAAATCCTTTGTGTCATTTCATCAATCTTCTTCACCAGGAGTAGATTCCATCTCAAGAAACCATTTTCTCTCCTAAACCATAAGAAGCAACTCCTCATCTGTTAAAATTTTGTCACGAGATTGCAGCAATTCAGTCACATCTTCAGGTTCCACTTAATTAATTTATTTATTTGTTAGTTTATTTATTTTTGGCTGTGTTGTGTCTTCTCAGTGCAGTGACTTCTCTTGTTGTGGAGCACAGGCTCTAGGTGTGCGGGCTTCAGTAGTTGTGGCACGTGAGCTCAGTAGTTGTGGCTTGTGGGCTCTAGAGCACAGGCTCAGTAGTTGTGGCACACGGGCTTAGATGCTCCGTGGCATGTGAGATCTTCCTGGACCAGGGCTCGAACCTGTGTCCCCTGCATTGACAGGTAGATTCTTACCCTCTGTGCCAACAGGGAAGTCCCCAGGCTCCACTTCTAATTCTAGTTCTCTTGTCGTTTCCACCACATCTGCAGTTACTTCCTCCACTGAAGTCTTGAACACCCAGCGTCATCCATGAGGGTTGGAATCAACTTCTTCCAAACTTCTGTTAATGTTAATATTTTGCCCTCTTCTAATGAATCACAAGTGTTCTTAATGGCATTTAGGATGGGGGAATCCTTTCCAGAAGGTTTTCAATTGACTTGGCAGATCTAAATAAGGAATCATTTTATATGGCAGCTATAGCCTTAAGAAATGTATTTCTTAAGTAATAAGGCTTGAAATAAAAATTACTCCTTGATCTATGTGCTGCAGAATGGATGTTGTGCTAGCAGGCACGAAAACATTAATCTCTTATATCTTCATCAGCACCCTTGGGTGCATTCTCAATGAGCAGTAATATTTTGAAAGGAGTCTTTTTTTTTTTTAAGCAGTAGGTCTCAATAGTGCATTTAAAATATTCAGTAAACCATGTTCTAAACAGATGTGTTGTCACCCAGGCTTTGTTGTTCCATTGGGAGCACAGGCAGAGTAGATTTAGCATGATTGTTAAGGGCCCCATGATTTTCAGCATTGAGCATTGGCTTTAACTTCAGGTCACCAGCTGCATTATTACTCCCTAACAAGACAGTCAGCCTGTCCTTTGAAGCTTGGAATCCAGGCATGGAGTTCTCCTCTCTATCTATGAAAGTCGTAGATGGCATCTTCTTTCAGTAGAAGGTTGTTTCATCTACACTGAAAATCTATTGTTTAGTGTAGCCACCTTCATTGATTGTCTTAGCAAGACCTTCTGGATAACTGGCTGCAGCTTCTACACCAGCACTTGCTGCTTCACCTTGTACTTTTATGATATGCAGATGGCTTCTTTCCATAAACCTCATGAGCTAACTTCTGCTAGCTTCAAATTTTCTTCTGCAGCTTCCTCACCTCTCTCGGCCTTCATAGAATTGAAGAGAGTTAGGGTCTTGCTCTGGATTAGGTGTTGACTTAAGGGAATGTTGTAGCTAGTTTGATCTTCTATCCAGACCACTAATACTTTCTCCATATCAGTGATAAGGCGGTTTTGCTTTCTTATCATTCATGTGTTCACTGGAGCAGCACTTTTTAACTTCAAGAACTTTTCCTTTGCATTCACAACTTGGCTGTTTGGCACAAGAGGCCTAACTCTCCGCCTATCTTAGCTTTCAACATGCCTTCATCACTAAGCTTGATTATTTCTAGGTTTTGATTTAAAATGAGATGGGCAACTCTTCCTTTCCTTGAACACTTTGAGGCCATTATAGGGTTATTAATTGACCTAATTTTAAAATTGTGTGTCAAGGAATAAGGAGGCCCAAAAAGAGAGAAGAGGAGTGGCCAGTTGGTGGAGCAGACAGAACTCACACAACATTACATTCACAGTCTTACATGGGTGTGGCTTGTGGTGTCCCAAACAATTACAATAGTAAGGGTCACTGACTGCAGATCCCCATAACAAATATAATAATGAAAAAGTTTAAAATATTGTTAGAATTACCAAAATGTGACACAGAGACACCAGGTGAACAAATACTGTTGACAAAATGGTGCTAATAGTCTTGCTCTGAGGAGGATTGCCACAAACCTTCAATCTGGGAAAAACAATATTTGAGAAGCCAACAAAGTGAAGTGCAATAAAACAAGGTCTGCCTGTATAACCTCTTATGTGTTCTCAAAGGGTAAGATTAGTGTCATTTTTTCCCATAAGTGTTTGGTAACACTTCTGGGCAAAGCCATTCAGACCTATACAGTTTTTATTTGGAATAATAATAAATGTAGACATAAATTTTTGTAGTGCTATTCATATTTCTCTCTTATGTCAGTTGTGGTAAAGTACACTTTTCTAGGGAGTCGTCCATTTTGTTTAGTTTCCCTATTTGAAGGGAAAGTGAGTTGTTTACTACTTTTTTTTTTAAGTTCTGATTATTTTTGGCTATTCTTTGTGTTTTTATGATTAGTTTTATGAGGATTTATCAATTTTATTAGTCTTTTCAAAGGACAAGTTAATTTTCTATATGTTTGCTTTTTATTTTATTAATTTCTGCTCTTTTATTTATATTTTCTCTGTCCATTTTATTAAAAAACATTGAAGTCTGTACCATGCACAGAGCCTGGAAGATTTAATATTCCAATGCAATGGCAATAAAAATTCCAACAAGTTTCTTTGTTTTGTGAATCTTGACAAGATAATTCTGGACTTTGTGCTATGTGTATGACTAAACCAAAAGAGAAATGACAAACTGGGGAAAATACTTGCATCTTATATGATAGACAAATGCTTAGTTTTCTTAATCACTTTTACAGATCAATAAGAAAAAGACCAAGAAACCAATATTAAAACATGCAAAGGACATGAATAGTTAGGTTAGAGATGAGGAAAAATAAAAGAGTCTTAAACATAGGAATACTATTCAACCCCACCTATGGTATTCAAACTAAAAATTTTAAAAAGAAAATGGGGACTTCCCTGGTGACACAGTGGCCTGCCAATGCAGGGGACATGGGTTTGAGGCTTGGTCTGGGAAGGTCCCACATGCCGTGGAGCAACTAAGCAAGCCCTGTGCACCACAACTACTGAACCTGCGCTCTAGAGCCTGTGAACCGCAATTACTGAGCCCATGAGCCACAACTATTGAGCCTGCATGCCACAACTACTGAAGCCCACACGCCTAGAGCCCGTGCTCTGCAACAAGAGAAGCTGCAATGAGAAGCCTGTGCACTGCAATGAAGAGTAGCCGCCGCTTGCTGTAACTAGAGAAAGTCCACGTGCAGCAAAAATAAATAAATTAATTAATTTTTTAAAAAGTGAAAATGTACAAAATTACAACAAAAATTGACATACCCACATATATGAAAGGAATTTCAATAATGAATAAGCCAATCAGGCCAAATTTTAATAAGAGTGAAGAATATTTGAACAGCATAAATAGCAATCTTGAATGAATGAGCATATCTAGAACCCTGCACTCAAAGACTATGTGAAATTTTAGCAAATTTGGGAGGTACTAGGCCACGAAGCAAACCTCAGTGAATACCAAAGAGTCTATTTCATATACATGATAGTATCTAATAGCTATTCAAAGATAAAAATCAATAATAAAATATAGCAAAAAAGCCATATTCCTCTGGAAATGAAAGAAATGCATTGCTGAATAATTCAAGGCATAGGAAAATCACAATGGAAGATGTGAACTATTCATGAATGAATCATAAAGAATGACTATGTATCAATACCTGCGTGATGCTGCTAAAATGCTAATTAGAGGAAAATTTAACTTAAGTGCATCCATTAGAAAAGAAGGAATAGTGACCATTATTGAAATAAGTTTTCAAAACCAAGACTATAAAAAGAAGAGAGTAATCCCAAGGAAATCAGAGTAAAGTGTATAAAGCACAAATAGCAGTGAAAGAGGAAGCAAAGGAGCCAGGATGACAGCCAATCAAGCCAAGAGCTAGTTCCTCAGGAAGGATAAACTAGACAAATGGAGGGATTAATCATTTTTTTTCCTCTAGGAAGATTTTAAATTACAAATACATTTTTTAATTTGTTATAGATCTAGTCACATTTTCTACTCTTTTTGAGTCTGTTTTGTTAATTTTTGCCTTCGTAGAAATGTATTCACTTCATCTGAATTGTCATAAAGTTCTTGACAGTATTCCTTTACAATAATTTACAATAATAATAATTCCCTTTTCATTTCTGTAAATTCACCAATGATGTCTCCTTTCTCTTTCATGGTTTTCTTAATTTTCCTTTGTTTCTTGGTCAGTCTACCTAGAGGCTTAGCAAATATTGTCGATCTTTTCAAAGAACTCACTTTCAGTCCATTGATATTCTCTTCTTTTCTTTGCTCTGTTTAATTGATTTTCTCTCTAATTTTTATTATTTCCTTTCTTTGACTTGTTTTAATTTTAGTTTTCTCTTTTTCTCTAGTTTTTAAAAGTTGGAGCTTACAAAATTAACTTAGATTTTTATTTTCTAGTGCAGTCATTCAAAGCTATACATTTCCTTGTAAGCACTGCATTAGATATTTCCCATAAATTTTGATATGCCATAGTTCCATTTTGTCTGATATTAGTGCAGCCACTCCAGCACCCTTGTGGTTATTATTTACATGGTAAATCTTTCTCTATCCTTTAACCTATGTATGTCTTTGAATCAAAATTGTGTATCTTAGATTTTACTTTTTTAATTGAATCTGAAAATATTTTAGCTGATTGGAGTGTTCAGTCCATTTACAGTTAATGTAATTATTGATATGATTGTATTTACATCTGCCATTTTGCTATTTAACTTTTACATCTCATAATTTTTCATTTTCTCTGCTCTTTCTTTACTGTTTTTTTTTTCTTTTTGGCATTAAGTAGATACTTCCTATTTCACCATTTTAATTCATTTGCTATCATTGTTATTTTTACTATATTTTGGATGTCATTTTCTTAGTGGTTCTCTGGAGATTACAATATGTATCTTAATTTAGCAAAACTAATTTCAGATCAATACTAATGTACTTCCAATAAAACATAGATATTTTCTTCCAATAAATCTCTATTTCTTCCCCTCTCCTTTGTGCTATTATTACCGATTACATTACACACACATATGTTAAAATTCCACAATAAATACAGGATTATCGTCATTTTCATGCAAATGTGTTTAAATGAGTTAAGTCAAGAAAAAAGGAAATGACATATTTATGATGTCATCTATGTCTGAGGTGAGGGAACACACTGAATGTTCAGAAAGTCCACAAGTCTGCCTGGCCTCTGTTTTCTTATTCTGAGTTCTTATTTCCCCTTTGAGCATCACACTCAAAGACAGGAAGCTAATCAGGGCCCCTCCAGTTTCATCTGATATCAATAAATATTCCTCAAAAATGTAGCTACATAATCTTTCATAACACACTGTTTATCAAATTTCTCTCCTAACCTCAATTTTCAGTATTTTTAAAAAAAACTTTATTGGCGTATAGCTGATTTACAATGTTGTGTTCGTTTCAGGTGTACAGCAAAGTGAATCAGTTATACATATACATATATCCACTCTCTAATAATGTTCAAACAGGCTTTCTTTTCCGTAAAACTTGATTTGTATTTCCCTTTTCATAATTCCTGGATTCTTTTTTTTTTTTTTTTTTTTTTTTTTTTGTGGTACGCGGGCCTCTCACTGTTGTGGCCTCTCCCGTTGCAGAGCACAGGCTCTGGATGCGCAGGCTCAGCGGCCATGGCTCACGGGCCCAGCCACTCCACGGCATGTGGGATCTTCCCGGACCGGGGCACGATCCCATGTACCCTGCATCGGCAGGTGGACTCTCAACCACCACGCCACCAGGGAAGACCCCTGGATTCTTATAAATATACAGTCAGCCCTCCATTTCTGCAGGGTCTCCATTTGCAGATTCAACCAACCATGGGTTGAAATTTCGGGGTGCATCCATGGATGCAAAACCTGTTGATAGGGAGGGCGAACTGTATACATTGTCCTGCACCATTTCATAAAAGTAACTTGAGCATTCACAGATTTTGGTATCTGTGGGGCTCCTGGGGCCAACGCCCCATGGATACCTAAGGACAACCAATACTGATTTGTTCAATCTCAGAAACCCACAACACACTTGAAACCCTTTCAGACTATCCTCTTCTCCCTTTTTTCCTGCCTCCACATCCCCCTCCCCATCAAAGTAGAGAAATCAATCCTTCAGTCTCCAGGAGTCCAGGTTTGTGTCTCTTTTAGTATTTCTTACCAGTCTGCCCAGTTCTGTATTTGCTTGTGTCTTAATCTCCTAAATGTACTACAATGCCCATGCAACAGGGGCCCATCCCTTACTTATATCTCCAAGCCTGCCTTATTCCCAGCGAAGACTCACACATAGTGGGTACTCACTATGTGTTCAGATAAGTGGAATTTTGGTTTGTTGGCAAAGCTGGACTTGCTCTGGGTCCACCCCTTCTTCATATGGGCCACAAGCCCCCTGTGTCACTGGGCCTTTTGTGTGTCTGACATTCTCCAGCTTATGCTTCTTGGGAACATTTGTGGGCTATTAGTCATCTTATGTAGAACAGGATATATCTGTCACTTCTCTGTGAAATCTTCCCTTCAGCAAGATTTATTTTAAGAACTGTGTGAAAAGAGAAAATTTCACAGGCAACCCTGTGAAAATCTGGTCCTTTGCCAACATGTGAGATCAAGTGCCCTGAGTACCTGTCTGACTGCAGCTGACCCTGCCCACCCCGGGGCCTCCTTCTCAGTTCAGTTCTCATAGGCTGGCCTCCTGGCTGTGAGTTCTGAGTCTTCCAGGAAGCTGCTCATCAGTGAGGACACCTCCGCTTCCCCACTCTCCAGGGCTCCTGGCCTGGGTGAGGTGTAAGTTCTCTTGAACAACATGGCTGATGACCATGTATATCATCTCCCTGAATCCTCAGGGCCACCTTGGACATCACTATGACCCCATAGCAGATGGGAAAACTGAGGGGACAGCTGGAATGTGGTGGAG
This sequence comes from Neophocaena asiaeorientalis asiaeorientalis, assembly GCF_003031525.2. Taxonomy (NCBI): domain Eukaryota; kingdom Metazoa; phylum Chordata; class Mammalia; order Artiodactyla; family Phocoenidae; genus Neophocaena; species Neophocaena asiaeorientalis. The sequence continues at coordinate 1,092,240 of NW_020174055.1, forward strand.
CTGGGCTTTGATCTCAGGCTAGCGGTCTACACGTCCAAAGCTCTCTCTGGTAGACTGAGCTGGCTGGTGATATGCCACTGGCTGCAGCAAACCTTCATTGAGTTTGGAGCGGGTGGAACCAAATAGCTGTTAGGCAAGAACCAGAGGTCTTTGAGGGGATGCAGGATGCTGAAGGTTACCATCCAAAACTCATCTGGGGGTAGGCTGCTCCCCACTACACACCATCCTGCCAAGCGAGTGAGCGCGGCTGTCAGCACTCCATGGGGGAGTTAGCACTCTGTCCCATCTTTGGCTATTGGTATAATCTCTGCCACCTGGACAGCTGGCATCCAGGGCTGCGGTTTCACTAGCTCTGACCCGAGGTTGGTTGGGCTCCGTGAGCTCTCCGCTTCCCCCAAGCCCAAAGGAGAGGATTCTCTTCTCTCTTCAAGGCTGGAGTTAAACAGAAAAGGAGCAGGGTGGCGGCTTCCTCCACATTCTGGGACGCACATGTCGGGTGAGAAACGCTGGGGCTTGGTGGGAGCTGCCAGCGCCCTGCTCCAGGCTTCCTGCATCAGCCAGGAGGCTTCCCACTGCATCCTACCCAACACCCCCACAGCGAGTTTCCATAGCAACTTTCAGGAGGAATTTCCAGGGCTCACAGATTCTGTCACAGTAACCCAGTGAGGGGAGAAGGAGGCCAAGGACCCTACACGCAGGTAGAGGCTGAGGCCCTGGAGGCCCCAGTGAGGCCAGGAGAGCAGAGCGAGGTGGGCTCTGCGGAGAGCGGTAGAGAGGTCGGGGCTCTGGTTGGTCATCGTCAGCTCCAAACAACAGGTCACACATTGTTCCTGGGCATCTTTCTTTAGACAATACAGCGAACCTCAGAGAGGGTCATGATTAAATTAGGGAGAGCTGCAGGCTTCTCATTTGATCTTTCCTGTGAATTAGGGCAAGACTAGCCAGGATTTGGATGCCAGGGGAGGGCCGCCTGTGGGTGTCTGTGGAATTGAAATGAAATTATGCAAGCAGATGGCTTGATGAAGAGACAAAAATATGGATAAAAAGCATCCTAGCCATGGAGATGCTAATTTTTTTAAAGCTTTTAATAATGACACAACTTTGCATATCAAAGTTGTCTTCTAGCCTTTATTAAGTCCCCCGGTACATTTTCAACAGCACACTGCTCTAAACCACGCACAAGCATTTTAAAGTGGAGGATCAGACTGCCTGCTTCTTACCTTCCAAGCTCTGAGCACGTAACATCCAGCACGCGCATCCGTGCTGCAGACTTACAACCCACCCAGGCTGTGCTGTGCATTCTGGGGAGTAGAAGGTGACTACGCTGTGAGCCCTGCCCTTGAACTGGGGGTAACCATCACGGGAGATTGGGGCGCTTACAACTACTGCAGAGAGTGCCAGCAACGTTCCAAAGAAGGCAGAAATACCTCCAGCTGGAAATCAGGAAGGTTTCACTGGAAGATTTCTCCAGTGAAGGCAGAGCTTAGCCTGAAGACAGGCTCCAGGTGGAGGGAGAAATACAAGCTTGAGACCACAGGGCAGGAGAGGGCGAAAGGGTGAAGAGGCTGGTGGAGGGTGGGGTTAAGCCGAGGTGAACCCCTTCTGCCTGCCCTCCCTCTGAACAATCGCCAGTAAACCTCTGACCAACCGGCAGGTCTCAGCTTTTCACTAGAGTAGAGAGTCATTCTATCTTATCTTCAGGCTTCTGTGGGGATTAATTCAGTCAAGAATTCAGCCCCGATCCTGGCACACAGCAAGCACTTAACAGATTATAATGTAACAGATAAAGTAAAAACCATGGAAATTGGGCAATAAGAAAGAATCCTATGTTATAATGTTTGGGGTTAAAGCTAAGGAGTATGTGTAAGTGGGGGTGTTTGGATGACTCTCTGCTTTGGGACATTTCTCTAAGAATTGTGTAATAAAACCTAATTTGTTGGCTCACTCCATCCCACCATTTACCCTTCCGCCATGGAACAGCCAGTGAGATGCACTGGGAGCACTCCCTGAGGACCAACACCTCTGCAAGTTCTATTATCCACAATCAGAGGTGCTAAGTGGGAACCCAGGCTTTGCAGACAGATGTCTGTTGAGTTCGACCTTCCCTTTACCCCTTCATCCCACTGTGGGCCATTGACACAAATGGACACTGGGAGAATATTGTGTGAGAAGTTCTTCCTCCTGCGGGTTCAGTACAGAATCTGACAGGAGGATATTGAACACAGGCATTGCAGAGGTTAAAAGCTCATGTGGCCTAGATAGCACAGATGAGGCCAGCTTGTCACTGCTGCATCCCACTGGGGTCCCTGTGATCATCACCATGCCTCTTCTCTGGTAGGAGGCACCTTTCATGCACCTTCAGAAGACATCCTCTAGGCTCCTGCACCCACTCTGCTCCTACTCTCCTGAAGTTTCACACTTGCTCAGCCTCAGGCCACTTCCTGCCCTGCTTCTCCACCCCAGTTTCTCCTGGTAGCACTACCTTCACAAATCACTTCCACAGAAAACCTTGTCTCTGGGTCTGCTCCTGGGGAATCCATTGGTCCTACAAAGCAGATCCTAAGGATAGGATTCTGAAGTTGGATCCCATCACTGGGAATGGATGGTGTGATTCACTGGGACAGGTGCAGTTGAAAAAGGATGCATTGTTGTGTGCAATAACTCTGGTATTTAGGAGATGTGGGGAAATGGTAACCATAAGGACTATGAAATTGTGATTGGTTGTTGCTGGTGCTATGGGTGCCCTGAAAAAAGGAAATAACAAACTTAAGTCAGCTAATTACTACAGTGGTAGCTTGGTACAGGCAGAGGCAGGTGTGTATCCTTACTAGGGCAGATAAGCATGGCTTCTGATATGTGGTAGGCAGCTATTAATCTGCCAAATGCAAGTTTAAAAAGAAATTAGTTTTTTTTAAAGAGCAGTTTTAGGTTCACAGCAAAATTGAGGGAAAATATAGAGAGTTCATAGATACTCCCTGCTCCCCACTTAGCCTCCCCCACTATTAACATTCCTGCACCAGAGTGCTAGTTGGAGTTAATATAGATACTTAAACTTCCTTTAGATCCCCTTACCCGCTACCATTTATATATAGTTGTCTTAAATGTTTTCTCTATATACACTTAACACCTTATAAGACAGTGTACTAGAGAGTGTTGTAATTTTTGCTTCAACTATCAAATATAATTTAGAAACTAAACGGGAAAAAGAAAATGTATTACATTTACTCCCCTCCCCCCGTTTTTTCCACTTTCTCCATTGTTCTTTCTTCCTTTCTGATATCCCAAGGTACTTTCTTTTATCATTTTCTGTCTGTTTAGAGGACTTATTTTAGTTATCCTTTTAAGGTAAGTATACTTAAAATCTTCTCTTAAATTTTCTTCATCTGAGAATATTCTTGATTTCCCCCTTATTTCTGAAAGCTATTTTCACTGGATATAGAATTCTAGATTGACTACTCTTTTTCTGTACTTGGAAAATGTCATACCATTTCCTACAAGGCTCCAATGTTTCTGATGAGAAATCTCCAGTCATTCAAAGTGCTTTCCCCTTATAGGTAATGTGCTGTTTCTCCCTGGCTGCTTTCAAGATTTGTTTTGTTTTCAGAAGTCTCACAATGATGCATCTTAATGTGCATATGTGCATTTCTTTGTTTCTTGTTTGGGATTCTAACAACTTCTTGAATTGGAGAGCTTACATCTTTGGCCAAATTCTGAAAATTTTCATCCATAATTCTTTGAATTCATTTCCAGCCCCACTATTCCTCTCCTCTTCCCCCAGTACTGAGATGACATAAATATCAGCTTTTTGTTATTGTCCCACAACTCTGTGAAGCTCTGTGTATTTACATATTTATTTTTGTCTATTCTCTCCCTGTTATTCAGATTGGGAATTTCTATTGCTCATCTTCAAGTTCATTGATTCTTCTGTTCACTTCTATCTGGTGTTGAGTCTGTCTGCTGAATTCTGTTTTTCTCATTTTAGTTAATGTAATTTTGTTTTCTAAAATTTCCATTTGACTCTCCTTTATATCTTCTATTTCTTTGCTGAGACATTCTAATTCCTAGTTTTCTCTTTGGTTTTAAGCATGTGTGTAATTATTTATTGAAGCATTTTTATAATGCCTGCCTTAAAATTTTTGTCAGGTATTCTTAACATCAGTGTTATCTAAGTGTTAACATCTATTGATTTTTCACCTGAGTACATATTACCCTGATTCTTGGTATAATTACAGTTTTTTAATTGAAAACCTTCTATTTTGGGGTATTATATTATGAGAGTTGAGGTCTTATCTAAACTTCTCTTAGATGGCTTTGATTGACATCATTGTGGTAGGGAAGGGTGGGGATTTGCCTTACTGCAATTAGTGGGTGTAGAAGTCTAGATCCGTTATATGGCCTCTGTTGTCCCTCAGGCAGGGGGGAGGCTCCTCATTACTGTTAATAGAGTTGGAATTTCTGGATCTCCAGTCAGCCTTCACTGTAATCACCAGGCTGGGAGGGATGAGTCCCTCATCACTGCATCCATGTGGCCTCCACTGACACTGGGCGGGAGCAGCCTTCATATGCCTGGGTGTTGGTGGTTTTGACCCTCCACCAAACCTCCTCTTACACAAACCCAGGGAGGGGGTGGGCACCTCATTATTGCCAGATGGGAGTGGAAGTTTAGGGTCCCATGGTCTTCCCTGACACCATGGGTGGGCACTGCTTACTCCCTGGAGATGAAAGTCCCAACTCCCTACTTGACCTTCTCAGACACCAGCCTGGTGCTGGGAAGGAGGATTTGGAAACTCAGCATGGCCTGATGAGAGTGGAGGTCTAGGTCCCTCTTCAGCCTTTACAGGTGTGGATGTGGCAAGGCCACAATTTCTTCTGTAGTATGTGCCTGGAGTTGAGTGATTGTTGTCTTAAAGTTTTCTGTCTTGCTAGGTTGGCTCTTTCCTGAACTTTTGAAAGAAACTCTTGAAAAGATCTCTTGGTATATATATATATATATATATATATTTCTCCTTTAACCCTTTGTTGTTTCTAGGTTGTCAGCTTTTTTAGCTCCAAGCCTTGGCTATATAAGACTGAAAGAAATCTCTAAAAATTCACAGCCATGTTGATCTCTTGGTCCTGAGGTTCCTAACACATCTGCTTTCTCTCCACCTTTCATAGCCTTTTTATGTTTGTTTAACAAAACTTCCAGGGTTTTTAGCTGTGCTTAGTGGGAGGAATTGTATGTCTATACCATCTTTCTGTTACTGAACACTGACACACAGTGAGGCCAAACAATACCAAAATGTCAAAGTTTGGAGCATAGAAAGGTTTATTGCAGGGCCATACAAGGAGATGGGTGGCTCATGCTCCAAAAAACCCCTAACTCCCCCAAAGATTTCAGCAAAGCATTTTTAAAGGCAAGTTTGGGGGGGCATACTTGGTTGTTGCAAACTTCTTGGTATAGGAATCCTTTGGTCTTGCAGCTGTCCACATAGGTCAGGTCCTGAATGTTCCTATAAACCTTCCAACAAAACAAATGTTATTCTCTGTTCTGCAACTTTTTATCTCTGTATGAATGGAAAAGTGTTATTGCCTTATAGGTCAGCGCCTTGAGAATGAGCTATCCTGTATATTTCAGGCTATAGCCAACATTCTTAACTCCAAGCAAAAGCAATAGAATACAAAGGTTAAAGTAAAAGAAACAGATCTAATATGGAGTCAGATTTGTTCTTCCCTATTACAGTCCCAGAGGCAGAAGTCTCAAGCAGTTTTAAAAGAAAATATTTTATCCAGCTTTTATAATTTTCTTCAGCAGAACTATTAGTCAGAAAATTACCTCATCCATTATTACCAATAGAACTTGCAACCATGACTGTTTTCACACAATTTTATAGAACACTTTTTATCTTTTCTTCATTTTTAGAAATGTAGGATGGGAGGAGGACTGTAGTGTCTAGTCAGAGAATCATCTTGAAAAGGAAGACTTTATTCAGCATATAATGAATATGCTGGGCATTGAGAATCCAACAGTGACTACAAAAAAATTACTACAGCTAGGGACTTAGAGTGTGGGGGTTGGTTGCTGACCACAGTCAGAAGGACAGTGTAGGATGTTAACTTCTCCCTGAGCAGCTTTGTACTTGGAAAGGACACCCAAGCAATTTTTAGGAGTAAGGGAAATTTTCCAAAGTGTATTAGTCAGGTTTCTCCAATGAAACAAAACCAATAAGAAGTATATCTATATCTATGTCTATGTCTGTGTCTACATCTACGTCTATGTCTGTCTGTCTATCTATCTACCTACCAAGGAATTGGCTTACATAATTATGGAGGCTGAGAAGTCCCAAGTTCTGCAGATGACAAGCTGGAGCCCCCGGAGAGTCAATGGTGTGGTTCTAAGAGCTGAAAAAGGCTGATGTCCCAGCTCATGGCAGTCAGGCAGGAGGAACTTCCTCTTACTAGAGGGAGGGTCAGCCTTTTTGTTATATTCAGACCTTCACTGATTAGAAGAGGCCCACCCATATTGGGGAGGGCAATCTGTTTTACTCAGTCTACCAAGTCAAATGTTAATCTCACCAAGAAACACCCTCACAGACACACCCAGAATGTTGTTTGACAAATATCTGGACACTTCAGGACCCAGTGAAGTTGACACATAGAATTAACCATCCAAGCAGGTAAAGTCACTCTAAAGCAAGAAGAATCTCAAGGAGGAGTAGACAAAAAGTAAAGCTGAAGGCCAACAGGAGTGGAGAGAGAACCAGTAATGCAAATAACATAAGGGTTGAGTGAACACAATCTATTAGGTGAAAAGAAGGTATAGTGATTGGAATAGTATCCACCAAAATTCATGTCCACCCAGAAACTCAAAAGGCGACTATATTGAATACAGCACCTTTACAGATGTAATTAGTTAAGATGAGGTCATCATGTATTAGAGTGGGCCCTAAACCCAATGACTAGTATTCTTATATGGACAGGGAGATATGGAGACCCACAGACACACGCAGAGGGAAGGAGGCATGTGAGGATGGAGGCAGAGATTGGAGTGATGCAACTACAAGCCCAGGAAAGGCGAGGACTGCCAGCAACAGCCATACATAGCAGAAATGGCTCTTAGAGCCTCCAGAAAAAACCAACCCTGCTGACACCTTGATCTCAGACTTTGCCTCCTGAACTGAGGGGAGGCTGGGGGAGGGGAAGGGATCCCACACCAGAGGGGGAAAGCGGGGGGGACCATGGGGAGAGCAGAGGATCAAAAGGGAGTGTGGCCAGCCTTTCCCTTGCCCACTTGGGCCCCCGGGAGCCTGCTGAGTTGCCGGGCCTCATCCTTTGCCCACCAAGGCCCTCTCCAGCCGAGCGAGTCCTGAGGGAGTGGGAGGGAAGGAAGGGGGAGCAAAGGTAAAGGCCGGACCTATGAGATCAGCACCCCTAAGGGGTGGTTGGGGGAGGGAAGGAGTTCCTACACCCCGCAGGACCCACCCACAGTTAGGGGTCCAGTAGCGACAGGGGAGACCCTTAGGGGGCACGGAGGAATGTAAGGGAGTGTGGCCAGTGCTTTTCCTGCCCACGTGGGCACCAGGGAGCCTGTTGGGCTCCCGGGTCTAATCCTCTACCCTCGGAACCTCCCTCCTGCCGCACAGAGCCCAAACCCCTCCCCTACACCCCCACCCAGGGCCCTACCTCTACACGTGGTACTGGGCACTCAGAGATCCCCTCTGAGACCCCCTCCAACCATGCTGGGCCTAAACCCTACCCACACTCCATTACCCAGGGTCTTACCTCCGAACTCCAGAGCTCCACACTCCAGAGATCCCCCTCTGGACGTGCTGCCTCCCCCTTTCTGTGCAGGTCCTAAGCCTAGGCCCCACTCCATGCTAGAATAGGCCCCACCCCAACCTAAACCCCATCCCTGCCTAAGTTCTACCTCCTACCTAAGATCTGCCCCCCATAGCCAAGGCCTTTTCAGGCCTTTGTTTTTTATTTTAGGTTGGGGTTCTGTTTTACCTTGTTGTTCTTGATTCATTTATATATATATTTTTTCCTTTTTTACAGAGTTTTTTAAAAAATAAATTTATTTATTTATTTTTATTTTTGGTTGTGTTGGGTCTTTGTTGTTGTGCATGGGCTTTCTCTAGTTGTGGCAAGCAGGGACTACTCTTTGTTGTGGTGCACAGACTTCTCATTGCAGCTTCTCTTGTTGCGGAGCACAGGCTCTAGGTGCGTAGGCTTCAGTAGTTGTGGCACGTGGGGTTAGTAGTTGTGGTGCATGGGCTTAGTTGCTCCACAGCATGTGGGATCTTCCCGGACCAGGACTCGAACCCGTGTCCCCTGCATTGGCAGCCGGATTCTGAACCATTGTGCCACCAGGGAAGCCCTATATTTTTATTTTTTCTAATAAATCTTTTATTTTTATAATTTTATTTTACTCTTTATATTTATCTATTGTTCTGCTCCTTTTGGCTTGTTCCCTTTTTTTTTCATTTCTGTTGTGGTTTTGTTTAACCTTGTTGCAGTTGTTTCAATTACATTTTTATTTTTCCTAATATATTTTTTATCTTTTTAATTTTATATTATTTTTTATTTTTTGTAGTTGTACTGCTCCTTTTTTTCTTTTCTTTTGCCATGCTGCATGTCTTGTGGGATCTTGTTTCCCAGGCTGGGGGTTAGGCCTGAGCTCCTGTGGTGGGAGCGCTGAGTCCAAACCGCTGGACTAACAGAGAACCCCAGACCCCAGGGAACGTTAATTGGAGTGAGGCTTCCCAGAGGTCCTCATCTCAGCATCAAGACCTGGCTCTAACCAACTGCCTGCAAACTCCTGTGCTAGACACCTCAGGCCAAACAACAGTCCCATCCATAAAAAAAAAAAAAAAAAAAAAAAATGACAAAAAAAAGAAGATGAAAAAGGAAACACACAAGAAGAATGAAAAGAATTGAGGACAGTCTCAGAGACTGCTGGGACATCATTAAATGCACCAACATTCGAATTATAGGGGTCCCAGAAGAAGAAAGGAAAGAGAAAGGGTCTGAGAAAATATTTGAAGAGATTTTAAGTTGAAAACTTCCCTAACATGGGAAAAGAAATAGCCACTCAAGTCCAGGAAATGCAGAGTTCCATACATGATAAACCCCAGGAAAAACACACCAAGACACATATTAATTACACTAACAAAAATTAAATTCAAAGAAAAAATATTAAAAGCAGCAAGGGAAAAGCAAAAAATAAAATACAAGGGAATCCTCATAAGGTTATCAGCTGACTTCTCAGCAGAAACTCTACAGGTCAGAAGGGAGTGGCAGGATATAGTCAAGGTGATGAAAGGGAAAAACCTATAACCAAGATTACTCTACACAGTAAGGATCTCATTCAGATTCGATGGAGAAATAAAAAGCTTTACAGACAAGCAAAAGCTACAGGAATTCAGCACCACCAAACCAGCTTTACAACAAATGCTAATGGAACTTTTCTAAGCAGGAAGCACAAGAGAAAAAGACCCACAAAAATGAACCTAAATCTATTAAAATGGTAAAAGGAACATACATATCAATAATAACCTTGAATGTAAATGGATTAGATGCTCCAACCAAAAGATGCAGACTGGCTGAATGGATACAAAAATAAGACCCTTATATATGCCTTATGTATACCCTTATAAATACCCTTTGATATTTATAGGACATTCCACCCAAAAGTGACAGAATACACTTTCTTCTCAACTGCACACAGAATGTTCTCCAGAATAGATCACATCTTGGGTCACAAATCAAGCCTTTCAAAATTTAACAAAATTGAAATCGTATCAAGCATCTTTTCCAACAACAATGCAATGAGATTAGAAATTAATTACAGGTAAAAAACTGTAAAAAACACAAATAAATTGAGGCTAAACAGTGCGCTGCTAAATAACCAAGAGATCACTGAAGAAATCAAACAAGGAATTAAAAATTACCTAGAAACAAATGACAATGAAAACACTATGATCCAAAACCTGTGGGATGCAGCGAAATCAGTTCTGAGGGAAGTTTATAGCAGTTCAAGCTCACCTCAAGAAACAAGAAAAATCTCAAGTAAACCATTTAAACTTACACCTAAAGCAATTAGAAAAAGAACAAAGAAAACCCAAAGTTAGCAGAAGGAAAGAAATCATAAAGATCAGAGCAGAAGTAAATGAAATAGAAACAAAGAAAACAATAGCAAAGATCAATAAAACGAAAACGTTTGTTCTCTGAGAAGATAAACAAAATTAATAAAACTTTAGCAAGACTCATCAAGAAACAGGGGAGAGCACTCAAATCAATAAAATTAAAAATGAAAAAGGAGAGATTATAACTGACACTGCAGAAATACAAAGCATCATAAGAGACTACTACAAGCAACTATATGCAAATAAAATGGACAACCTGGAAGAGATGGACAAATTCTTGGAAAGGTACAACTTTCCAAGATTAAACCAGGAAGAATTAGAAAATATAAACCGACCAAACACAGGTAATGAAATTGAAACTATAATTAATAATCTTCCAACAAACAAAAGTCCAGGACCAGATGGCTTCACAGGCGAATTGTATCAAACATTTAGAGAAGAGTTACCACCTATCCTTCTCAAACTCTTCCAAAAAATTGTGGAGGGAGGAACACACCCAAACTTTTTCCATGAGGCCACCATCACCCTGATACCAAAGCCAGACAAAAATACCACACAAAAAAGAAAATTACAGACCAATATAGCTGATGAATATAGATGCAAAAATCCTCAACAAAATACTAGAAACAGAATCCAGCAACACATTAAAAAGATCATACACCATGATCAAATGGGATTTATCCGAGGGATGCAAGGATTCTTCAACATACACAAATCAATGTGATACACCATATTAACAAATTAAAGAATAAAAGCCATATGATCATCTCAATAGATGCAGAAAATGCTTTTGACAAAATTCAACACCCATTTATGCTAAGAACTCTCCAGAAAGTGGGAATAGAGGGAAACTACCTCAACATAATAAAAGCCATAAACAACAAACCCACAGCAAACATAATTCTCAATGGTGACAAACTGAAAACGTTTCCTCTATGATCAGGAACAAGACAAGGATATCCACTCTCATCACTATTATTCAACATAGTATTGGAAGTCCTAGTCACAGCAATCAAAGAAGAAAAGGAAATAAAAGGAATACAAACTGGAAAAGAAGTAAAGCTATTACTGTTTGCCAATGACATGATACTATACATAGAGAATCCTAAAGATGCCACAGAAAACTACTAGAGCTAATCAATGAATTTGGTAAAATTGCAGGATACAAAATTAATGCACAGAAATCTCTTGCTTTCCTATACACTAACAACAAAAGATCAAAAAGAGAAATTAAGGAAACACTCCCATTTACCACTGCAACAAAAGAATGAAATACCTATAAACCTACATAAGGAGGCAAAAGAACTTTACTCAGAAAACTATAAAACACTGATGAAAGAAATCAAAGATGACATAAACAGATGGAGAGATATACCATGCTCCTGGATTGGAAGAATCAATATTGTGAAAATGACTATACTACCCAAAGCAATCTACAGGTTCAATGCAATCCCTATCAAATTACCAATGGCATTTTTCACAGAACTAGAACCAAAAATTTTACAATTTGTATGGAAACACAAATGACCCCAAATTGCCAAAGCAATCTTGAGAAAGAAAAACAGAGCTGGAGGAATCAGGCTCCCTGACTTCAGACTATACTACAAAGCTACAGTAATCAAGACAGTGTAGTACTGGCACAGAAACAGAAACATAGATCAGTGGAACAGGATAGAAAGACCAGAGATACACCCACACACATATAGTTACCTTATTTTTGACAAAGGAGGCAAAAATATACAATGGAGAAAAGACAGCCTCTTCAATACATGGTGCTGGGAAAACTAGACAGCTACATGTAAAAGAATGAAATTAGAACACTCCACAACACCATACACAAAAATAAACTCAAAATGGATTAAAGACCTAACTGTAAGGGCAGACACTATAAAACTGGTAGAGCAAGACATAGGCAGAAGAGTCTATGACATAAATCACAGCAAGATCCTTTTCCACCCACATTTAAAGTAATGGAAAAAAAAATGGGACCTAATGAAACTCAAAAGATTTTGCACAACAAAGGAAACCATAAACAAGATGAAAAGACAACCCTCAGAATGGGAGAAAATATTTGCAAGTGAAGCAACTGACAAAGGATTAATCTCCAAAATATACAAGCAGCTCATGCAGCTCAGTATCAAAAAAACAAATAACCCAATCCAAAAATAGGCAGAAGACCTAAATAGACATTTCTCCAAAGAAGACATACAGATGGCTAACAAATACATGAAAAGATGCTCAACATCACTAATCATTAGAGAAATGCTAAACAAAACCACAATGAGGTATCACCTCACACCAGTCAGAATGGCTATCATAAAAAATCTAGAAACAGTAAATGCTGGTGTGGAGAAAAGGGAACCCTACAGCACTGTTGGTGGGAATGTAAATTGATACAGCCACTATGGAGAACAATATGCAGGTTCCTTAAAAAACTAAAAATAGAACTACCATATGACCCAGCAATCCCACTACTGGGCATATACCCTGAGAAAACCATAATTCAAAAAGGTACATGTACCACAATGTTCATTGCAGCACTACTTACAATAGCCAGGACATGGAAGCAACCTAAATTTCCATCAACAGATGAATGGATAAAGAAGATGTGGCACATATATACAATGGAATATTACTCAGCCAATAAAAAGGAACAAAACTGAGTTATTTGTAGTGAGGTGGATGGACTTAGAGTCTGTCATACAGAGTGAAGTAAGTCAGAAAGAGAGAAACAAATACCATATGCTAACACATATATATGGAATCTAAAAAAAAAAAACATTCTGAAGAACCTAGGGGTAGGACAGTATTAAAGACGCAGACGTAGAGAACGGACTTGAGGACACAGTGGGGGAAGAGGAAGCTGGAATGAAGTGAGAGAGTAACATTGACATATATACACTACCAAATTAAAATGGATGGCTAATGGGAAGCTGCTGTATGACACAGGGAGATCAGCTCAGTGCTTTGTGACTACCTAGAGGGGTGAGATAGGGAGGGTGGGAGGGAGGCTCAAGAGGGAGGGGATATTATGGTATATGTATACCTATGGCTGAATCACTTTGTTGTACAGCAGAAACTGACACAACATTGTGAAGCAATTATACTCCAGTAAAGATGTGAAAAAAAATGTCTCAACATTGAAGTAAAAAGATATACCGTGAAAATCATTCTTAATGGTGAAAGACTGAATGCTTTCTCCCTAAGACTGGGAACAAGGCAAAGATATCCACTCTCACAATTTCTATTTAGCATTGTGTTGAAAGTCTTAGCCAGTTCACAAAGGCAAGAAAAAGAAATAAAGGCAAATATGTTGAAAAGGAAGAAACAGAACTTTCGTACCTGGCCAATGACACAATTGTCTGTGGAGAAAATTCCAAGGAACCTCCAAAAGTACTCCCAGAACTAATAAATGAATGTAGAAAAGTTGCAGGGTACAAAGTAAATATTCAAAAATCTATCAGATTCTGTATTTCAGAAATGAACAATTGGAAGCTGAAACAAAATCAAAACAACAACAAAATAATATTATTTAAAGCCAGTACCTACAGACGTCCATAGCCTTTGCAGATCGGGTGGGGAAGGCTTCAGCCCATCCTGTGAAAGTGTCAACAAACAGCAGAAGATATTTATATCCTGATTGTGGGGGCATTTGAGTGAAATCTAACTGCCAGTCTTCCCCTGGATATGTCCCTTGGTATTGAATTGGCCTGAGTAATGAAGAGGGGAATTGGATGGGCCTGTGGGTTATTATGGGCACATAAATCACAGGCAAGTGTTGCTTGTTTTACTGTTCTTTTAAGCCCCTTCCCTGAAAAATGCTTTTGCATCAAGTCCCACAGTACATTCCTCTCTTCCTGACTCCCAGCCTCACCATATCGCATTCCACAGGAATGGCGAAACTAGTATCAGGGTGGTAAGAAATTTTCGGGATTTAGGAACCTCAAAACTTTGCTGCTAAATGTAAAGCACTCTGTATAAACTTTATTGTTGTTGTGTTTAAGATAAATACTAGGAAAGTTTACCTTTTTGGTTGCTATTTTAATTGAATATTTAAAAAATTATCTAGTTCTGCTTGATTTGGTAACTTTTCCAGTCAATTATTTTATGGTTTTTTTTTAAAGAACTACATTGGATTTTTAAAATATCAAAAGTAACATAAGCTAATGGTAGCAAATCAAAGCACATACGTTTAAAAAGAAGAAGCTAATAATTCTCCTCCCTTTCCCTTCCCACTCTTGTGTGTAATCATCCATTCTTCCGTACTTTTCTCTATTCTCAATAAGCAAAAATAAATATACATGTATGGTCCTCTCTCAGCCATTTTTTGTACAAATGGGATTAAATCAGCTACTTACATGTCAACTTGTTCAATCATGGGTATGTACCCATGAAATTATTTCAATAACAGGATAATATTTCACAGTTTGGCAGATTAGAAAATACCACAAATTCTTTGCTAATCCTTCCACTGAGTGGTAGAATCTAATGTCACTCTTCTTAACTTTGGACTGGACTTGGTGACTTACTTGCCTAATCAATAGATGGAGGCAGAAGCCATGCTATTTAAAGCTTCTACCTTCGTCTCTTGGAACCCAGGCACCATGCTGTTAGGAAGGCCAAACAGCTCCATTCAGAGACCCCCATGGAGAGACCCATTTGGACAAGATCCTAGGAACATGCTGGGTGAGCACCCACCGAGAGCCAGCACCAACTCCCCAGTCTTATGAGCGAGTGGTCTCCAAAGTGGCTCCCCTTCCAGCTTCAGAAGAGCTGTAGCAGCTGATGTTGCCCAGAGCAGGGGTTGGTTGTTCCTGCCATGCCCCATTCAAATTGCTCATTCATGAGCAAAATGAATGATGCTTATTGTTTTAAAACACTAAGTTTTGTGGAGGTTTGCTGAAAATCAATAAATAACCAGAATGCAAATAATCAGGATATCTAGATATCTTAATTTACTCTTTATGAAACCATTCCCCTCTGTATAAACATTTCCCTTTATTTCAGGGTTTTTCCCCCCCATGACTTCTAATAATCCTGCAACAAACGTACAATAAATAGTACTGCAGGATCTGTTTACTTCATTTGATGCTGTTGGTTTTTCCTCAAACATCCTGTGGGGTTTTTTTATGGTACATGATTTATAGAACAGACATAATATCTGGGTGTTTCTAAACTTTCAGGCTTGCCATGCTGCTCCTTCAATCCTTCCCATTCTATTTTTCTGATGCTTTTTATTAGTGACAGATGCTGACTCTTTTTCCCACACATTAAGAAAAACACTTAGTTTGATTTTTAACAGAATCAACAGGATGAGTCATGGCATTCTTTAAAGTTTAATCTCTCTTTTTAGAACTCTTTGAATTGCCATCATGCTACATCCAGTCTTTTACATGTTTTAGAAAAATTAGTGCAAGCAGCGAAGGCAATAGTCTTTGAAAATGCTTTCTGAGCTCACAGAATCTGGATTCTTTGCAATTTATCCAAAACCACTGCATTCTTTTTCTATGCTCTGCTGAGAAAACCAATGTTTTGGCAAGTTTTTTTCTCCTCTTCATTATTAAGGTGATTTCAAAACGTGAAGCTGGCTGTGTGTGCAGTTGGTCTAATTTCAACAAAATTTGTTTGCTGCTTTTCAGATATGGTACATCAGAATTGATTTGGTGCTTCCTGTGGCATTATAACACCCTCATGCTTCTTTCAAGCTTCATGAGAGCTAAAGGTGACAATTCCACTGGAACCATATGATCCGTATTATTTTGGCCCTTTAAACTTGGAAATCTAAGTTCAAGTTTCTGCTGCTGCTTGCACTTTGACTAGAGGATACCATGGGGAAGGACTCCACATTCAAATATGAAATAAAGAACCCAGTGAGGCTGGGAAGTTGCCAGGGAAAGCTGGCTGCTTACCAAAGACTTACAAGGTTCATTTACCTCAGTACATTGATCACATACAAAACCTTAGTCTCAGCATTTTCATTAGCAAGGGGGAAAAATGGACATATCTCAGTAATAATCCCACCATTCAAGATAACACTAAAAGGTAGCACAAATGAACATTACAATGCCAGCTTCTTCATGTAATGACTAATGTGGAATGTAATGACTAATGTGGAATGTACACACATCAGAAATCCCTCTGTTTTGTTACATAAACATCTACCCTGGAATGTAATAACTAGAGCAACCAATAAAGAATCTATGCAAGGAGATACACTAAAATTATAGATAAATTAAAGTGAAATTCTTAAAAAAATGTTCAAGTGACCCAGAAAGCAAGATAAAGAAAACAGAGAGAGAAAAAAAGAGGAAACAAATAGAAAACAAAATATAAATAGGCAGACTTAATCCCTAACATATCAACAATTACATTAAATATAAATTGTCTAAATACACCAATCAAAAGACAGAGATTCATAGAATTGATTAAAAAATGACCCAATTATATGGCAGCTACAAGAAACTCACTTCAACTATAATGATATAATCAGGTTGAAAAATTATGGAAATAATATTATATATAAACGTAATCAAAAGAAAGTTGAAGTGAATATGTTATCACATAGACTGGACCTTAAGGTAAAGAAAATTACCAGGGGCTGAAAGGGACATTTCATAATGATAAAAGGATATAGCAATTCGAAATATGTATGCACCAATCAACATGGTTGCAAAATATGTGAAGAAAAACTGATAAAATTAAAAGGCAAAATCCACATAGTTATTGCTGGAGATTGCAATACTCCTTCCTCTCTACAACTGATAGAGCCCAGCATCAACCAGCAGGATCTAATCAACATTTAGAGAGCACTCCACCCAACAGCAGTGGAATACACATTCTTTTCAAGAACCCATGGAATATTTACCAAACTGAACCGTCTCCTGAGCCATTAGGTGGACTTCAACAGATGTAAATAAAATAACTGAAATCACATGGAATTTGTACTATGGTGGACTCAAATTAGGAATCGATAACAAAAAAATAACAGAAAAATCTCCTCACTCTTAGAAACTACACAACATACTTCTAAATATTCCATGGCTCAAAGAGGAAGTATCAAAGTTTAAGTATTTAAGTTTAAAAAGTGCATCGAACTGAATGAAAATACAATATATAATAAGTTCTGGGATAGAGACTTCTGCTTCTGGAAAGATGGAATAAATGTACTTTTTCTTATTCCTCCCACTAAGTTCAGGTAAAAGCCTTAAACATTATATATAAAACTAACCTAAGATGACTCTGAAAGGTGGAGAGAAGAAGACAGATCAGTTAGGGAACTTCGGTCTGGAGAAATGACATGGTGATGTGTTCCCTGGATTTTTCTTTCTGTCTCATCTATTCCACACCTAGTGCTAAAGAAGCCAGCAACGTGCTAACAGGAAATCACAGACAAAAAACAAACAAACCAAAGAAACCTGCATTCTGTAACCAGAGAACCAGGAAAGGGTCAGCCTAGCAAGACAGAAAATGTTTAGACAATAACCACCCTACCTCAGCCCAACTTTACAGAAACACCTGCAGCCCAGCCCACCCCTTGAAGGCAAGGGCCAGGTGCTGAGCCTAGCCTTTCATGTTTGCCAAGCTGCAACAAGATGACATAACTGGTCCCCTACAGGTGCGTTATGTTGGGGAAGGCCAAGTGGGAGGTCAGGACTTTGGTTCTCGAGGAGTGCTAATAAGGCCCTGTCCCCCTGCAGTGCCAATGGAGGCCACAAGAGGCTATAAAAAGGCACCCTGCTTCTGTGCCAAGGTGGTGTCAGTGGGCATCGTAGGGAACTGGGCCTCCCACCCCTGCTCAGCAGTAATGAGGGGCCCTCCCTCCAGGAGTCAAAGTTGGCCAGGTGGGAACCTGAACTTCGACTCCCACCTGGCATCAGCGAGGTGGAACCCTCTCTCTCCATGCAAGTGGTGTCAGAGGAAACCTCTAAAACAAAAGATTTAGATAAGATCCAATTTCACAATGTATTAATAATATCTCAAATGTTCAGGTTTCAATAGAAATCCATCATACCAAGAGCTAGGAAAATCTCAACTTGAAATGTAAAAACTATCAATAGGGCTTCCCTGGTGGTGCAGTGGTTGAGAGTCCACCTGCGGATGCAGGGGACGCGGGTTCATGCCCCAGTCCGGGAAGATCCCACACACTGTGGAGCAGCTAGGCCCGTGAGCCATGGCCGTTAAGCCTGTGCATCCGGAGCCATGCTCCGCAACGGGAGAGGCCACAACAGTGAGAGGCCTGGGTAACAAAAAAAAAAAAAAAAAAAAAAAAGAAAGAAATTGAGGAACAGAGGCGTTAACTCTTTTGCCTAAGATACATCAAATAAGTGGCAAAGCCATCATCCAAACCCAGGTCCTCTTGTTCTAGTATCCATTCCTCTGTCCACTCTGTTACGCACACAGTGACCCTATGGTCACCTGACTCCACTCCTAGGTAATATATTTTAGAACTTTGTTCCAGAAAGCATATACAAAGATGTGCCTTACAGCATTGCTTGCGAATATGTGTGGACAATCCACATGTTTATGAACACAACAATAGAAGATATATTAAGACATTCACACAATAGAATTTTACACAGCAGTTAAAATTAATGTACTAGAATTACATGCAACAATATATACAAATCTCAGAAACATAATGTAAGTGAAAAGCAGAAGATCGTTTCTGGTAGAGGAGTACTTAAGTAAAGCTACAAAGAAGTAAAACTAAATGATATATTGTCTAGAGGTACGTGCCTTACAGTAAAAACTCTTTTTTAATGAACAAATGATAAAAATAGTAATAATAAGTGCTTGCCTCTGGTTGGAATGAGGAGGAGGTAGACAAGGCGGAACCAAGCTTACTTTTTCTGCCTTGGTTCTTAAGTTGGCACGTTGGTTGATGGTTCAGTATTGGCTTGATTATCATTCTTTATAACATCATAAATGTTAAATATAGTGTTTGGTTTGTATCAAATATAGTAGAATAAAAATCTTTAAAAATTAATGAAGAACAAGTTCAGGAAAGAACAGTAAGACCAAAAACTGGTTCTTAGAAGGACTCTCCCACCCCCCCAAAAAAAATCAAACCTTGGCAAACCTTGATCCAAAATAATAATAACAATAGCAACAACAATAATACAGCAACAATGACCACACTGGAAGAAAGGAAATATAGCTATTGATATAGAGGAAATGTATTAAATTTATACAATACATAGGCTTTATTTTAACAAATTTGAATTTATACAAAATTGTTTTTTAAATAAATTTTAAGAGCCCCAAATTGATTCAGGAAATAGATTTTTTAAAAACCTAGAATAAACTGATATTCATCAAATGTTTACAAGTAGCCGAGCGATGAATGATGGCCAGTTTGGACAGCGTGCTGGGCCCCATTCCCCGTACTGCAGGCATTAGACTCACCTGATCCTTTCTACCACCCTCTGAGGTGGGAGCTACTATTGCCTTTATAGATTTTACAGATGTGGATACTGTGGGGAGGAGAGGTGAGGTAGCCTCCCAAATTTAATCAACTTCTAAGTGAAAGGTGGGACTTGAACCCAGTGAGCTTGGCTCCAGGCAGGGATTGGAACCCAGCTGGTTTGGCTCTAGAGCCTGACATTGTGACCACCTTGCTGGGCTGGTGCTGACCTGCAGAGGCTCCCCATGCCCCAGGAGGCCCCAGACTCGGATATCACATGGTATCCTGGAGGCGGGCACACCCATGCAGATAAATTGTGCCAGAGCAGAGACAACACGGAGAACCCCCAGCCCTCATGTGATGATAATGCAGAGGCAGGGTGACGGTGGGTACATCCTGACGTGTTTTCTGTAGCAGATGGGGAGGCTGGAAATTGGCCTGCTGGTCATGGTAATTCACAGAACTCGAGAGCTTACTATCTGCCCTCTCTGCCCCGTCTCAGCCCCACGGTCTCCACCGGCCACTCAGCGGCCCTGCACTGGGCACTTCTCTGACAACCTTGTTGGACAGGTGATCATACCCTGGTCCCTCTGCTAGTGACTCCTGCTCCCAGGAGGCTGGGCTGGGGTTCAAAAATCTGGACCCTACAGCCGTATTGCCAGTAAAGATAATTAGTGTCCTCCTCCTGCCTTAGAAAACCAAACAGAACTTCCTCCAGACAGAAGATGACTGATTACATAAGATTGTCCAGGAACAATGCTCCTCCTTTACCCATACTCACTCAGGAGCAGATGCAGAATTTGGCATGGAGGCCGGGTAAGGGCACTTTGCCTTTGTATTCTACACTCTTCTGTTCTTTTTTTCCTCCAAGAAATGAATTCATGTTATTATTCTGATACCAATTCTGCTGTGTGGGTTTTACTCCCACACCACCAAGCAATTCTCCAATACCAGCTGGGTGCTCTACAATTCAACTCGGTTCTTATACTATTTACCTGGAGCGGGCATCTGATCCCACAGGGGAAGGGTTCAGTCCTACAAGACTGCCTTCCCCCTGCCCCGACACACATTTCAGATGCCAATCAATTCCAGGCTGTCAGCGGTGCTTCTGACCCACTGGCTACACATCAGAGGTCCCCAAAACTCCCCACATTGGGTTCAACTAATTTGCTAGAGTGGCTTACAAAACTCAGAGAAATAGTTTCTTACTAGATTACTAGTTTGTTATAAAAGGATATAACTCAGGAACAGGCAGATGGAAGAGGTGCACAGGGCGAGGTGTGGGGAAAGCAAGGAGCATCCATGCCCTTTTTAAGCCCTCGACGCTCCCGGAATCTCCACATGACCACCAGTACGGAAAGCTCTCCAAGTACAGTCCTTTCGGGTTTTATGGAGGCTTCATTACATAGACATGATTAAAATCATTGGTTACCAGTGACTGATTCCACCTCCAGGCTCTCTCCCTTCCCCAGAGCATGGGTGGGGCTGAAAGTTCCAACCCTCTATTCACTGGATGGTTCCCTGGCAACCAGCCCCTATCCTTAGGGGCTTTCCAAAAGTCACTTCATTAACACAAATCCAGGTGTGGTCAAAAGGGGTTTGTTTTGAATATCAAGACACCTCTATAGCTCTTATCACTAAGGTAATTCCAAGGGATTTAGGATCTCTGTGCCAGAAACAGAGATGAAGACCAAATTATATATATTTCTTATAAATCACAATATCACATGTGGGTTGTGCAAATTTTTTAGAAAGGTAAAAATGGCTGGTGCCATTTACACAACAGAACTTTTATAAAGGACCAAACTTAACTAACACAATAGCTGCATGGTCTGCACCTGGACCATAGCAGGTACTCAGAAAGAACATTATTTTGTCAATTTAAAATGCTTTATAGAAGTAGATGAAGTGAGGTGTTGGGATCTCAGAGCCCCATGACCTTCTGGGAATCATCTGCAAAGATGTGGGGACCGTGAGGAGGGCAACGTCAGCGGCATGGGGTCAAGACACCTTCCCCCTTTTCTTTTTTGCGATACACGGGCCTCTCACTGTTGTGGCCTCTCCTGTTGCGGAGCACAGGCTCCGGACACGCAGGCTTAGAGGCCATGGCTCACGAGCCCAGCCGCTCCGCAGCACGTGGGATCCTCCCGGACCGGGGCATGAACCTGTGTCCCCTGCATCGGCAGGTGGACTCTCAAGCACTGCACCACCAGGGAAGCCCTCACCGCCTTATTGATGGAAACAGCCCCTTGCACTCACCGTGGGCCAAGTACCTGGAAGACAAGACGGAGGAGAGGACCACACCAGCATTCTGGGAAGAATGAAGGAGGGAGCAGAGGCTCTGCAGGAAGGCTCAGCTCTGGTGTCTTGTCTGCCCTGGGCCCCTCTGCTAGGCTTGCAGGACCTTACCTCAGCACCTGTGCCAAGCTGGGAACTTTCTCCTCGCTTGGGAAATTGCTTTTGTCTTTCCACACACGAGGAAGCTGAGGCCCGCAGGCTGAAGTCCGGCTGCCCAGCTTTCTGGCTCAGGGCTCCTGCTCCTCAAGTGCGCGTGGGCCCTTGGCTGCTGCCTCCCACCCACACCGTGCAGTTTGCAGGGCTGAGGGCCAAGGCCAGACCAAAAGCCACCAGGCAGTTCCTTAGAGTGTGCTGTCTGCAACACCCCCAGTACGAATATTTTAGGCCCATGTCATCAATACCTGAGCAATTCTAGAGCCGCTGAGGCCCTGGCCTGGGAGGAGGTGTTAGTGGCTGGGGGCCTTGGCATCGTCCCCTGTCCTCTGCTCTGCGAAACTTGGGCAGGTCATGCAGACCAAGCAGTGTGCAACCTGGGCCCAAGGAGGGAATTCCATGGTTTTGCCGTCCGGCTTTGGCTTGCCAGGGGTCTGGCTTTCCTGCTCACTCTGAAACCACCTAGAGAGGGCCTTTGGGAACTCTCTGAGGCCGCTGTTGGTGCTGCCAGAGCTGAAGAGTGTGCAGAGATAAGGCCATGAGGCCCAGGGCCTGCCCCAGAGCACAGAGAGCCTGGACCGCCCATTCTCAAACTCTGGGGAGAGGGAGGGCCCACTGCTGCTTTGCCAAGAGGCAGCTACCTGCCAGGGGAGTTGCTCAAGAAGGGATGTTTTTAAGTTTTACCCATTTGTTCATGGACTTAGTAAACATTGGCCAACCACTAGTTCTTCCTTACAAGGGTGACCAGTCGGGGGCAAGGTCACTTGGCCCTGAAGGGCAAATGATTACCTGCAGAGGAGTCTACCTTCTTGCATTATCTATCAGGGAAAGCAAAGAATTGTATACAGAACATTCAGAGCTGCTTGAAGATGTTGCCACACTTGCCAGATTTTGGAGCTGCGGTTTTCCTTTGGGCAAAATCTCGGAACCACCAGCAGGAGAAGAAATCTCTGGGGAGGAAGGTCAAAGTCATTATGTGGCTCAAACAGTTACTTTGGGGCGCCACCTAATGGTTAAAGGTCCAAACTGCTCATCTCAAGGTCAGGCGGAGGTAGGGGTGGGGAGAGCGAGGATGGGGAGGGTGCAGGCAGAGAGGTCGGAGGGGAGGTGGCTTTCCCCACCGTGTGGGCTCTGAGACCTGGGAAGAGCACATGCACCAAACGTCACTCCAATCCTAGGACCCGACTTTGCTTCTTTCTCTGACCCCGCTTGCAGCCGTTTTATTGGGCATACTCTGACATTCCTGGTGGAAATGCAACGGGACATAGCTCGATGGAGATAATTGGCGATATCGAGCAAAATCACGTGTGCTTTTACCCTTTGACCTGGCATTCTAGGGAGCCATGCCAAAAATACTCTGGAAAAATAATGATAATAATAATACTAACGTGTGACGTACTAGGCACTGCAGGATTTTTCGTTACAGCAAAGGACTCAGAATAACTCAAATGCCCATCACAGGGGCCTGATGACATATACTGGCCTACATCCCCACAAACAATTCCAGCCAGTGGTCCAGGCTCTGCAGTGGTGACAAATAACACTCAGAGCCCAGTCTGGAGTGGGGCTGGTCCCTGGGGCGGTGGGGAAGGACAGCAGGGCGAGCCCAGAGCCCGTAGTTAAGGAGCCGTCTACCCACACCTCATTCCTAAAAGCCAGCTTTGTGTGCCGACTTTGTGTGTCCACCATTGTGTTTCCCGCGTCTGTGGCCAGTGTGTTCCTGCTGAGCGCCCACCTTGTGTCTTGATTCTGTGTGCCTGACGTGGTGTACTCAGTACTGTGTGCCTGGCATTTGGCACCAGGCACTGTGTGTCTGACGTTGTGTACACAGCCCTGTGTGCCAGCTCGTGTTTGCCCGGAGTTGTGTGCTCAGTGTTGTGCATCTGATACACTGTTGTATGTCCAGGGTTTGTACCTCACACTTGTGCTCAGCATTTTGTTCCTGGTGTGTGTGCATGCCTGGGACCGTGTGTCCAGTGTTGTGTGCCCTGTGCTGTGTGCCTGGTGCTGTGTGTCTAGTTCTGTGTGCCCAGCATTATATGTTGCATGGTGTTGCCTGGCGTTGTGTGTCCGGAATTGTGTTCCTGGAGTGTGGACCTGGCCTTGTGGGCTGAGAGTGTGTGCCCGGTGTCGTGTGCCTGGCTCTGTGTTCCCAGAATTTTGGTCCTGCCGCGTGTACGCGGTGTGTGCGTCTGGCACATACTGCAGCCTTGTGAGCTCAGTGTTGTGTTCCCAGATATCGGGCCTGGCCTGGGGTGCCTCCCAGGGGTTGTCTGGTGTGTGTGTCTGTTGCTGGAGGTCTTGTGCGTAGCACCAGGTAGTGTGGGCCCACTGTTGTGTGCATGGTGTTTTGTGCCCTATTTGGGTTCCTGGCAGTTGTGCCTGGTGTTATACTCTGAGCGTGTGCCAGGCTTCTGTGCCCCAAGTGTGTGTGCCTGACACTCGTGTCAATGTTTTGTGCCTGGTGTTACGTGCCCCACAGAGTACGCATAGCACTGTGTTGTGGCGTGTGTGTCTGGTGTGTGTTACTAGCATATGCTCTTGCCATGTGTAGCTGGCATAGTGTCAGCTTCTGTTCCTGCTGGGGGCGCCAGGCATGTCCCCGGTGTGTGTTCCTATCGCGTGTGCCCAGCTTGCTGGGCTGTCATTGTAGGCCTGACTTTGTGTGCCAGTGTTGTGGTGCTGGTGCTGTGTGTTTGGCGATGCATGCTTGGTGTGTGTGTCCACTCTCGTGGGCCTGGAGTGTGGGCCTGTGTGTGGCCAGTGTTTCCTGCCCAGTGTGTGTGCCTGGTGCTGTGTCCTGGTGACGTGTGTCCTGTGATGTACACCTTGTGTCTGCAGCCTGGGCACTGGCGAATGTGCCCGGTGTTGTGTGCCCAGCCTGGCACGTGTATGTGGCATTGTGTACCTGGCGCCCAGCGGCCCCATTGCGCAGCTTAGTCCTGACTCATACCTGCTGGAGGCACTGGTGTGGCTGCGCCATCCTTCTGCAGGGTGGGGTTCAGGGCCCATCCTGGCCTTGGCCCCATGAGGGTCCATGTAGCCCTTCCTCTCCATGAGCTCACATCCCTGTTAACACACTTCTGCTTGGAAGACTCCCAAGTTTAGCCTCTTCGGGGGATCAGCCTCCATCTCAAAGACACCCCATTCATTTGGGGAGTCCCAGCAGGGTAAGGCCCCATAGCAGGTGACTCACGCAGGCCTCGTCTCCTGGGCCTGGTGAGGCTGCAGACAGAGCGGAGTTCTTGGAGAGGCCTCAGGCCCGGTCGGGCGCTGCCATCCAAGCCTGAATGCAGAGGAGACCTGTTCCCCCAATTCTGTGTTGTCCCCAAAGCAGCATGACTCCCAGCTCACATCTCACACATCTCCCTCAAAAATCACCCCTTCGTCTCTGCTTCCCTTTCCCTGTGGGGCACAGACGGAGTTCCCAGGGCCTCCTTGCAGGGTGAACCCCTGCTTCCCTCTCAGGCCCTCCTCCTCTTATCCCCGGCCCCCTCCCGGGCCCCCTCTTCGCACGCAGACATGGGCTTGGACGGCCCTCCAGTTCCCAAGGGTGATGTGTGTTTCCTGCCCAGGAAGGGTGTCTGCGCGGTATAAGTTCGCGGGCCCTTCGAGGGCCACCATACATCCAGTCCTGCATGCCCAGCCCCCTGGGAACAGCAGCAAAACCCAACACCAAGGCTAAGGACAGGCTGTGACAACATATCACATGCGGGGCCTTGGAATTTTGAGGTGATTGTAGATTTCTGTGCAGTTATATGTTCGAATGTCTCAATCAGACTTTTTTTCTTATTAAATTTTCCCAACTATTACCTAGCTTTGCAAAAATTAGCTATTTGTACTCTGAGGGTCATGAGAGGGGCCGTGTAGAAAGGTTTGTTTTCTGAAGCTCTGGGACACTAATTTCATTTAAGCACCAACTATGACAGGGGTCATGATTAAAATCAAGGATTAGAAACACTGTCTTTGCCTACTAGCAGCCTGTTTCGCACCCATGAAACTTTTATTTTAAAATATGAATTTGTAACCAAAAGTATCACATTAATAAAAAAAAGGAGGTGGCTTTCCCTCCCACCTTGACTGGGCCCAGTTCTCAGGTCTCCTGGCTGAGCATGACACCTCCTGATGCAGCCACCAGGTGGCAGAGCCCACTCTGTCCAGGGAAGCAGGTCCTCTGTCACCTCTTCCATAGCTGGACGAGGGACCTTTGCCTGTTGCAAGAGCCTGTCTCATCTCAGACCCCTTCTGAATGGGGATAAGGGGTGTAGACATCAAAGTCAGTCAATGACTTGGACCTCCAGACAAGCGGAAGAAGTGAACGTCATTCAAAGCAGGGAGATTATCATACTAAGTGAAGTAAGCCAGACAGAGAAAGACAAATATATGATTTCGCTTATATGTGGAATCTAAAAAAAATGATACAAATGAACTTATTTACAAAACAGAAACAGACCCACAGACATAGAAAACAAACTAATGATTACCAAAGGGGAAATGCGGGGAGGAATAAATTAGGAGTTTGGGATTAGCAGACACAAACTACTATCTATAAAACAGATACCTAACAAGGACTTACTGTATAGCACAGGGAACTATGCTCAATATTTTGTAATAATCTATAAGGGAAAAGAATCTGAAAAAATAGACATATATGTACATAAAACTGAATCACTTTGCTGTACACCTGAAACTAACACAACATTGTAAATCAACTATAATTCAAAAAAATTAAAATAAAAGCAGGGAGTTTAAAAATGTATAGAAAAGCACAAACCCAACTGTATAACAAGCATTTACAAAACGTGTGTGTGTGTGTGTGTGTGTGTGTGTGTGCGCACGCTTTCATACGATTACAGAGCAAAACGACTCACTTGGGCTATTGGATGCTTTAATTTTAATTTAATGTCTTAAGATCAGGACTTGCCTGTGTTTCCCCGCTGGCCGTCGGAAGCATCCAATCCTCCACCTCTGTTTATCTCCTTAATATGAGGGTCTGGGTGGGAAGGGGCTCAGAGACTGCATTCTCTGGGACTCTCTGACTGAAAGGAAGTCAACCAGAGACACCCCCTCCTGAAATCTCAGGACTGTTCAGGTTTGAAGCAAACCTGACATAGGTGCTGTTGTCTGGGGCTCAGCTCTCTGAATCCTGCAGCATCCTGACACCACAACCCTTCCTGCTCAATCCTGGAGGCTGTGCTATGGTCCTGCCCTGACTCAGGTTCCCTGCAGTTCCTGAGATGCTGATGTTATTTTTCTTTTCAGTGCTCTTATATATGTCTTTTCTTCTTCTTTCTAAGCATACAGAGCCCTGTGGGAGGTACTGTCGTGTGTTAGGACCATCGCTGACCTATACCCACCCTATCAGGCCTGGTTCAGTGCCCTCTGTTCTGGGAAACCCTCTACACTCCCGGGGAGACCCCCAGAGCTACCCTCGTGACCCAGAGCTCAGGGAGCACACGTACTTCAGTCCTGCGCTGGCCTTGGCTCTGGGGAGCACGGGAAAGTGCCTCTCCCACAGGGCGAGGGCAGGGATTTGCGCGTCTCTTCCGACGTGTGTGAGAAATTAAATCTCATATTGTATTTTGCAGCTAATTATGTCCATGCTCTGTCTCATCCGGTTCAGCTTAAAGCACCAAAGTCCTCCAGAGTCCCTGCTGCCTCGGGAGAACTCGCTGTGCTCTATGAACCTTCCCCGCTGCTGCAACTTCTGGAAAGGACCTTTCAGAAAACAGGCTTTTGAATTTTTAAATTTACATTTAAAAGTAGTTGTTTGATATTTGAATACGGTCAGGCTCTGAAATTGTGTATTCTAATACAGAATGAATGGAAGGTGGTCGCATAGAGGGCATTCAACTAAGAGATGAAGAGAGTGACAGCCGGTCTGTGACAAGGTCACTGTAGCCAGCCTTCGAGTCCCTACGATTATCTGCACTGAGATTCAGCTTGTGTGAGGACCGGGACCTTCAGGCTGGGATCTTTACCTGAGGCTACAATGGAGGACAGGATTGGGCCTCGGAGAGTCCTTGTTAGTCTGAGAGTCTCCTGTGTGGTCTGTTTGCTCTCTGACACCCTTTTACATCCTGGTCTGGGTTATTCCTTAACCTTTACTTCATTTCTGAACAGCTCACCACGTTCTCAGAAAGGAGAGTGAGTTGAGTTACAAACATTGGTCTGTGCGGTCCGGTTGGTGCCAGGCAGTGCTGTGATCTTGGTATTTTAGAATGTGTCTGATGCGGGTTTCTGTCTGGTCTTTGGGAAGACCCACGTGGAGCCTACCACAGTTCTGGAGAGTGTATGTTTATTGAGCAGCAGAGGATTCACGGGTCATGGACGCAAAGAGCGTCTTGCTTTTCCAGTGAGTTCATAAAGGAAATGGGCCCAGTCGGAATCTTGAGTGGGCTTGGGGACTCACAGATGGGACCTCGCTCACAGAAGGAAGGTTTTCTTTTCAGGCTACAGGAGAGGAGCGTGTCGAGGACAGAGGTGGGGCCGGCCCTGGGTTGTACAGGGTGGTGCAGGATTCCTAGTGATGATGCAAATGATGCAGGTAGGATTAGAAAAGGACGACAGGAGCCAGATCCAGAAGGTCTTGATCGGAATCGGGATCAGGGAGGGGTTTAAGTATTTAGGTAGCTTGCTTAATAGTTTTGGTCCTATGCGCAACAAGCCAAGTGGGGAAGGACTGTAGGGCAACCACCGTGCACCGGTCCTCGTGGGAGGTGAGACACGTGTGAGGCAGGCGTGGAGAGCAGCTGGGATGTGAGGGCTCGATGAAACCTAGCTCCTGATTGGTCAGGGAGCCGGAGAAGGGGCTGGGATCTGGGGCTTCCAGCTTGCGCAGGAGCAGGGAGGACCAGGGAGTCATGCAGAGCTGGAGCGTCTGGCTGGCTTGTCCGTTCCGTGGTTCATCTTGGTTTCATATATTTTGTCATATCTTTTACCTGTGTGTGAGGAGCAAGGGGACCTTTTCCCAATTAAAGGAAAAAATATTAATCCTTTTTTTTTTAACAGCTTGCCTTAGTGGCTACTGTTAGGACGTGGTATGTCAGCCTAAGGCTCGTAATTTCATTAACTTGGAAATATTAACGTATGGACAAAGTGCAATGTGAAGCCACTTATACATTTCATAGCTTGACATTGTTGAATGTATTAGGGAAACAGTTACTTAACATCTCAACCTGGAGGTATCGTCTAGGGAGGGTGAAGGGGGGCGACGTGCCAGTGGGTATCAAATGTGCAAACCGGTAAGGGAGACCTAGATGCGCCTCTGTTTGGCAGATCTCTTCCAAGCTGTGCTGTGCGGGTTAGGATTGAGTGGGGAATAAAGATGGTCCAGAGTCAGGCCTGCCTCCCCCAGTGCTGTGGAGGAAGTGGAAAGGCCCTGGTCCTCTTCAGGGTTGGATGTCTGAGGTTTTTGCTGTGGCCTGTTCCCAAGGTCCCTACCAACCCCTATTCCTGGTGAGAGAATGCTGGATACCCAGGGACACCCTGACACTCGGTTCATAATTACTGAGGAAATGCTGACAGAATTCCAACTACACACACACAGGGGATCTTTTAGTGATCAGCAGAATAGCCCAAGAAAGTCATTAGGAAATTACAGGCTGAATATTAGCTGAGAAAAGGCAGGAAATTGAATGAAGTCCGCATGAGGGCACAGGAAGGCATTTTTCTAGCTGTCTGCTCAGAAAGGTCTTTGAAGGATGGCAAATCAGTGTGTCGGAGATGAAATTGGGCCCTGAGATCAGCCCCTGCAAACAACCCGTGAGAAGGAGGCTAGCTGGCCAAATAGGTAGCCTTCCTGGAGACCTTTCCTTTCTGCTGCATCTTTGCGGTTGGCTCAGAATCCAGGTGCATGAATCCAGCCAATTTACAGTGGGCAGAAAAAGTGTGCAAGAGTTCAGTTAGAAGATTGCACACCCGGCTGTGCAAATCAGCCGTAAACACTGCCTGGGGCCTCCATCCCCGTGTCCAGAAAGGACAGGGAAAGCGCTGTCAGGTCCACCCTGCTGAATGCTAGAACCCCAGAGGGAGCCTGCACTCTGTCCATAGAACTCTACTTATATCTGCCAACAGAGAAGTTCTCTGCCAGTATGGTGACTATAAATGAGAAGATTTCAGGTAAGCCCGGGATGACAGAAAAATAAGGCAGACAACCTGAGGTTGTGTTTCCCAGGCCTTCTGCCAGGGGCCTCTTAAATATCTCTGTCCAACAGTGGAGGCTGCCTCTCTAAATGCCGGAGGGCTCCTGACTCTGGCTTCATCACTGGATGCTCTGTGCTCTTTCCTCTGTGCTTCTTGCCTTTGACCGGAAGCACTTCTCTCTTAAGATGTGTTCAAGCGACAGTCACGACGCAGTCGTGTGAGTCTCGGGGGTGCCTGCCGGCTTCCCCCTGGGGTCAGCCTCACTGCAGTCCTTCCACCCCTGTAGTTGTTTTCCCAGTGAGCACTCTGCCACGTGTGTTGACAAAGGGACAACCAGAGCAGATGTCAGGAAACCAAGTGGGGCCTGCCCTGTCAATCACCCTAGAGAACAACCCTTCCCTGGGGAAGGTGTGTAAACCAAAGACACTTTGTGCCAGACCGGATAGTTGAGGCACTCTGAAAAGCTTCTTGTTACAAGGCTGCACGTGTGCACATGTGTATGGGCACGTGGGGTGGGGAGGTGGTGTGCACAGGGAGGAAGGGACAGAATGGAAGCAGGACTCAGACAAGGGTTCCTTTGTTTTTCTGATTATCTGCTAAAGATGACGAATGTCAGGATTATAGAGGATCAGAAGTGGGATCTCCAAGCTCACTCCCCTGACTTTAGCCAGGAGGCGGGGGGCGGTGGCGGGGTGGGGGGTGTACTGAAAATCCAGCTGAAAGGCCCCAGGACTCACATTCCAGCCTCCTGAATCCTACTGCACCACCTACTCCTGCAAGTCCTGGGGATGCAGATCCTGATAGGGCCACCAACTACCCTGCGTTCTGCACGGTGGCACTTCCTCTGCCACTCTGCTCCCTCCTGGATGGATTCTGCACGGGCCGCTGAGCAGGGTGATTGGGGTGCCACCAATGTGTGCAATCCTCCCAGCCTGCCAACGCAAGCTGAACTGATTCCAATTATGTTAAGGAAGCTGAAGATAACTCGAGGTTCTGTTGTATTGAGTCCTTTTCTAAAGTGAAGGTCATTTAAATAGATTACAATTGTATATTCTTGGCCATTTTCTGTTGGCTGGTGGAGGGACTGGGAGGAGTGAATAATAGAGTCGATTCTTAGGGCGGAAAATGGCTTGTTTCCGGCTCATAGGAAGTTCCGTGGCTTTTGAAATATGATTAAGCGTGGTGTAAACGAAGCCTTGGCAGGTGTTCAGTGCAGCAACACTACTCTGCAAATCTGTTCTGCCCCAGGTCTGAGTTGTGTTCTTGGGATATAAAGCTGAGTGAGGCATCACTAGTCATCTTTCAGCCTCACGGCAAGCAAAGGAGGTCCCTGGTGTCTTGAAAACGCAGAAGACAGAGCCACTGACACTTCCAGGAGGTAGATGGATCAGAGGAAAGCTGTAGGGAGGAGGCAGCCTTTGACTGAATCTTGAGGCAAACCAGGTGGGGTCCAGGACAGAGGAGGCAGAGGGCCATGAATCCTCGGGCTGGTTTGGGTAGCCAGAGGCTGGAAGGCAGACTGCCTGGTCGAAGTGGCTGGACTTGAAGGTGGACGGGCAGGGTGGGTCTCCAGGGGCACAGTGCTTTGAAGAGGAAGTATGTGGTCTGTGTTTCAGAACAAGGACTCTGACAGCGGTAAGAGGATGTGGCAGGGCTGCTGTCATTGCAGGGGTATTGGGAACTTTGTGTGGACGACACAGGACTGAACCTGGCCCTGCAGAGGAGCAGAGGGACAGGAGTGGTGGACGTGTCTGGGGCAGAGTGGACGAGACTTTGGGGAGGAGAGGAAAGGAGGGCTTGGGGACACAGCTGAGGTCCCCAGCTTGGAGGCCGAGGAAGGACAACACTTCTGGGTGACACAGGGCACTTGGCAGAGGTGGCAGTTTCAGGGAGAAAAAGGATGCACTCATTTATTTTTCATTTTTTATTTTAGAATAATTAGACCTACAGAAAAGTTTTTAAACCAGTACAAAGAATTATTATAAACACTTCACACAGCTCCCCCTAATTGTTAATAATGGTATAATTATCAAAACCAGGAAGTGAACATGGAAACAATACCATTAATTGAGCTTCAGACTTCACTGAAATTTTATCGGCCAATGTGCCAGGTTTTTGTTTCTGAGTTGAGGTGCTAACAGACAAACTTTGGTCTCAGGGGAGTAACACGTATAACGAGACCTTTGTTTTCTTTTTCCATCAATGCTCTGTACTTTGCTTTGCTGGCCTTTTTGGTGGATATATTCTTTATACTATTTCTTTTTCAATCCCTTTGATGACATTTTATTTTACATATGTATACACATATATCCAGTATATACACATATATCATATTGCATGCCATCTCTCCCTCCCCTCCACTGTCTCAGAATTGTTTTTATTTGCAAGACTTAAATCCCCTTACCTGTATTGTAAGAAATGTCTTAGGAGTGTCAGCTACCTAACACCACTCTGCGCCCCCATGGCACTGTCTGCTCCATCAGCCCTGCAGGTAGAGGCACCAGCACAGAGTGGGGTCCTCAGAGCTGGCCCTGCTCCTGACTGTCTGGCCATACACAAGCATCCTGTTACACTTTCTGTTTTTGCCCTCCTGACTCTTTCAGTTTCTCTACTTTTTTCTAAACAATGGTATCTTGTGCTCTTTCTCTTTCTCTAGTGATTTTGAAGGAGACATTCTCTTCAAGCTCCTAGTGGTTGCCTTTAGGTTGGTGGAACTCTCCTGTAGGTTCTTACTGACGGTCTCCATGCTGTCCCACCCAGGGGACTCCTGTGGCCTTCAGCCCATCTTCCTTCCCAGTGATCTCTCCGTGGCACTTTCCAGGATGCTGCCTGTGCACTGCTCCCCTTGCTGTGCCCCTCTCCTGCTTCACTCTGCAGGTTAGATTGCCTCGGGCCTTGGGCCTGGGATGGTTCCTCGTCTCTCTCTGCATCTGTCCCAGGTGACCTCCTTCATTTTATTGCTCTAAGTTCCGTTCCCCATCCACATCTCCAGCTAAGATCTCTCTTCTGAGCTTCAGATTTCTGTAGTTGACTGCCCTCTGGAGAGCTCAGCTTGGATGTCCCACAGGGAGCCCAAACCTAACAGGTTCCTGACTGCACACAGAATCCCCACTGCTCTCCTGGCCCTCACTCTGTGTGGCCGTTCTTTTTTTCTCCTTCCCTTCACTCGCCACAACCAAATCATCAGCAAATCCTGCAGATTCTCTCTATGTCTACGTATCACTCATTCACATCTCCCTGGTTCCCCATCACCCACGAATAGCTCTTCTCTGAACAATTGCAAAAGCCTTCTGAATGATCTCATTCACTTTCCAAAGCAGCCTCTACTCAGAGGGTGGACTGGGCTTCTGTAATTGAAAGCCAAATTATGTCACTTCCTTGCTTAAGGAAACATGGGCTTACCTGTTGAAGATGGGAGTGCAAAATGTTACAGAACATAATGCAGGGCAATTGGGAATTTGTATCAAAATGACAAATGCACTTACCTTTTGATTCAGCAGTACCTTCTGGGAATTTGTCTCCTGCATGTGTTTGCACACATGGGAAGTGATATACATACAAACTTATCCTCAGCAGCACTGAAACAGCAAAGTATGGCAAACAACTCAAAAGCCCACCAGTAGGAAACTGGATACATAAGCTGTGGTCTAGCCCCACAATAGAATTCCTTGAAGCAGCAGAAGAAACAAAGATTGAGGAAGCTCCCATATGCTGCTATGAAAATATCTCCAGAAAATCCTGTTGCATGAAAAAAGCAAGTTGAAAATAGTATTTCATAGTATGCCATCTTTTATATAAGAAAGAAGAATTTATGTTTGCTTGAGGTTGGGGTTGATAAGGTAGACAAGAACAGGGGTAGAAGTGGGCTTCCTCATTGCATTCTGTGTTAAAGTGTTTTGATTTGATTTTTGAACCTTGTTGAATATACTATTGATAACACAGGCCTCCCCTACACTAAGTGCTCAGTCCCCTGCCAACCTCAGTTCTCTCCTAACTTCAGGGCCCGCCTGAAATGCTCATCGCCCTTCTTGAGCAGCTGGGTCTTCTCAGGTTCCAGGGTGCAGCTTACATGCCACCCAGAAAGGACCTTGCTGACCAAGCAGCACACAGGAGTTTGTCTTGTTTCATTATCTGCCCTTAATGTCCTGTTTGCTACATTCATGCAACATTCTGTACAGTTTGCAATTTCCTACTTTGTTGTTAGTTTGTTTATCTCTGCTACTCATCAGTTAGTCCAAGAGAGCAAACATCACTTCATCTCATTCAAAATCCCAAGCTTTCAATATGTTTCTTGAGAAAATGAAAGAACATGCTTAAGCCTGTATTTATCTGATCAAATTTTTCTAGCAAAGTCATGAACGAAATTACTTTTCTCCCCCATATTGATTGAAGAATTTTGCTCACTTTACCTTCTTTTGGTCTTTCAATCTCCCTTTGAAAGTTATATAACTGATAGTTAACATTTAAAAATTCATTTAAAAGAAAAGAATTTTGAATTGTGCATGAAGCTTTGTTACCATATTTATAACATTTATTTATACCCAATCCATATGTTCAAACTATTTCAATGTTTAACTGCCAACTCTTCTATGACTTTTTAGTTCTTGTTTTCATGGGTTTTTTTTTCTATTTTCATGTTTCTCTCACTCTGCTTGAATAATCCTTTTAAGATTTTTTTCACCCCTCAGGAAGTGTATGGAAGTGGTGGATTTTCTGAGACCTGGTAATGCTGCCTTTCCTTGTGACCCAGAGGTTGTCTGAATTTTACATTCCCTCTTCCCCACCTATTCCTTCCAAGGCTCAGGAGACACTCCAGGGCATCTCCTGACATTGGCTAGCACAGAGTTTTTAGTTTCTTTCTTGTTAAAATGTAAAAATGTCACTAAGGTTTCTGTATTGTTCTTTTTGCATTAGTATTATTTGAAAATAGGAAGCCTATCATAAATGTGGATTAAAATCTTGGCATTTGTAGCAACACAGATGGACCTAGAGATTATCATACTAAATGAAGTAAGCCAGGCAAAGACAAATATCACATAATATCACTTATATGTGGTATCTAAAAAAATGATACAAATGAATGTATATACAAAACAGAAATAGACCCACAGACATAGAAAACAAACTTATGGTTAGCAAAGGGGAAAGGTGGGGAGGGATAAATTAGGAGTTTGGAATTAACATATATACACGACTATATATAAAAAAGATAACCGGTAAGGACCTACTATATAGCACAGGGAACTATACTCAATATTTTGTAATAACCTAAGGGAAAAAACCAGAAAAAGAAAAAATATATATATATAACTAAGTCACTTTACTGTACACCTGAAAATAACACAACATTGTAAATCAACTATACTTCAATAAAAAAGATAGAATTAAAACAAAACAAAACAAAAAAATCTTGGGTTTTTGCTTTTGTTTTGTTCAGGAAACATTTTTCTTCTGCAATACCAGGAACTATTATTTTAACTGGCATGGGAGGGGATAGATATTATTAAATTTTAATTCTAAGGAATTATTTTATAATTTAATTTTATAGGGTCTGAGTAAAGCATTAGCAATTAAATTTCCCAGTTTATTTTTTATTTTATTTTATTTTTTTAATCTTTATTAGAGTATAATTGCTTTACAATGGTGTGTTAGTTTCTGCTTTATAACAAAGTGAGTCAGTTATACATATACATATGTTCCCATATCTCTTCCCTCTTGCACAGTCCTATTTGTTTATTTTTGTTTATATTTCATTTCTCTAGGAGAAGGGTCAAAAGGGATCTTGCTGTGTTTTATGTCATAGAGTATTCTGCCTATGTTTTCCTCTAAGAGTTTGATGGTGTCTGGCCTTACATTTAGGCCTTTAATCCATTTTGAGCTTCTTTTTGTGTATGGTGTTAGGGAGTGATCTAATCTCATACTTTTACATGTACCTGCCCAGTTTTCCCAGCTCAACCTAAGAGTCAATGTTGTGCAACTAGGTTGCTTTCTTAAAAATGAAGATGTGGGTCCAAGCTACATGCTTCCCAGGAATCTATATCACTTTAATTTTCATGGCACACTTGTGAGGTCTGCGATGTGAACACTTAGCAGATCTAACTCTAAATCTGCTAGGATAATCTTGGAGTCAGGAGATCACCAAATCTTTTGATGATTTGCAAGACCCATTGCTCCCAGCTGATGCTGCAGAAGAAAAGTAAAGCTACCTTCTAAAGTGAGAGCTAAAATTAGTGTTGCTACCCTACTTTTATAACAAAAAAGAGGTAGCCTGACCTCAAATTGATGACATATTTTGAACCCATTGGAAAGCTCAGGTCACAGAGCAACTCATCAGCCCAAATGTAAGGAGAGTCAGTGCCTGCGGGAAAGAGGAGATGCAAGTATTCACTCCTCTGGGGTCTATTCAACTGAACCCAGATAAATTCAGCTAGAGTTGTTGACAAATTAGTTACCATCAAGTGCAGGCTGGTGAGACAGTGTACAACCCCTGGGAGGCCATAGAAATTGGGAGATTCAGGATCCATTTGTGGGCTCTTTCTCTGTTAACACTACCAGGCACTCACAGTAAAGATCAGAAGGAGACGTGAAATACCTGTTGTTGTGCAGTGAGTGAGAAGATGAACAACCCTGTGAGAAGGCAAGAAATCCCACCTGAATCTTTCTGCTCCATCATCACCAAGGAAAAGAGCCTTCATTCGTGGGCAGAAGGGCAACAAATGCTGCTTCTTTTTGAGAATTGGTGACAACTCATTGAATGTGTAGGAAGGGAATAGGGAGTTGGGTGCCACCTAATTCAAGGGGTGAGGGGGGTGGGGTAAGAAAACCAAGAGGGCCACACATATGAGACCCAGGGTCCCAGTGCAAGCCAATGACAGAGGCTTAATTATAGTGACAGAGACTTCAAACCCCACCTTCCACTGCTATGATGACAACGTTTAGATAAAAAGTGACTGCAGAATGCTCCAGGAGAATGTGTG
The DNA here is from genome assembly GCF_003031525.2 of Neophocaena asiaeorientalis asiaeorientalis. NCBI lineage: Eukaryota > Metazoa > Chordata > Mammalia > Artiodactyla > Phocoenidae > Neophocaena > Neophocaena asiaeorientalis. Next base: position 1,129,340 of record NW_020174055.1, read on the forward strand.
GAGAGACACTCTGTGAGTCAAAGTTCAAAAGGAAGATCTTAAATTCAGAATCAGATGTTGCTATGGAAAAAATTATTCCCCTTATACAAAAGGAATCTTTACTGGAATTTGAAGACTGGGTTGCACTGAGAGTAAACATAACAACGCCAAGTCTCAAACCAAGCCAAATCCTAACTAGATGAACTCAAATCCCCACATGAAAGGTGTATCAAAATAAAAAATTGATTGTTATCTAGGCATGAAAACTATTGTCCTACATAAGATGGTCAACTTTTGGTAAAATATTTTGAGGTAATGAAAAGGCAAGAAAACAACACTTAGAAGACATACAAAAATCATCAGAACAAGACTCAGATATGACACAGACGTTGGAACTATCTGCTAGGTAATTTAGTATAATTATGATTAATATAGTAAAGGTGGAAGCTATGAAAAATCAGATGAGTTATTTGAACAGAAAGATTGAAAGTACAAAAGAGAACTCATGGAAGTACTAGAAATTTAGAAAAAAGCAGGATAAAGAAGCCTTCCATGGACTACTGATGCTGAGGAAATAATGAACTTGTAGATAGGTCAATAGAAATTTCTAAAAGTGAAGAGAGAAAGAGCGAGAGAGAGAAAGAAAAATAGGAAAGCACATCCAAAAGTTGGGATAATCAAACTTTCTAAAATATGTGCTATTGGAATCCCAGAAGAAGGGAGATAAAATGGAGAAAGAAAAAAATATTTAAAAAATGGTAACCAAGAATTTTCCACAATTATTTACAGACACCAAAACATAGATACAAGAAGCTCCCAGAACCTCAAGAAGGATAAATATCAATGCACACACACATGCAAACACAAACATGTCCCTATTCATATCACACTCAAACTGCTTAAAACACAAGAAAAAGAGAAAATTTAAAAGGTAGCTGCAAAAAAGGAAACACTAAGTGTAAGGAACAAAGTGAGAATTAGAACAAAGTCAAGAATGACAGCAGACTTCTCATCAGAAACAGTGCAAGCTAGAAGACTATAGAGTGACATCTTTAAAGTGCTGGGAAAAAAAACATTAACCCAGAATTCTATACACAGAGAAAATACCTTTTAAAAGTGAAGAAAAAAAATAAAGATATTCTCAAAGTAAAACTGAGAGAATTTATTGCTAACATATTTGCACTGCAGAAGAAAAAAAGTAGTTAAGCAAAAGAATATGATAACATATTTAAACATGGAATCTACATAGAAATGAGGAGTTCTGGAAATGGAATAACTTAAGGTAAATTAAAAATATACATATTTTTAAAATGTTTAATTGCTGTAAGAAATAGCTGTCTAAAGCAGGGTTGGGAAACTTTCTTTAAAGGGCCACATTGTAGATGGCTTGTGGGTCCTATGGTGTGTGTTGAAATGACAGGTGACCCTTGAACAACACAGGTTTGAAGTGTGAGGGTCTCCTTATATGCAGATTTTTTTCAGTAGTAAATACTGCAGTATTACACTATCCATATGTTGAATCTATGGTTGAATCCATGGATACAGAGGAACTGCTTATACAGAGGACTGACTTCAAGTGGATAGATTTTCAACTGCATGGAGGGTCAGCACTCCGACCTCTTGTTGTTCAGGAATTAGCTGTACTTAGCTCTGCTGCTGAACTGAATCCATAAAAATTACATAAATAAGTGGTGTGATTATGTTACAATAAAACTTCACTCACAATGACAGCCTTTAGCCTGTAGTTTGTCAAGCCCTGGTCTAAATCAAAGAATGGCAATTCAGGCCTCTACATGCGACCCCCTGTGAGCAAGTGAAACTAGACACAACAAACAAAAAAAACCAAAAAAAAACAAAAAAAAAAAGAATGGCAATTCAGTGTGTATTTGTAGCATATGCAAAAGCAAAAGGTATGACAATAATATTGCAATGAATAATGTGGGGGAATTGGTAATAGACTGTTGAAAGGTCCTTATACTACCCATGAAGCAGTATAATATTGTTTTAAGGTAGACTGATTAACTAAACATAAAGCCTCAGACAATGCTGAAATTTTAAAGAGGTGTAAATAATAAATTATTAGAGATGATAACTTGAAATGCTCTGAATCAACAAGAGAAAAAAAGAGGAAAAGAAAAACAAACAACAGATGGATCAAGTGGAAAATAGCAGATGGGTAGATTTTAATCCCAAAATCCCAAGAATAATATTAAATATGAAAAGTCTAAAACCACCAATTAAAATATAGTGATTGTCAGATTGGCTATAAAATCAAGACCTAAGTGTATGCTGTTTTCTAGAAGCCCACCTTAAAAATAACTATTGATACATAGATAGTTAAAACTAAAAGAATGGAGAAAGATATACAAGTAGTACTGTTCAGTGAAAACACTAAACAAGGAAAACCAGAGTAGCTATATTACTATCAAGCAAAGTAGATTTCAGGAAATGGACAATTATCAGAAATATACAAACAAGTAGTTCTTTTTTTCTGTTTATTTTGTTTTTCTTTTTTTTTCATTTTTTTGTTTTCCTTTTTTTTCATTTTTTCTCTCCTTTTTTTACAACCCAAGTAGTTCTCCATCTAATTTAAACATCAAATTCATAGTTTAAAATCTTCCAAAAAAGAAACACTAGGCCAATATGATTTCTCAGTGGTGAATTCTACCAAATATTTGAAGAAAAAAATATAAATTGTACAGAATTCTCTCCAGAATAAAAATATTATTGATTATTGTTGACTTCCAAATACTTAATGAGGCCAGCATTACCCTAATAACAAAATCAAAGATATTGCAAGGAACAAATGCTACTGATCAATATCCCATATGAATATAGATGCAAACTCCTCAACAGAATGCTAGAAAATCAAAACTAGCAATATATAAAAATAGTACCTCACAGTAAATTGGATTTCATCCCAATATACAAGATTAACATTAAAAAATCAATGAAAACACATTATTAATAGACTAAATAAAATAGTATTTGATCTTCTCAGTAGATATAGAAACAGCATTTGACAAATTAAACATCTGTAGTATAGTCTGACTCCATTTTCAATGTTTGATGTTCACACTTTTCAAGCCTCACCATTTCCCCTTTCCTTTCTGACCCACATCCTAGAAAGCTGATAAGAAAGCCTGTGTGTTCCCCCCATTGGTGTCAGTGGAAAGTCCAAACAATGGAAGTCCTGGCCTATAAGTGTGAATTCCCACCTTAGCCCCACACCCTAACCACAATAAAACCCCAAGCTACTTAAGGACTTGCTTGGGAATCTGCCCTGCTCTCCCCAGAGAGCCTCCATTATGTGTTTAATAAACGTTTTCATACTCTCTCAGTACATGTCTGACATCATCAAGTCTTGACATCTGAACCAAATTTTGGTTGGGATCCATCTCCTTTCTCCAGTGTATCCACAATAACATCCATTCATGATAAAAACTAGGAATAAAAAGGATACTTCTTTAACCAGATAAAAACCATCATCAACAAATAAAAAAAACAAACAACAACAGCAGAAAACCCAGCAAGTATCACACTTAATGGTGAAAGAAAAAATGACTTCTCCCTTAGATTGGGTACAGTGTTTGGATGGCCTCTCTCACCATTCCTAGTCAACACTAGAAGTCTTAGCAAATGTAATAAAGCATCAAGAAGGGATAAGGAATAAAACTCTCCCTTTTCATAGGTGACATGAACACATGTACAGAAAAGTCCCAAGGAATCTAGAAGAAAGCACCTAAAATTAGTAAATGAACTTACCAAGTTCACAGTACAAAAAGCCAACCTTCAAAAAATCAATTGTGTTTCTATATAATAGCAATGAATCATTGAAATTTGAAAGTTAATACCATGTACAATAGTACCAAAAAAATGAATCTAACAAAATATGTGCAGGATCTGCACTTTGAAAACTACAAAATGTTGATAAAAGCAATCAATCAAGACCTAAACAGATGGAAAGTTATACCATGTTCATGGGTTGGGAAACTTAATATTATTTAGATATCAATTTTCCCAATTTGATCCATATATTCAATTCAATTACAAACGAAATTACAGTAAGTTTCTTGGGTAGATATTAACAAGCTTATTCTAAAGTTTATATAAAAAGCAAAAGAACTAAAGTAGTTAATTCAATTTTGGAAGAAAAACATAGTTGGACTACTTATCCTACCGTATTTCAGATTACTATAAAAGTACAGTATTAAAAGTAGTGGGGGGGGCTTCCCTGGTGGCACAATGGTTGAGAGTCCGCCTGCCGATGCAGGGGACGCGGATTTGTGCCCCGGTCCGGGAGGATCCCACGTGCCGCGGAGCCGCTGGGCCCGTGAGCCGTGAGCCATGGCCGCTGAGCCTACATGTCCGGAGTCTGTGCTCCGCAACAGGAGAGGCCACGGCAGTGAGAGGCCCGCGTACCGGAAAAAAAAAAAAAAAATAGTGGGTATTGGTAAAAAGGATAGACATATAGATAAATGAATGAGGATAAAGATACCATAAATAAACCCAGACAAATATAGTCATCTGATTCTTAAAAATGCAAAGGCAATTCAGTGTAGAAAAGATAGTTATCCACATATGGATTTTAGAAAAATTGTAAGCCCATATGCAGAAAAATGCATCTTGACCCATATCTAACATCTTAAAAATAACTCCAAATGTACCAGAACTATAAATATAAATCATAAAAAAGTATAAAAATTCTAGAAGAAAACAAAGGGAAAAACATCTGTAGGTTCAACAAAGTGATTTTAGACACAACACCAAAAGCATGAGCCACAAAAGAAAAAAATAATTGGACTTTATTTTTATTTAAGAAAAGAATATTTATTTGGCTTCACTGGGTCTTAGTTGTGGCACATAGAATCTTCATTGTGGCATGTGGGCTCTTAGTTGTGGCATACCGGATCTAGTTCCCTGACCAGGGATCAAACCTGGGCCCCCTGCACTGGGAGTACAGAGTCTTAACCACTGGACCACCAGGGAAGTCCCCATAGTTGGACTTTATTTTTTAAAAATCTTGCTCTATTAAATAAAGCTGTTCAGATATTGAAAATAAAAACACAAGGTTGGAGAAAATATTTGCCAATCACATTTCTGACAACAGACTTGTATTCAGAATACGAAGAACTCTCAAAACTCAACAATAAGAAAACAATGTAAGTTGACAGAAGTTCTGAAGAGACATTTCATCAAAGAAGATGTGAGGGTGGCAAGTAAACATATAGACAGATGTGATGCTTAATATCTTTATCCATTAATGAAATTCAAATTACAGCCAGCCCTCTGTATCCGCGGGCTCAAGGGACAGTGGATGGAAAACACTACACAATCTGTGGTTGGTTGAATCCACCAATGCGGAACTGAGAACCAACTGTAAGGCACACAGGGATTTTGGTATTCTTGAGTGTCCTGGGACCAATTCCCAGAGGATACCGAGGGATGACTATAAAACCACACACACAAAAACATGGCTATACTTTGTGCTGACAAGATGTGGAGCAACTGAAACCCATATACATTGTGGGTGGAAATGCAAAAATGGTGCAGCCACTTTGGGAAAAATGTGACAGGTTTGTTAAATAACTTATTGAAATTTTCCTTGAGAAAAATGTAGATTCACATGCAGTAGTAAGAAATATGAGATGTCCCTTATATACTTGTAGGAGTTTCCAACAATGGTAACATTTTGCAAAACTATAGTATCGTATCACAACTAGGATATTCACCTTGATACAAACCACTGATATTATTTAGATTTCCCATCTTGTACTCATTTGTATGTGAGTGTATTAAATTTGATGGATTTTATCACCCCTGTATATTCTTTACCCATCACCATAGTCAATACAGTGAGGAATTACAACACAAGGATGCCTCCTGTCAACCTTTTAAAATCTACCTACTTTTGCACACCTTACTTCCATCCCTAAATTCTGGCAACAACTAACACATCTTCCACTTCTAAAATGTGTCATATCAAAGTTATATAAATGTAACCATATGACATGGAAACTTTTGGGATTGCTTTTTTACACTCAGGATAATTTCCTAGAGTTTCTAAATTGTTGCAGGTGCCAATAGTCAATTCCTCTTCATTGGTGAGTAGTATTCCATGGTATGTTTGGACCACAGTTTATTTAATCATTCACCTGTTGAAGGCTATCTGGGCTGATTCCAGTTTGTGGCTACTACAAATAAAACTGCTCTGACCATTAGTGGACAGGTTTTAATGTGAACACAAGTTTCCAGTTCTCTGGGATAAATGTCCAGGAGTGCAATTGCTGGGTCATATGGAAATTGCAAGTCTAGCATTCTGGGAAACTGCCAAATGGTTTTCCAGAGTGGCTGTACCATTTACATTCTCACCAGCAAAGTCTGAGTAAAGCAGTTTCTTTGCATTCTCAAAGGCATTTGGTGGTATCACATTTTTTTTTTTTATTTTAGACATTCTTATATTTCTGTAGTGATATCTCATTGTGGTTTTAATCGGAATTTCCCTGATGGCTGGTGAGGCTGAGCATCTTTTCATGCGCTTCTTTGCTATGTGTACTGTATATCCTCTTGGGGGAAGTGTCTGTTCATATAGTTTGCTAATTTTAATTGGATTTTTTTTTTACTGTTGAGTTTATATCTTCTAGCTACTAATCCTTTGATAGATACGTGATTTGGAAATATTTTCTCAGTCTGTCGCTTGTGTTTTCGTTCTGTTCTCAGGGCTATTTGCACAGCAAAGGTTTTTTAATTTTGATAAGCTGCGAATTATCATTTTTTTGGTGTCAATCTAAGAAAACTTTGCCTACCCTCAGATTCTGAAGATTTTCTCCAATGTTTTTCCAAAACCTTTATAGTTAACATTTTACATTTAAGGCAATGAAGAATTTTGAGTTAATTTGTTGTACAAGGTATTAGGTCTGGGTTTAGGTTAAGATTCATTTCCCCCACCCCCGCCATGGATTTCCAATTGCTCCAACACCATTTGTTGAAATGGCTATCCTTCCTCCACTGAATTGCTTTTGCACTATTGTGGAAAGTCAGGCATATTATTTGGGGTCTGTTTCTGGGTTCTCTATTCTGTTCCATTGATTGATGTTCATTTCTCCCCAAAAACACAATGTCTTGATTACTGTAGCTATATAGTGAACCTTAATATCAAGTACAATGTTTCCTCCAACTTTATTCTTATTTTTTGAGATTTTTAAAGCTATTCTAAAACCTGTACCTTTTCACATAAATTTTAGAATCGGTTGTTTATGTCTACAAAAATTCTTGGTAGGGTTTTTATAGGAATTGCATTAAACCTATAGATCAATTTTGGGAAAATTGACATTTTTTACTATGTTGAGTTTTCCAACCCATAAACATGATACATCTCTCCATTTATGGAGGTTTTCTCTATTTCTTTCATCAGCATTTTGTAATTTTAGGCACATAGATATTACACAGGTTTTTTAAGTGCATACCTAACATTTCATTTTATTTGAAGTGATTGTCAATTTATTGTGGTTTCTACAATTGTTAGTATATAGAAATGTGATTGATATTTGTGTGTCCACCTTATAAAATGGGACAGGGATGAACTTACTTATTAGTTCTAGGAGTTTTCTTGTAGAATTCTTGGGATTTTTACATAGAAATAAGAGTGGTCAGAGCTGATATCTTTGTCCTGTTCCTAATCCTAGGGGAGTTGGGAAGCATTAAGTATGATGTTAGCTACAATTGCTATTGTTTTCTGTAAATGCTCTTTATCAAGTTCAGACAATTCTTCCCAGCTATTAACTTGCTGAAAAAAATTTTCTTATCATGAATGAGAGACAGATTTTGTAAAATGTATTTTCTGCCTATCAATTGATAAGATCATATGATTTTTTTCCCTTTAGCTTGTTGACATGATGGATTGCATTGATTGATTTCAAATGTTGTATGAACATTGCATCCTGGAATAAATCCAATTTGGTCATGGTAAATAATTCTTTTTACACTCTAATAGATCCAGTTGCTAATTTTAAATTCATGGGAGACATTGGTCTCTAATTTTCTTTTCTTTTTATACTATTTTTGTCTGGTTTTGAAATCAGACTAATACTGTCCTCATAAAATGAGTTGAGAAGTGCTCCTTCCTCTGTTATATTCTCAAATAGATTGCATAAAATTGGTTTATTTTTCTCCAAATAATTTTTAGAACTCTTCAGTGGAACCATATGAACCTGGAGATTTATTTTTCCAGACATTCTAAATGATTTAGAGATATTCAGATTATCTATTTCATCCTGCATGAGTTTTTGCAGTTTGGGTATTTTATTTTGGAATTGTTCTATTTCTTCTATGTTTTTAAATTTATGAGTAATTGCTCAAACCATCCCATTGTTATCTTTTCAACAGCTGCAGACTATGTAGTGATATCCCCAGTTTCATTCATAATATTGATGATTTGAGTTTTCTTTCTGTATTTTTGTCAGACTTGCTAGAGGTTCATCAATTTTATTGATTTATTTCCCAAAGAACTAGCTATTTGTTTCATTTATTTTTCCTATTTTTTTCCTGTCTGAAATTTCATTAATTTCTGTTCTTATCTTTATTATTTCCTTCCTTCTTCTTGCTTTAATTAGGTTATTTATTTAGACCTTTCTGCATTTCTAATGAAAACATTTAGCAGTATACATTTCTCTCTTAACATTGCTTTGGCTGTATCCCACATATTTTGATATTATATATTTTTGCTTTCATTCAGTTCTATGTGTTTTCAAATTTTCTTTGAGATTTCCCCTTTGACCCAGGACTTATTTAGAGTGTTGTTTACTTTCTGCATGTATAGAGTTTCCTGTTGTCTTTCTACTATTAACTTCTACTTTGAGACTCTGGTGGTTGTAGAGCACACACTCAGTATGATATTTGGTGAGTTTGATTTTTTGCCCAGGATAGAGTTTATCTTGGTGAATTTTCCAAGGGTGCTTGGGAAAAAATATGTATTCTTCTGTTGATTGGTGGACTGTTCCGTGTGTCAAGTTACATCCTATTTTGTGTGTTGTTCAGATCTTATATATCCTTGTTGATTTCATAGTAGGTGGTTGTGGGTGTTGAAATCTCCAACTGTAATTGTAGATTTGTCTGTTTCTCCTGGCATCTCTATCAGTTTTTCCTTCATGTACTGTGAAGCTCTGTGGTTTGGCTATTACACATTTAGGATCATTATGTCTTTCTGGTGGATTATTAATCCACCTTTTATCATTGTGGGATGTCCTTCTCTGCCTCTGGCAGTTTTCTTTGCTCTGGAGTTCTCTTTATTAGATATGAACCTAGACAATCCTGCTTTTAAAATATAATGTTTACGTGGTGTATCTTTCTCCCTCCTTTCAATCTACATATGTCATTGAATTTAAAGTGAGTTTCTCATATAAAGTTTATAGTTGGGCCCTGTTTTTTTCTTAATCCATTCTGCTGCTCTCTGTCTGTTCATTGTATTTCTATACAAGGTATTTATTGACATGTTAGATATTAAGTCTGCCTCATTTTAAATTAATTAATTAATTAATTTTTGGCTGCATTGGGTCTTTGTTGTTGCCTGTGGGCTTTCTCTAGTTGTGGCAAGTGGGAGCTGCTCTTCGTTTTGGTGCACGGGCTTCTCATTGCGGTGGATTCTTTTATTGCGGAGCACAGGCCCTAGTTGCATGGGCTTCAGTAGTTGTGGCTTGCAGGCTCTAGAGTGCAGGCTCAGTAGTTGTGCACTGGGCTTAGTTGCTCTGCGGCATGTAAGATCTTCCCAGACCAGGGCTTGAACCTGTGTCCCTTGCATTGACAGGCGGATTCTTAACCACTGCGCCACCAGGGAGGTCCCTAAGTCTGCCTTTAAAATACTTTTTTCTGTTTGTTTCTTCTGGTTCTCATTCCTCTGTCTCTTTTCCTGCCTTCCTGTGGATTATTTGAACACTTTCTAGGATCCTACTTTGATTTACTTGTCATGCTTTTGGGTGTATCATTTTATATATTTTTCATTCTAGTTGCTCTGGGTTGGTACTACAATACAGGTACATGACATCATAGCTACTGGTATTACTATTTTACCACTTAGTGTTACATGTGGAAACCTCAGTTCCATTTAGGCACCTTACTGCCCCATTTTTAAACACCATTGTCTGGAGTGTCAGATAGTGTTACAGTTTTTTTCAGTCATTAAATATGATTTATAAAGCTCATTAGGAAAAGGAAAACATACCTATATTTTTCTTTTTACCATTGTTCCTTCATTTATCATTTCCCTCCTTTTGAAGAACTTGCTTTAGCCACTCTTTAAGGATAGGTCTTCTAGCACCAAATTCTTATTGTTTTCCCTCATCTGACAATGTTTTCATTTTCTCTTTATTCTTAAAGAATAGCTTCACTAGATACAGAATTCTTGGTTGACAGATCTTTTCTTTCAGCACTTGAAAAATATTGTGCTACTTCCTTCTGCCTCCATGATTTGGGTTCTGATAAGAATTCTGTTGATATTTGAGTTAGTGTTTCCTTATTGGTAAGGTATTTTTTCCCTTTGCTTGCTTTCCAGATTTTTCTCTTTGTCTTTGGTTTACAAAACTTCATTATGATGTATCTTGAAATGATTCTTTGGGTTTATCTTATTTGGGTGTTCTTAGCCTTTTTGAGCTGTAGGTTTGTGTCTTTTGCCAAATGAGAGAAATCTTCAGCCATTATTTTTTCAGATATTCTTTCTGTCCCATTATCTTTCTCTTCTCCTTTTGGGACTTTGATGATATGATTGTTGGATCCTATGTTATTTTCTTACAGATCTCTGAGGCTCTGCTCATTTCTTTCCATATATTTTCTCTTTGTTGCTCAGATTGGCTGAATTTTATTGATACATTTTCAAGTTCACTTATTCTATCCTCTGTAATTTCCATTCTATTATTGAGCTCATCCAGTGAGTTATTGTTTTCTCTTACTTGTATTTTTCAGTTCTATAATTTCCACTTGGTTATTTTTGTAGCTTTTGTTTCTGTGCTGAAAATTTCTATTTTTTTCATTTGTTTCAAGGGAATTTGTAACTGATTATTGAAGCATTTTTATGACAACTGCTTTAAAAATCCTTGTCAACTAATTTCAAGGTCTGATTCATCTTGCTGGTGTTGGTTGGTTGTCTTCTCATTCAAGGTGGTTCTTAGTATGACAGTTGACTTTCAACTCTATGCTGGCTACTTTGTCTATTAGATTAGGGGGCTGAGTTCTATTTAAATCTTTTAATTTAGCTTGCTGTCACCCTTTGCAGGTTTAGTGTGTGGTTCTTATCCAAATTTTGTGGGTTGTGGTTCGAATGGCAGTTTCACGTTCAGAAACTTAGCAGTGTTATTTTCCTCTGTTTGGCTTATCTGGTGCCATGAGGATCTCAGTGTTGTCTTCCAGTGCTGCCTGCAGGGTAGAAAAGTTCTCCCCAGCTGGGACATGTAAGCATTTCTTGGCAAGGGAGGGCAGTTCTGCATTTGCATGCCTTATACACTTCCTTGGTGTCTCTGGGTGAGGGACACAGTCTTGCACCCACAGGGACAAAGAGGCTTCAAGGACCAGATCGCTTGCTGTGACTGGGCCCTGTTTATTTTTTCTGCGTGTCTGTCCCAGGTCTAGATTGGGGAGGAGAATTGGGCAATTTTGTATAAAATTAATCATACACCTGCTCTATGACCCAGAGTCCTACTCTTATGTATTTATCCAAGAGAAATGAAAATGTATGTTCACACAAAAGCCTGTATGTGAATGTCCTTGACATGATGAATGGATATTTAATCTATGATATGTCCATCTAATAGAATACTTTTCAGCAACAAAAAGAAGCAAATTATTCATGTGTGCCAAATTATAAATGACTCTTAAAAGCATTTGCTAAGTGAAATAAGAAAGATCCAAAAGAAGACCTACTATGTAATTCAATTTATATAACACTGGAAAAGGCAAAATTATAGAAAGGAAAGCAGATCAGAGGTTGTTTTGCATTGGAAGAGGGTTTATATAAAAAGGTAGTATGGGGAGCTTTTGGGATGATGCAACTGTTTGATATGAAATGGTTGAGGTGAATCTGTGCTGGTTGATACATGACCCTATTCATTTGTCAAAATCCATAGACCTTTCTACCACAAAGTGAATTTTATTGATATAATATTTTAAAATCAAACAGGATGTGGGAGAAAGTTTGAATCTTAACTGTGATGAATGAATCAAGCTATATTACCAATGAATCACATAAGCACACAGAAAGGATAAGGAATAAAAGACTATACCTAAGTTCAAAAATCTAGTTTTGACTGCATATGGTAAGGCTAAATACAAAAAGAGCAATGAGCAAACACTGTACTTTTGTTGATATATTTGTTTCCCAGAAGAGGTTGAATTAAGAATTTTGAAACTACTATTTTTGTGTGTGTACTAGTGTTGGACAAATGAGTAAGTATGTTGTAGAGAATGAAAGCAAAGTTTCTCACTGTGGGAGAAAGAAGCTACAAATAAGGTAAGGAGAGGAGGAAGTCTAGAATGCTGCATTGAGGTTGGAAGATCAATATGGACACATGAATATATACATATATATTCATATATATGTAAATAGATAAATAAGTATAGGTATGTAAATGTGTATATGCAAGATAATATACATACACGTATTCCCTAGCCCTATCCACTGAGAGAAAATGGATGCTATGTGACCCAGTAACGAAGAGTATACCTTGTGTCTAGGAGGTCTTGGTTTCTAAACCATTTTTATTCTCCAACAAAAGGGGAATGTTAGTCTTTGGAGATGTGGTTGACTCCAAACCTGTGGCAGGGTAAATACACGATGAGCCTGGGTCATCTTGTAGTGCCAATAAGTAAATGATAAAATAAAACAACATAAGCAAACAAAACAAAAATATAAAAGGATGGGGGGTATATTAAAAGAGTACAGGTGCAAACCTGAAAGAGCTCTAAATGTCCAAAGAACAATGACCAATTATAAATAACTATAGTATTAGTATATAACCCAAATGATAAAATAAATACCCATAAATCTGTGCTGATATAAAAATATATCTAAATAAATAGGAAAGAAATAACTCATTTACATAAGAATTCCAATTATAAAATGCAGAAGAAATTGGGAAATATAAAAAAATCACTATTACCACAGTGAAGGAAGCCATCAACAAAATAAAAGGGCAACCTACTGAATGGGAGAAGATATTTGCAAATGGTATATCCAACAAAGGGTTAATATCCAAATTATATTTTAAAAATCATACAACTCAATATCTAAAAACAAACAATCCAATTGAAAAATGAGCAGAGGACTTGAACAGACATTTCTCCAAAGAAGACATACAAATGGCCAACAGGCACACATGAAAAGATGTTCAACATCACTAGTCATGAGGGAAATGCAAATCAAAACCACAGTGAGGTATTGCCTCACACCTGTCAGAATATCTGTCATCAAAAAGACAAGAAATTACAAGTGTTACTGAGGATGTGGACTATTGGTGGGAATGTAAATTGGTGCAGCCACTATGGAAAACTGTATGGAGTTTCCTCAAAAATTAGAAACAGAACTATTGTAAGATCCAGCAATTCCACTTCTGGGTATTTACCCAAAGGGAAAAAACCACTGATCTGAAAATATATATGCACCCCTATGTTCATTGCAACAAAATTTACAATAGCCAAGGTACAGAAGCAACCAAAGTGTCCATCAACAGATGAATGGATAAAGAAGATGTGGTGTATATATAAAATGCAATATTACTCAACCATAAAAGAATGAAATCCTGCCATTTGCCTAGAACATGCTAAGTGAAATAAGTCAGACAGAGAAAGACAAATACTGTATGATTTTACTTACATGTGGAATCTATAAAACAAACAAAACAAAACAAAACAAAAATAGACTTATAGATACAGAGAACAAACTGGTGGTTGCCAGAGTGGGATGGGTGGGTGAAATAGGTGAAGGGGATTAAGAGGTACAAAGTTCCAGTTATAAAATACATGGGGATGTACTATATAGCATAAGGATAAGTCAATAATGCTGTAGTAATTTGGTATGGTGACAGATGATTACTAGACTTGTGGTGACCATTTTGTAATGTGGATTTAAATGTCAAATCACTATGTTGTACACCTGAAACTAACATAATATTATACATCAAGTCTACTTCAATAAAAAATCACTAGCAGAACGCTACAGATCAAAAATCACTAGTAGAATCGCCACAGGCAATGTCCACTGATGAATGGTAAATAGTGCGAAAAATTTAAGCAAAATATATATAATTTTCTAAGTATATTCCCCCAAATATCTGTTAATTACAAAGAGGAAAATAGTAAGTTTACACTGGAAAACTCTGGCAGACACCATCTGAGTCGTGTGATAAAAGTTAACATATGCAATAATAAATAATTGACATTATGTCTCCCCACCTGTGATGTACTAGAAGGACTCACCCCTTGGTGGTATCCTCCCCAATTATTAATAAACTCAATCTGATCCTGAGATGACATCAGAAGACTAGAAATGGAGGTACTTTCTACAAAAATACCTATCTAGTATTTTCCCAAAATGTCAAGGTTCTAGGTTCTAAAGAACAAGGCAGAATTTACAAATGATCATGAATTGGAGAAGACATGACAACTCAATGCAATATGATATCCTGGATGCATCTGGAACAGGAAGACATTAGAGGAAAAACTGATCAAATTCAATTAAATTCTGTACCTTAGTTACCACTTTTTACCAATGTTAATTTCTTAATTTTGGTAAATGTTCTACGGTTATGTAAGTTGTTTACATAAAAGGAAGCTGGGTGATGGGTAAACTATAACTTTCTACTGTTTTTACAACTCTGAGTCTAAAATTATCTTTAAAATGCTATTAGGTCACTTCCTGTCGATGATAGGGAAAAAACTAATTATCTGGAAACCTAGGTAAATAAAAAGAAAAATAATTATTCATTCTGCCTTCCTTATATCAACTATACCCCTGGGTAATCAAGCAGGAAATGAGGGAAATGTTTCCTTATAGAAGTATTCTAACACATAAGACTTCCACTTTCTGGTTGGTCTTGCATGTAAGGAGCTTAGAAGTCATGATTCCCATCTTCACAACAAGGAAAAAACTGAAAACCAACAACTATTCTTAGTTCCATCAGAGAAGTGATGTCCCAGGGCAAATGGTTACACCCCAAATACAGACAGACAGGCAGATATAGAGACTTAGTTTAGTAGAGCAGAAACTCAAGAACAGAAACTGTCCTTGGAGCCAGCACTAGGGTAGAAAATTCTCATCGTTGAAATGTTGGAAGCTCAGTGTGGACAAGCTTGAGAGTTAAAAACTCCTGGAGGGCTCAGTCTTAGACTGGATGAGGCACACTTTCATGTTTTACCTCTGGGAAAACTACTAGATTCTCACAGTGAGAATAAAGAAACAATCCCCTTGCACTTCCAGCAGGGGGAGTGGAAAGGAACCATTTTGAAACATGCTCAGAACATTCTGTTCTTCTTAACAAGGCCTTCCTTCAAGGAAAACTATTTTACCAGAGTCTAACTGATTTGAGGACTGGAAATAACCAATTGCAGCCCTCTCTATCCTTTCTATCTCACCTAACAGGGCAACAACAGAGAGACACTTGTGAAGCTCACAGTCTAAGGGCACAAGCTCACTAAAAGACTGAGATGTAATTATAGTACTATATAACACTTGCTTCACACCTTGCCACCACATCATCGGGGTTCCTGTATGATAACAGGGATTACAGCAAAAAAACTGCATATCACAGACCTTATTTAAGAAGAAGTCTCTATGGAAACCCAAAGACAACAGGGAAGAAAAAAACAAGGAAACTTAAGGAAATTGTAGCCTCTGAAACCTATAGCAAACAGTAAGCACAACTCCTAGGCTGATAAACATAAAACTTCACACAAAGGCCTACTTACCTCTGTTCACTTTACCCAGTATACCACATCTGGCTTTCAACAAAAATTACAAAGCATGCTAAAAGACAAAGCACATTATTTGAAGAGTCAGAGAAAGCATCAGAACCAGATTCAGATATGGTAGAGATATTGGAATTATTAGACCAAGAAGTTGAAACAACTATGATTAATATGCTAAGATCTCTAACGAAAAAAGTGGATAGCATGCAACAACAGATTGGTAATGTAAGCAGAGAGATGGAAATTCTAAGAAAAATCAAAAGGAAATGCTAGAAATTAAAAGGCAGGTGTAACAGAAATGAAGAATGTCTTTGATGGGCTCATCATGGCCAAAGAAAGAATCAGTAAGTTTGAAAAAAAAGTCACTGGGAACTTTAAAAGCTGAAATGCAAGAGAAAAGGGGATAAAAAAGGTGGAACAGAATGTCAAAAACTGTGGGACAATTATAACACGTGTGACATATGCAGAATAGGAATACCAGAAGGAGAAGAAAGAGAGAAAGGAATAAAGGGAAAAAATATTAATAACAGATGCTGAAACACAGATCCAGTAAGCTCGGAGAATTTAAAGAAGGGTAAATACCAAAATATCTACATCAAGTCATATCATAATCAAACTGCAGAAATTTGAAGACAAAGAGAAATATTTAAAGAGGCCAGATATTTAAACAAACAAACAAACAAACAGAAAAACCTTATCTATGGAAGAACTAAGAATTACATCTGCTTCTGACTTCTACTTAGAAATCATGTGAACAAGAAGAGAGTGGAGTGGAATATTTAAGGTGTTGAAAGAAAAAAAGAAAAAACCCACCAACCTAAAATTCTGTAACCAGAGTCATTATCTTTCAGAAGTTAAGAGAGAAATAAAGGCTTCCTCAGACAAACAAAAATTGAGGTAATTTGCCTTGCAAGAAATGTTTAAAGGAGTTTTTTTTAGAAGAAGGGAAAATGATAGAGGTCAGAAACTTGGATCTACATAAACAAAGAATATTAGAGAAGGAAAAAAATAAAGGTAAAATAAAATATTTTATTTTTCTTGTTCTCAGTTGATCTAACAGACCACAGTTTAATGTAATAATAATGACAATGGATTGTGCAATTACAGCAAATTTTAAGTAAATGAAAGACAATTCATTTTTATATGCAATTTTATGTGATAAGAGGGAGGAATTATGAATACTTTCAGACCCTTGAGGTAATATAGTGTATTTGAGGGTGAAATTGGATTAGCCGTAAGTGTGTATTGCGACATCTAGGGCAACCATTAAAAAACATTAAATTGATATGCTAAGAGAGAACAAAATTGTATAAAATCCTCAATTAAAACTGGAGGAGGCAGAAAAAGAGTGTAAGATTAAAATAAGGGCAATAAATAGAAAGCAGTAACAAATATGGTAGACATTAGTCCAAATATATCAATAATCACTTTAAACCTCAATAGTCTGAACACACCAATTAGTAGACAGAGTATCAGAGTGGATAAAAGAAGTAAGACCTAACTATATGTTGTCAACAAGAAACCCATTTTATTTTATTCTCTTTATTTTGATGTGGACAATTTTTAAAGTCTTTATTGAATTTGTTACAATGTTGCCTGTTTTTCTTAAGTTTTGGTTTCTTGGCCACAAGGCATGTGGGATCTTAGCTCCCCCACAAGGGATTGAACCTGCACCCTCCGCACTGGAAGGCAAAGTCTTAACCACTGGACCTCCAGGGAAGTCCCAAGAAACCCATTTTAAATATAAAGACACCAATAGATTAAACATAAAGGGATAAGGAAAGATATACTATGCTAGCACTAATCAAAAGAAAGCTGGAGTAGCAATATTAATTTCAGACAAAGCAAAGACAGTTACCAGGAATAAAAAGAGGCATTACATCATGATAAATGTATTAATTCATCAAGATGACATCACGATCCTTAGTGTTCATGTGTCTAACAACAGTGTCAAAATACATGAGGCAAAACCTGATAGAACTACCAGGAGAAATAGATGAATACACTATTCTCATTGGAGACTTCAACACCCCTCTCTCAGTAATTGACAGATCCAGCAGGCAGAAAATCAGTAAGGAGGTGGTTGAACTGAAAAGCATCATCAATCAGGTGGATATAATTGACATTTCTAGAGTACTTCATGCAACAAGAGCAGATTACACAATCTCCACAAGATAGAACATTTGCCAAGACCACATTCGGGGACATAAAACACACCTTAACAAATTTAAAAGCAACAATAAAAACACCATGACAAAATAAGTATATTAGGTTTTTCCAACAGTCAATCAATTAATAGGTCTTGGCACTCAGTATCATTCATTGGTGATCAAAAGAGTGAAAACCAGGCACCATGTGCTTCCTGGCAAAAGGTCACAGCACAGCCTGTAGTCCTGTCAATGGGGTTGAACCTCAGTTTGATGGGGCCTCGGGATTCAGCTGCTAGTTTGCAGAAAATAAGGCAAATAAGGCAGGGGAAACACACTGAGCTGCACAGTGAGTCTGAAATTCAGGCAATAGGGAACTCTACAGGTGAAAGAGCTCAGATTCTTCTTCAACAGATAAATTGAAGAAAGAAAGAGAGAAAATAAAGAAAGGAAGGAAGGAAGGGACGGATACATGATTTCTAGTTTGAAAGAGAATACACAGTTGGATGGTAAAACCTTTCTAGCTTGAAAGGATACACAGTTGGATGGTAAAACCATGAAGTAATGCAAGGAATTGGCTATTACAAAAGTCAGCATCATTGCATTTAGAGGAAGGAGGGGCATGGCTTGGATGAGGTATGGAGAAGGGCTTTTGAGGTTTCTGCAAAGTTCTGGTCTTGACCTGGGTGATTGTTACTAGGGCACTTGCCTTATAATCGTAATTCACTAAGCTCAGCATGGGTTTTGATCTAGTTTCCTGTTTAACCTTAAAATAAGAAGATAAATAATAAACAAATTAATATATACATAAATTCAAGGAAAAACAAGTTAACGAATGTTGGTGGAACTTAAGGGCAGAAAGTGCACATTGTGGAGGAGATGGGGTCTACTCCTTCCTGCCTCTATTCCTTTCTGCACAGACTACATCCTCCCTGGCCGTCAGCAGGCATGGCCCCAAGCAGTAGGTTTCTCTGACTGTCCAGCTCTAACATTAACTGTCTGTCACCCTTGGACAGGTGGCAAGAGAGAGAATCTGGT
Source organism: Neophocaena asiaeorientalis asiaeorientalis (assembly GCF_003031525.2). Classification (NCBI taxonomy): domain Eukaryota; kingdom Metazoa; phylum Chordata; class Mammalia; order Artiodactyla; family Phocoenidae; genus Neophocaena; species Neophocaena asiaeorientalis. Next base: position 1,148,449 of record NW_020174055.1, read on the forward strand.
TGGGTTAGCCAGTCCCCACTGTGTTTCTCCCTGGATTAGGAGTCCCACAGCTGAGCAAATAATGGAGGCCAGGTGCAGCCATGCTTCCCCCTTCTAAGCTGTCTGTAGGACAGAGTCCAGGAGAAAGGACGGAGGCCAGGGAGAGTTCTGGTCATTTCCAGTGTGGCCTGTGTCTCTCATTGAGTGTGTTTTATGGTTTTCTCCTCTTGTGAGATTCTGGCTTTTTTATATATATTACTGAATTAATTTTTTTCTCTATTTTCCCCCCACTATTCTAACAATTTATTTGTTTACCGTTTGGGTGTGCAGGCTCATTTTGTAATTGTGGCTGTATTCACAGATAGGATTTGTAGTATGCTTTCTTCTACTTAGTATGTTTCGTAAGTATTTTCCATATAGCTGTTTTAATCTTCATAATTTGGAAAAGGGCTTATGCCTTTATTTATTTTAAAATATTTTTTTATTGGAGTATAGTTGCTTTACAATGTTGTGCTAGTTTCTTGCTGTACAGCAAAGTGCATCAGTCATACATATAAATTTTTTTTTTTTCCTTTGCGGTACGTGTCTCACTGCTGTGGCCTCTCCCGTTGCGGAGCACAGGCTCCGGACGCGCAGGCTCAGCGGCCATGGCTCACGGGCCCAGCTGCTCCGCAGCATGTGGGATGCCCCCGGACCGGGGCATGAACCCGTGTCCCCTGCATCAGCAGGTGGACTCTCAACCACTGCACCACCAGGGAAGCCCCATACATATAAATTTATCCACTCTTTTTTAGATTTCCCCCCCATTTAGGCCACCACAGAACACTGAGTTCCCTGTGCTATACAGTAAGTTCTCATTAGTTATCTATTTTATATGTAGTAGTGTAAATATGTCAGTCCCAATGTCCCAGTTCATCCCACCCCACCCCCTTTCCCATAAGTTTGTTCTCTACATCTATGATTCTACTTCTGCTTTGCAAGTAAGTTCATCTCTACCATTTTTCTAGATTTCACGTATAAGTGATATTACACAACATTTGTTTTTCTCTTTCTGACTAACTTCACTCTGTATGACAATCTCTAGGTCCATCCACGTCTCTGCAAATGGCACTGTTTCATTCCTTTTTATGCCTAAGTAATATTCCATTGTATATATGTACCACATCTTCTTTATCCATTCCTCTGTCGATGGACATTTAGGTTGCTTCCATGTCCTGGTTATTGTAAATAGTGCTGCAGTGAATATCAGGGTGCATGCCTCCTTTTGAATTATGGTTTTCTCTGGATATATGCCTAGAAGTGGGATTTCTGGATCATATGGTAGTTCTATTTTTCATTTTTTAAGGAACCTCCATGCTGTTCTCCATAGTAGCTGTACCAATTTACATTCCCACCAACAGTGCAGGAGGCTTCCCTTTTCTCCACATCCTATCCAGCATTTATTGTTTGTAGATTTTTTGTTGATGGCCATTCTGACTGGTGTGAGGTGATACCTCATGGGAGTTTTGATTTGCTTTTCTCCAATAATTAGTGATGTTGAGCATTTTTTCATGTGTTTGTTGGCCATCTGTATGTCTTCTTCAGAGAAATGTCTATTATGGTCTTATGCTCATTTTTTGATTGGGTTGTTTGTTTTTTTGATATTGAGCTGCACATGTTGTTTGTATATTTTGTAGATTAATCCCTTGTCAGTTGCTTAATTTGCAAATATTTTCTCCTATTCTGAGGGTTGTCTTTTTGTTTTGTTTATGGTTTCCTTTGCTGTGCAAAAGCTTTTAAGTTTAATTAGGTTCCATTTGTTTATTTTTGTTTTTATTTCCATTACTCTAAGTGGTGGATCAAAAAAGATCTTGCTGTGATTTATGTCATAAAGTGTTCTGCTTATATTTTTCCTCTAAGAGTTTTATAGTATCCAGCCTTACATTTAGGTCTTTATCTTGTTTTGAGTTTATTTTTGTGTATGGTGTTGGCGAGTGTTCTAGTTTAATTCTTTTACATGTAGCTGTCCAGTTTTCCCAGCACCACTTATTGAAGAGACTGTCTTTTCTCCATTGTATATTCTTGATTCCTTTATCATAGATTAGGTACCACAGGTGCATGGGTTTATCTCTTTCTATCCTGTTCCATTGATCTATATTCCTGTTTTTGTGCCAGTACTATGCTGTTTTGATTACTGTAGCATAGTTTGAAGTCAGGGAGCCTATTTTATTTTTTTTAATTGAAGTATAGTTTATTTACAATGTTGTGTTAATTTCTGCTGTACAGAAAAGTGATTCAGTTATACATATATACATTCTTTTTAATATTGTTTTCCATCATGGTTTATCACAGGATATTGAATATAATTCCCTGTTATATACAGTAGGACCTTGTTATTTACCAATCCTATATATAATAGTTTACATCTGTTAATCCCAAACTCCCGGTCCTTCCCTCCCCCGAACCCTTGACAACCACAGATCTGTTCTCTATCTCTGTGAGTCTATTTCTTTTTCATAGATAGTTTCATTTGTGTCATATTTTAGATAAATATAGTATTTGTCTTTCTCTTTTTTTCTCTATTTTTAAGTGTCTTATTATTTGTGCCTAAGAATTGCCAATCTAAAAACCAGCAAGTAATAAAATCTGAGGCTCCCTGTGTCAATCTGAGAAACACCCTTATCTTATCCTTATTCTGTGTTCACTGTCCAAACACTTGTCTATACTAATTATTACCTAGGGTATACCATTATCTTTAAATAGGACAAATAAAAAATTATTCTCAATTTCAACTGTCTGGTAGCTGCCATTTCTTCAATGAGCTGGCACTTCAGGGCCAAATCCTCTGCAGAAGCCCCATCTACTTGAGTCTCCCAGTCCCAGAAACAGCACTGTTCTTTTGTGGTACAATTGCTATAGATTTATGTTTTCTGTATATGGATAACCAAAATAGAAAATCAGTGTCATAATTTCAGAGAATCACTGAGTAGTGGGTTTTGAATATCTATGAATCTTGTACTCTGAAACCTGCTGAGTCATGATATTTGAAAATTATGTTCACTTGAAGGCTTGGATTTGCACTTGTGTACTAGAGAAGAACAAATCTAATTCCATATTGAATGTATTCCTTTAGCTCTAACATTTGTGCTCTGTTGCCTGTGCTTAGTCATGCTGGCTCTGCACCTTTTGTAAAAGAATTTTGCCTGTAGCCTAAAATATACGTGATAGCCCATTCTCAGGGCTCTGACCTTAAAGAGCCCATTCATATAGAGATAAAAATTTGCAAAACAGAGTAACATTTTTTTTGTTGGAGGTTTACAGTAACAGCGTGACCTGACCTATGTGGACAGCTGCAAGAACAAAGGATTTTGACACCAAGAAGTTTTTAACAACTAACCACGACCCTCACCTGGTCTTTAAAAATGCTTTGCTGAAACTCTTCAGAGAGTTCGGGGTTTTTCTTTGGCACAAGTCACCCATCCCCTTGCTTGGCCCTGCAATAAACCTCTCTCTGCTCCAAACTCCGATGTTTCAGTGTTGTTTGGCTTTACTGTGCGTCGGGCACAAGGACTTGCATCTGGTAACACTTGCAGAATATCAAAATCACAACTGCATTGTGATTTCATTCTCACTGAAATCTTAAGCTTTAATTCAAACATTCTGTGACTGCAAACTCAGAAATTCCAAGAAATGAGGAGTCATGGCATCATAATGTCTTAAAGATGCAGGTGGGAATGCTAGAGCAAGCTGTGAATGACCAGATTGAAAGCATTTGTCTGCCACAGCAGAAATGCCCCATTATTATATGAAGTCCCTGTGGAGACTCAGATAGTCAAAGCAGTGAGGAAGAGGGCAATACTAATGTTTTATTCTGCATTAACCATACATCAGCTGCTTTGAATAGATCATCCAAGCCCATGGTGTTATCCTCACTTGAGGGGTAAGGAAATTAAAACCAAGAATGATTTAACATCAAAGGTCAGCGGATACATGCCAGATCCAGGACAGTAACTGCTCATCTGTCAGAAGCCTTGATAGATGGCCATGACAGCATGGGGAGAGAGTGAGGATTGCAGAGGACCCGACCTCTATCTGGTCAGGGTTCCATCCTAGAAGCAGGCAAAATCTCCTAGGTCCTAATCTCCTGCACCCTCTCACCCTCACTCTTTCCTGGCAGATGATCATCTAACCCACAGGGTTTGCAAATGGTCCCTTGTTGACCTCTCTGAAGACTCATGTACCCATAAATCCTTACTTTTCCCCTGCTCAAATCCCAGAGCTATTCTGGGAGAAGATCCAGGAGTGGATCCCAAATTTGTCTGCTCATTAGAAACACTTGCTGATGTTTAAAATCACCCAAAGCCCTGGCCAACACCTAGACAAGTTAAACCGTCATCTCCGAGAGAAGACATTGGTATTTTAAAAACTTACCAGCCGATTACAATGGAAAGACAAGTTTAGGAACCTTGAGGTTATTCTGTTATTCACAGAAAGCAGTGGTTTAAAATAAGAATCAAATAAGGGAGGCTTTTAAAAAATTACTGAAGCCAAAATCCAAACTCAGACCAGTGAGAATCTCTGGGGGAAGTCTGGGCACAGATTTTTGAAATCTTCTCAGGCTGATAGAGGTGAAATCCTGAAAGCTTAAGGCAGGAGATTCCTGAACTGCATAATCCTTTCCTGGGACTTTTCAAACCTGGTTGTAGATCTTTCCACACCATGGTTCGATATTGTGAGTCAAAAACTTATATATTTTTGTTTAACTAGTGACTTTCTATCTTTTGCAAGTTCTGGAGTTGACCAAGCATCCCACTTTGCCCAGGACTCTCATGGTTTTAGCACTGAAAATTCCACTTCCCAGGAAACTCTGCAGTCATAGGCAAACCGGGATGGCTGGTTACTCCACTTGCAATCAAAGTATTCTGGCTAATTTAATTTCCTGCTGGATTTCTTGGAATGACCTCTCTTCATCCTCTGAACTGGGGCTCATAAATGAACCACCATCATAATTTATCTCAACCGCATGGATCTCTGAGTACATGCCCCGCACAGATCCTGAGATGTCATCCCAGACTTCACTGGCTCCCAATCTTGTCTCACAACTGCTCTCTCACTTCTGTTCCTTACCCAACACAACTCCTGGACCCTGATTCACTGAAGCCTCTAAGGCAGAACCACACTTTGCCTAACTTTGCCTCCATAAATCAAATTAGGGTCACATGGCTCCTTCCATGTGTGGCTTAAGCTATTGGAAACTGAAGCATGAAGCAGACTTCCTAGATACTTTTTCTCACACTTGAGTGTTTGGGTCTCCTTGGTCAAAGTTGAAGGCCACCTTCTAGAAACTTGAGAAAGCAAAACCATGATTCAGTTGGGCTCTTTTTCTTCATGGAAAAGATTTGCTCACACCACCTCATGTAAATGGGAGAAGAGCTTAAGAATCCATTTAAGAAATTGAAAAGAATGCAGTGGTTCTTCACAAGAACCTAGGGAAAACTGAACAACAATGCCTTACATCAAGGTGAGGAAGTCCAAGTTAGCCACCAGGAAGACTTGAACAGAAGGGCTTCCTGAATCAGGGTAGCTCCAAACTCAGCTGCAGGAATCCAGGGACCACTTCAGGACCACTCAGCTAGATGCTGGTGTGCCCTCCTCTCTGGATCAGCTTACCTTGGCCTACCAAGGAGCTCATGGTTGCCAAGCCTCCTACTTTGAATTCCAGAGAAGACTCTACCTTGCCTGATCTATATCTATAATATTGGGTTGACCAAAATGTTCATTCTGCTTTTTCCATAACATCTTATGGAAAAACCTGAACGAACTTTTTGGCCAACCCAATACCTGACAGGGAAAATCTTTTCTTAACCTTTTTTCATCTTGGGCCACTGACTTTTGCAGTGGTTACCTTCAGGTCATTGCAAGTCCCTGGTCCATCAGCTGTGGGCTGGGAGTGGGGGTCATGGTATGACTGCCTAGGGATGTCCTCTCAGAAGGGTCTATGGTCATAGCAGTTTATTGTAGAAGCTATGAGAAACCCTATGATTGGCATATCTAGTAAAATGGTAAAATCTTAGTGTTGGATGACCCCATGTGAATAATGAAATGCAACTCTAGTATCTTATAGATGAAGGTAAAGTGCTATATATTGAAAAGGGTCAGAAATGTCTGAGTTTGAACCTCAGCTGGTTTTTATCAGTCGACCTTGTGTAATTTATATCACCTCTCTTGATCTCACCTGTAAAACAAAAAAGAATACTTGCCTATTATGTTTGTCATGAAGACTGATTAACACAGCCTACCTAAACCCCTGGTACAACATAATACTAGTTTCTAGTATAGATTTAGGCACTTCATCCTCCTGCCTCTTTGTCCTCAGCCATCACAGCCAATGTGACACAGCACAATAAGGACTCTTCAATGAGCAATCAGTTCTGCTTTAGATGGAGCACAAGCTCGTTGGATTGGGCACCCAGTAGCACTCCATCAGTCTCAAGTCTCTTATGTAACCAACACACATGATCAAAGATCTTATACTTTAAACCTGAATCATCAATCTCAGTGCTAATAGAATATAGAAAACCCTTTTTCCCTGGAAGATTACTAAAAGGTCACAGTCTTATTTTCCCCTGATAGATTTTCTGTCATATTATATAGTAATGTTCAGTTGGGTGGCGAGATTACTGTCCTCCCGAGAATAACAGTCATCTCTGTAGCTATTTTACTCAACTCTCCAATTCTGCTGTGAGTTTCTCTTGAGATGACTTTTCAATTATTGGCATCTAATTTTTAATTAGTTTTACTTTTTAGACCACAGATAAACAAAAACAAAATTCTCCCGACCATATTCTTCTGTCTAGGGCAATCTCATCATCAGTCTTCCCTGCAAAGTCCCCTTTGTGTGACTTCATTCATTCATTCTTTATTTAAGTTAGTTATTAATTTATTAATTTTCCCCTTCATTCATCATCCCCATTCCCATTCCACTCCCTACCCTGACCTTCACAATGTACACACACTGTACCTAAAGTCCATTCAAACCATTTTCATGTATTCACTTAAAACTACATGTGATATAGTTTGTGTGTATATGATTAATGCAAATAACTTTTTTCATTAACCACAAAGATGTTGATATATGTAAATCTAATTTCAACTGCTGCTGAGATCTCTACTGTGTACATACACACCCTCATCCATTTCTATAAGAAAGGCTGCCCAGGTCATCTCCAGCTGCTTGCTCTCATGACTAAGGCTGAATGCCCTGGTATCAGTACCTTTGTGCCCACCACTGACACTTTCTTCAGGGTATATGCCCTGGAGAAGGATTTCTAGGTGGGAAGGTATACACATACTAATTTTACCTGATTGCCCTCCAGAATGACTCCACCAGTTTTCAGTTCCCAAAGTAAACAAAGTTTTCCATTTCCCCCAAATATCCAATAACATTGAACACATTTTCTACTTTTTGCCAATCTGACATCAAGGCTGCAATATGATGTTTAAATTTGAATATTTCAGAATTTTAGTGAGGTTAAGCACATACTCATTCAGTTAGCAGCTATTCTGTCTGATTTTCCATCTGAAAAGCTTCCTCGTGTGTCTTGCCCATTTTTTTTCTATTGGATTTTTGGTCTTTTCCTTGACTATTAGCAGGAGTCCTTTGTATATTCTAGATACTGGAAAGAGTGGCACTCAGCCTGTCCCTCATATGTTAACTTTATCTTTGCTAAACAGAAATCACAAATTCTGAATAGGTCCATTGATGACTTTTGGATCTTAGTTAAGAAAGACTTCTCCATCTGAGTTTACAAAGACATTCTGTATCCTCTCCTGTGAGTGTAATAGAATTACTTTTTAAATAGAAGTTTAACCCATTAAATGTTTGTGTGTGTGTGTGTGTGTGTGTGTGTGTGTGTATGTGTTGTAAGGTAAGAATCCAGCTTCTTTCTCTCTACAGGTAGTCAGCCGGTTCACCCAACACTCTTTACTAAGTAAAAAGACATCCTTACTGATGGTTAGTATCATATACCACATCCCTAAATACATATGTGGCATTGTTTGGACTGTCTAGGCTATTCCATTGCTCTTGTGCTAGTAACACATAATTTTTATTAAAGAATTTAAAAATGTGTATTATTTTAAGGTAGAATAATTACCCCATCTTGTGTGTTTCATTTTTAGGATTTGATTGGTATGTTATACCTTTCTAAAATCAGTTTATTGATTTTCCCTAAAGAAAATGATTACAAAATAAAACCTGACTATTAGAAAGAAACTGATTATATAGTCTAATTCCTGGTTTATTCCAAAAAACTTGCAAATAAATAGAATATCAAATGAAAGGAAATTAACATAGATATACTAGAGGTTTTTTTTAATTAAAGGAATTTTCTTTTAAACATGGCAATTGAACTTACATTAAAAATTCCACTGAAATCAGAATAAAGAGGACAAACATAGCATTGGTGCAGAAGGACAAAGCAAATAAGATGACATCCATTAATAGATATTAGAAATCTTTAAAAGTGGCAAAGTAGAAGGACTAATGGTGTCAGAGTTACCAGCTCAGTGGAAGCTAAGTGCCTATGAAGAGTGAAGCAAGTGACTATAACAGAAGATATTGCATCCATGGAGTAAAAACAGGATGCTTTTAAGGAAGATTCAGAGAACAAAAATTCTCAGAAATATGATGGGAAAAACAATATATACAATGAAAAGCCTGGAAGATGAAGTGGAGTTACTCTATAAGAATGTAGAGCAAAAAACAAACAGATGAACTATAAGGAAAAAAAAAAGATCAATCTGTAAGGGCCAACATGCAAATAATTGGAGTTCCAAAAAATGAGAAGAGATAAAAAGGAAAGAAAAATAACAATGAAATAATACTAGAATTCTCAGAATTTTAGGGCATGAGTCTCCAGATTGAAAGGTCCCACTGAACACTTTACACAATGTAGGAAAAGAAATCACAAGAAACTAGCCATTGATATTTCAGAGCATCGTGGGAAGATGACAACAATATGGGTACAAAATGATGAATAAATAGATGAGTCATTAAAATTACCTCAGATGATAAACAATCCCTCCACCTTCTTAAAGAAAAATGATTTCCAATCAAGACTTCTATTCCAGCTAGTCAATTAATCTCATATAAGGATATAGTGAGGATACTTCCAGAAAGTAAGGTCTCAAAATGTGATTGCCATGTACCCTATCTTAGAAGGATTTGTTCTAAAATATGACAGTAATGAAAGAAGAAGGAAAGTATGAGATCTAAAAACAATTTAGCTAATTCAGAAAATAAGCAGAAAGAATTGTTGGTATGATGATAAGACTCTGGACAACTGGACAAGAGATGACAACTGGACAAGAGCATGTCTAAACAAGATTGAAGATTCCATGGAAAGTGTCTCTGGGAAAAATGGGAAATTATTAGTGATTAGGAAGTATTGGGAGATTTACCCTTCTTTACTAGAGAATGAAGAATTTACTTGATATAAATTTAAAAAGCAATTAATTTAAAATTTATTGTCATGAATATTATGAACAACTATAGAGGACTAAATATAAAGATCTAGAGGAAGTGGGAAATTTTCTGAAAAAAATTAAAATACTAAATTTGGTGCCAGAAGTAAGAAAAGAATGTGAACACCAATAAAAAAATAAAAATATTGAAATGGTGATCAAATGCTCTCCTTGTAGACTGAAACTGTAGAATTTACATAGGTAAATTCTACTGAACTCTCAAAGAATATGTAACCCCTATTTTACACAATCTGTTGCAGAAAATAGAACTTGAAGATAAGCTTCCAAACTCATTATATGAAGTCAGTTAATAACCTTGTTACCAAAACAGAGCAAGCAAATTATAAGGAAGGAAAATGACAGATTGATTTCACGGGTTATATAAACTCAGAAATGAGAAATGGAATGTTAGCTGATTAAACTCAAAAGCGTATTTTTAAATTAACAAAACAAAATGATTATGTCGAGTTTATCCCAGTAAACATGGGTGCCATCAGAAAAGATTCAACATTAGATTATTTCATCATCAGAAAATCTACCAGTGCAATTTACTATATGAATGCAGTAAAGAAGGAAATCACATGGTCTTCTGAATACATTAGCAAAAAGCATTTAAAAAGTTCAGTGCTGAGGCTTGCTTCAAGATGGCAGAGAGTAAGACGTGGATATCACCTTCCTCCTCACAGATACATCAAAAATACATCTACATGTGGAACAGCTCCTACAGAACATCTACTGAACGTTGGCAGAAGACCTCAGACTTCTCAAAAGGCAAGAAACTCTTCATGTACATGGGTAGGGCAAAAGAAAAAAGGAAAAACAGAGACAAAAGAATAGGGATGGGACCTGCTCCTCTGGGAGGGAGCTGTGAAGGAGGAAATGATTCCACACACTAGGAAGCCCCTTCACTGGTGGAGACAGGGGAGTGGTGGTGGTGGGAAGCTTCGGGGCCATGGAGGAGAGCACAGTCACAGGGGAGCAGAAGGAAAAGTGGAGAAATTCCTGCACAGAGATCAGTGCAGAGCAGCACTCACCAGCCTGAGAGGCTTGTCTGCTCACCCGCTGGGGCGAGTGGGGGCTGGAACCTGAGGCTCGGACATTGGAGGTCAGATCCTGGGGAGAGGACGGGGGTTGGCTGCGTGAACACAGCCTGAAGGGGGTTAGTGCGCCACAGCTAACTGGGAGGGAATCTGGGGAAAAGTCTGTAACTGCCTAAGCGTCAAGAGACCATTGTTTCAGGGTGAGTATGGAGAGGGGATTCAGGGCGAGCAAGGAGAGGGGATTCAGGGCACTGCCTAAACGAGCTTCAGAGACGGGTGCAAGCCACCGCTATCAGAGTGGACACCAGAGACAGGAATGAAACACTAAGGCTGCTGCTGCAGCCACCAAGAATCCTGTGTGCAAGCATAGGTCACTATCCACACTTCCCCTCCTGGGAGCCTGTGCAGCAGGCCACTGTCAGGGTCCCGTGATTCAGGGACAACTTCCCCAGGTGAACACATAGCCTGCCTCAGGCTGTTGCAACGTCACACTGGCCACTGCCGCCTCAGGCTAAGCCCACATTCGGTACTCCTCCTTTATCCCGGCCTGAGTGAGCCAGAGCCCCCTAATCAGCTGCTCCTTTAACTCCCTCTTGTCTGGGCAAAGAACAGATGCCAGAGGGTGACCTACATTCAGGGCCAAATCCAAAGCTGAACACCAGGAGCTGTGCGAACAAGGAAGAGAAAGGGAAATTTCTCCATGCAGCCCCAGGAGCAGCGGATTAAAGCTCCACAATCAACTTGATGTACCCTGCATCTGTGGAATACCTGAATAGACTAAGAATCATCCCCAAATTGAGGCGGTGGACTTTGGAAGCAACTGTAGACTTGGGGTTTGCTGTATGTGAATAATTTCTGATTTATATGTTTATCTTAGTTTAGTTTTTAGCGCTTGTTATCATTGGTGGATTTGTTTATTGGTGTGGTTGATCTCTTCTTGTTTTTAGTTATTAAAAACTTTTTTTGTTTTAGTAAAATTTTTCTAGTTTGTAATTTTAATAACTTTAATTTCTTTCTTTCTTTCTTTTTTATCCTCTCTTTTCTTCTGAGCCATGTGGCTGATAGGGTATTGGTGCTTGCTCCTTCCATTTGTCAGGCCTCAGTCTCCAAGGTGGGAGAGCTGAGTTCAGGACATTGGACCACCAGAGACCTCCCAGCCCCATGTAATATCAATCGGTGAGAGGTCTCCCAGAGATCTCCATCTCAATGCTAAGACCCAGGTCTACTCAATGACCAGCAAGCTCCAGTGCTGGACATCCCATGCCAAACAACTAGCAAGAGAGGAACACACCCCACCCATTAGAAGAGAAGCTGCCTAAAATCATACTAAGTTCACAGACACCACAAAACACATCATCAGATGCAGTCCAGCCCACCAGAAAGACAAGATCCAGCCTCATCCACCAGAACACAGGCACCAGTCCCCTTCACCAGGAAGCTTACACAACCCCCTGAACCAAACTTATCCAGTGGGGGCAGACACCAAAAACAATGGGAACTATGAACCTGCAGCCAGCAAAAAGGAGACCCCAAACACAGTAAGTTAAGCAAAATGAGAAGACAGAGAAATGCGCATCAGATGAAGGAGCAAGGTGAAAGCCCACCAGACCAAACAAATGAAGAGGAAATAGGCAGTCTACCTGAAAAAGAATTCAGAGTAATGATAGTAAAGGTGATCCAAAATCTTGGAAATAGAATGGATGAAATACAAGAAATGCTTAACAAGGACATAAAAGAACTAAAGAGCAAACAACAATGAACAATACAATAAATGAGATTAAATATTCTCTAGAAGGAATCAATAGCAGAATACCTGAGGCAGAAGAATGGATAAGTGACCTGGAAGATAAAATAGTGGAAATAACTACTGCAGAGCAGAATAAAGAAAAAAGAATTAAACGAACTGAGGACAGTCTCAGAGACTTCTGGGACAACATTAACTGCACCAATATTTGAATTATAGGGGTCTCAGAAGAAGAAGAGAAAAAGAAAGGGACTGAGAAAATATTTGAAGAGATTATAGTTGAAAACTTCCCTAATACAGGAAAGGAAATAGTCAATCAAGTCTAGGAGGTGCAGAGAGTCCAATACAGGATAAAACCAAGGAGAAACATGCCAAGACACATATTAATCAAACTATCAAAAATTAAATACAAAGAAAAAATATTAAAAGCAGCAAGGGAAAAGTAACAATTAACATACAAGGGAATCCCCATAAGGTTAACAGCTGATCTTTCAGCAGAAACTCTGCAAGCCAGAAGGGAGTGGGCAGGACATATTTAAAGTCATGAAAGAGAAAAACCTACAACCAAGATGACTCTACCCAGCAAGGATCTCGTAATAAAGACTATTTCAAGAGACAAAGAAGGACACTACAAAATGATCAAAGGATCAATCCAAGAAGAAGATATCACAATTGTAAATATTTATGCACCCAACATAGGAGCCCCTTAATACATAAGGTGAATGCTAACAGCCATAAAAGGGGAAATCGACAGTAACACAATAATAGTAGGGGACTTTAACACCCCACTTTCACCCATGGACAGATCAACCAAAATGAAAATAAATATGGAAACACAAGCTTTAAATGATACATTAAACAAGATGGACCTAGTTGATATTTATAGGACATTCCATCCAAAAACAACAGAATACACTTTCTTCTCAAGTGTTCATGGAACATTCTCCAGGATAGATCATATCTTGGGTCACAAATCAAGTCTTGGTAAATTTAAGAAAATTGAAATTGTATCAAGTAACTTTTCCAAAAACAATGCTATGAGACTAGATATCAATTATAGGAAAAAAACTGTAAAAAATACAAACACATGGAGGCTAAACAATACACTACTAAATAACCAAGAGACCACTGAAGAAATTAAAAAATACCTAGAAATAAATGACAATGAAAACACGACAACACAAAAGCTATGGGATGCAGCAAAAGCAGTTTTAAGAGGGAAGTTTACAGCAATACAATCCTACCTCAAGAAACAAGAAACATCTCAAATAAACAACCTAACCTTACACCTAAAGCAATTCGGGAAAGAAGAACAGAAAAACCCCAAAGTTAGCAGAAGGAAAGAAATCATAAATATCAGAACAGAAACAAATGGAAAAGAAATGAAGGAAACAATAGGAAAGATCAATACAACTAAAACCTGGTTCGTTGAGAAGATAAACAAAATTGATAAACCCTTAACCAGACTGATCCAGAAAAAAAGGAAGAAGACTCAAATCAGTAGAGTTAGAAATGAAAAAGGAGAAGTAACAACTGACACTGCAGAAATCCAAAGGATCATGAGAGATTACTACAAGCAACTATATGCCAATAAAATGGACAATCTGGAAGAAATGGACAAATTATTAGAAAAGCACAAGCTGTCGAGACTGAACCAGGAAGAAATAAAAAATATGAACAGACCAATCACAAGCACTGAAATTGAAACTGTGATTTAAAATCTTCCAACAGACAAAAGCTCAGGACCGGATGACTTCACAGGTGAATTCTATCACACATTTAGAGAAGAGCTAACACCTATCCTTCTCAAACTCTTCCAAAATATAGTAGAGGGAAGAACACTCCCAAACTCATTCTATGAAGCCACCATCACCCTGATACCAAAACCAGACAAAGATGTCACAAAGAAAGAAAACTACAGGCCAATATCAGTGATCAACACAGATGCCAAAATCCTCAACAAAATACTAACAAAGAGAATCCAACAGCACATTAAAAGGATCATACACCATGATCAAGTGGGGTTTATCCCAGAAATGCAAGGATTCCTCCATATATTCAAATAAAAAAATGTGATACATCACAGTAAAAAATTGAAGGAGAAAAACCATATGATAATCTCAACAGATGCAGAGAAAGTTACTGACAAAATTCAACACCCATTTATGATAAAAGCCCTCCAGAAAGTAGGCATAGAGGGAAGTTAACATAATAAAGGCCATATATGACAAACCCACAGCCATCATTCTCAAAGGTGAAAAAATGAAACCATTTCCACTAAGATCAGGAAAAAGACAAGGTTGCCCACTCTCACCACTATTATTTGACATAGTTTTGGAAGTTTTAGCCACAACAATCACAGATACAAGGAATCCAAATCGGAAAAGAAGATACATGTAAAAGAAAGAAATTAGAACACTCCCTAACACCATACACAAAAATAAACTCAAAATGGATTAAAGACCTAAATGTAAGGCCAGACACTTTAAAATTCTTAGAGGAAAACATAGGCAGATCACTCTATGTCATAAATCACAGCAGGATCCTTTTGACCCACCTCCTAGATAAATGGAAATAAAAACAAAAATAAGCTAATGGGACCTAATGAAACTTAAAAGATTTTGCACAGCAATGGAAACCATAAACAGATGAAAAGACAACTCTCAGAATGGGAGAAAATATTTGCAAATGAAGCAACTGTCAAACGATTAATCTCCAAAATATACAAGTAGCTAATGCAGCGCAATATCAAAAAACCAAAAAACCCAATCCAAAAATGGGCAGAAAACCTAAATAGACATTTCTCCAAAGAAGATATACAGATAGGCAAGTAACACATGAAAGGATGCTAAGCATAACTAATCATTAGAGAAATGCAAATCAAAACTGCAATGTGGGGCTTCCCTGGTGGCGCAGTGGTCGAGGACATGGAAGCAACCTAAGTGTCCTTCGACAGATGAATGGATAAAGATGTGGCACATATATACAATGGACTATTACTCAGTCATAAAAAGAAACGAAATTGAGTTATTTGTTGTGGGGTAGATGGACCTAGCGTCTGTCATACAGAGTGAAGTAAGTCAGAAAGAGAAAAACAAATACTGTATGCTAGCACATATATATGGAATCTAAAAAAACCAAATGGCTTTGAAGAACCTAGGGCCTAGACAGGGATAAAGACGCAGATGTAGAGAATGGATTTGAGACCAGGGGGAAGAGGAAGGGTAAGCTGAGACAAAGTGAGAGATTGGCATAGACATATATACACTACCAAATGTAAAATAGATAGCTAGTGGGAAGCAGCCGCATAGCACAGGGAGATCAGCTCAGTGCTTTGTGGCCACCAAGAGGGCTGGGATAGGGAGGGTGCGAAGGAGATGCAAGAGGGAGGGGATATGGGTATGTACGTATACATATAGCTGATTCACTTTGTTATACAGCAACAACTAACACAGCAATGTAAAGCAATTATACTCCAATAAAGATATATTTTTTTAAAAGTCCAATGCTGTTTACATTGAAAACTCATAGGAAAAAAAAAAAGCCTCAATAGATAGTCTATCCGAATAAATGAGAGAATACAGCAAAATTGCCAAATAGTAGATCAACATATAAAAATGAATTTCATGCCTCTAAATCAGTAATAACTATTAAGAAAATGTAATAGACAGTAAGTTTCAGTTTACAATAGGATGAAAATCTATAATATATTCTGGATATCCTAACAAAAAAATTCATGAGATCTTTATAGAGAAGAAGAATCACTCTGGGGGTAGTTTTCTTTTTATTTTCTAGTTAAACTTTTTTTTTTTTTTTTTTGCGGTACACGGGCGTCTCACTGTTGTGACCTCTCTCATTGTGGAGCACAGGCCCCGGATGCGCAGGCTCAGCGGCCATGGCTCACGGGCCTAGCCGCTCCGTGGCATGTGGGATCTTCCCTGACCGGGGCACGAACCCGTGTCTGCTGCATCGGCAGGGGGAATCTCAACCACTGCACCACCAGGGAAGCCCTAGTTAAACTTTTTAATTTGAAATAATTAAATATTCACATGCAATTGTAGGAAATAATACAGAGAGATTCTGGAGGCTGTGTGTGTTCTTTGCCCAATTTCCCCCAATAGTAACATCTACAAATGCTGTATTACATCATAACAATCAGACTTTGATGTAGTCCACCTACCTTATTCAGACTTGCCCAGTTTTAATTATTTATGTGTATGTGTATGTTTAGTTCTATGCAACTTTATGGCATGCGTAGGTTCATGCATCCACCACCATAGTCAAGATACAGAATAGATCCCTCACCACAATGGCCATTCAACTTTCCCTTTTGTACCCCCACCCACCTGCCTTCTACCCTATACCCCCATCCCTGACCCCTGGCACCCACTAATAAGTTCTCCATTTCTACAATTTTGTCTTTTAAAGATGAGATAAAAATGGAACAATATAGTATGTAGCTTTTTGGGACTGGCTTTTTAAGACTCAGCCTAATTCCCTTAAGATCACTCCAGGTTGCTGCGTGTTTACCAACTGGTTGTTTCTTTCTATTGCTGAGTAGTTGTCTGTGGAATGGATTTATCATAGTTTATTTAACCATTTACCCACTGAAGGATGTCTGCGTTGTTTCCAGTTTGGGGCTTTGAAAATAAAGTTACTACGAACATGCATGTGAGGTTTTTTGTGTGAACATGAGTTTTTATTTCCCTGGGACAAATGCCCAAGAGGGCAATTGCTGGATCATGTGGTAATCACATGTTTAGTTTTATAAGGAACTGCCAAGCTATTTTCCAGAGTCGCGGTACCATACTACATTCCCACCAGAAATAAGGGCTAGTCTTAAAAATAAAAACACAATTAAAGGTATGTCAATAAAACTGCAAAAAGTATGAAAGGATACAAATGTCAAAGTCCTTCACACCTCATTTCTAATGATTACAATTAATGCCTGCCAACAGTCATGTGACTGGCTTCCAGAACAGTCTTACTCAAATGAGGTCAGAGCATATCTCCTAGTAAATTTTCTACTCTGTAGCTTCTTGTGTATATTTCCTAATCTGTAAGCACATCTCTATCCAATTCTTTTGAATGCTGCCAAGTATTCTAGTTTGTGGATATGCCATCCTTTATTCAACTTGTCTCTTAATGATTGGCTTTTAGGGAATTTGCAGTTCTTTGTGCTAATATAAACAATACTCTAATAGATATTTTTAAAGTAAATTTTAAGTGTATATATGGTTTGCATCTGTTAACCCCAAACTCCCAAGCATTATATATAGAATGGATAAACAACAGGGCCCTACTGTATAGCACAGGGAACTACATTCAATATCCTGTGATAAACCATAATGGAAAAGAATTTTAAAAGGAATGTATATATATGTATAACTGAATCACTTTGCTGTACAACAGAAATTAACACAACATTGTAAATCAACTGTACTTCAATTAAAAAATTTTAAAAATGTATACATGGCAACTGTATCCTGTAGGATAAATTAGGAAATCAGTGTATTCAATAGGATGCTAATTAAAACTTTGATATATATTCCCAAATTGCTCTCCTAAACAGTTGCACCTATTTATACTACCAAAGGCAGTATATTGGAGTGCATCTTTTCCCAAAACACTGCCCCCCAGACTTTGGACTTCATCAGAATTCTTAGTCTTCACTGATTTAGTAGGCTAAATATGGAATCTCAGCTTCAAGTCAGCATTGGAAGATAATGTTTTGAAGTTTTCCTCTTCTCCAATCATACAGATAAAGTATACATGGAAATAAAACCCTAAAAATGTGCAGCTCTGCTGCAAGACAGGAAAACAATACCTGTGACTGAGAAACCTAGAAAAGCAGAAGCTAGAGAGCCAATAGAAGCGTCTGGCTCCCAGAGAAAGTGGGAAATGAGCCATCTCAGTGTTTAAAATGAGAGTCTGCCTACAGCCTCCCTTCTTATGAAGCATGTGGAAAGAAGATGCTGCCTGGGACAGCTGCGAAGCACAGATCCAGCCAGAGGAGTCTGAGATAGGACTAGCTTTTTGCTGACCTTGGGATGACACATGAAAGTCCTCAGTTTTGCCTAGAAATGTGAAATGGGACTCAATAAGTAAAATGCAGTTTTGGACTGACGGTTCCAATGAGGTAGGGATTGGCAATTGCAAAATCACTAGGCAGAGTAGGATGAGAGAGAGAGACAGAGACAGAGACAGAGAGAGGCAGAGAGAGAGAGGTGGAAGTTTTCAAAAGAAAATGTGAAAACATGTAAGGAATTCTAAAGCTAGGGAAGTCAACCCTCCTCTCACAAAATATCAATAAGTGGAACATATTTTCACTGAAGAAAACAATTAAAATAACGGCATCATAAAGATAAGCAAGAGGGACAACTTGTTCTGGACCAAAACGGAATAGAGGCACTCTTCCCTACTCCTGCAGCTGAACACAGCTAAAGCTCTGAACATTATGTATAAAGCAAACAAGGTTCTGAAAGGAAGAGACAAAAGACCAGCTGGGGACCTTGGGGCAGAGGAGGAGCACAGCGGTGATGTCCCTGGGTTCTCTTTCTTCCTCACAGATCCCAGACTGGTTACTGGAGAAATCGGCGTTTGAGGACTGCCAACAGGTGCAGACAGAAAAGTCTACAAAAAAGCCCGCTCTCTTGAGCCAGTGACCAGGAAAGAAGCAACCAAGCAAGACAGAAAACTTTTAGAGAACTGTCCTGTGCCCACTTCATCAGCAAAGGCTGAGTTCTGCTCTCCAACTGTGAGTGGACACTGCTGGGATCCATTGCCCCCTCCCCATCACATCAGAGGAGAAGTAGGGAGTTAGGACTTTCACCCGTACTTATGGTACTGATACTCCCCATTTCACAGTGTCAGCGAGGGCCACGTGGGGTCCTGGACCTCTACCGTCTCCCCAGTGGTAGCGGGCATCCCCCACCTCACAGTGCCAGAGGGCTCCTCCTGCTCCAGACCAGGGCGGAGCCTAGTGGAAACTGTATCCCACTTCAGTCCAGCAGAACCCTCTGGAATAATGTCGTCAAAAGGGTTGAATGTAAACAACTGTTAAAATCAAATTTTACATGCACTTAAAATATCTTTTCAAGGACTTTGGGAAGACGGGGCAGGGAGCAGTATTTTTTCTGAATCTCTCCAAATCCTTGGTGAACACAAAGAGATGGGGATAGCAAAATCCAAATCCCATAGGTAACATCTACAATAAAGCTAGATAACCCAGTTTCTTAAGAACTCCAGAATACAAGGGGGTGGGGGAACCACTGGCTTCCAAAAGACACCCATAGCTTCAGCAGAGGGCAACAGTGGGTGTCTGCAAGGCTGAGACCTCCAGTATAGCCACCAGGCAGGGCTGACCTCATGCGTATGTGACCAGCACATTCACACAGGGTCCCACACTCAGAAGGGGCTCACACTTGGAGAGGTTAAGGATCTGCAGTGGCTATCTAGAAATACTGAATAAGTTTTGAATTTTTATCCTGGGACAATGGAGCATGCACTGGGTGCTTGGAGACTTAGCTTGATACCGACCAGCGTTCTTGGCCTTCTCCAATCAACAGAAATTGATAAGAAGCCAGACAAGAAATTCAGGCAAAGCTTTATTGGGTCCCCTGCTGCAGCAGAGGGGAGTGAAAACAAGTAACAACTTCCCTTGCTCGCTCCCTGAGGGGGGGCGGTCTGGTTCCTTATATGGAGTGAGGGTAGGGGCAGGTCCAGGTGTTGGGCTGGAGGGGTGGCTTAGGTGGTTTGCCCACCCCTTAGGTGGTGGTGTGTGCAGGGGGCATGCACAATGCCCTGCTTTTGCTCCCTGCAGCTTGGTTCTGTTCCCAGCACTTCAGAAGTGGCAGCTGGGTGGTTTTGGTCTTTTTGTATCTTGTTGTTTGCCCCAACTGCGTTTGAATGCAGTTATTTTTAGTCCCTTATAGTTTCTTTGTATTTTGTTGCTGGAGGAAATGTTTGTCCAGGTGCAAGCACTGCAGCAAAGGGTCCCAGTTCCCGGGCCCCAGCCTGTCTCAAGCTCCATGTGGTCCTACTTCCCACCACCTCCCCACCTCCCGAGCAAGCGTTCTCAGGAGTCTGCTTCTCCATGTCCACCCCAAGATTGCAGCCAACGTCAACCCTGGTAGGGACTTGGCACAAGAGGGACTGGGGTTGGGCGTGTGTACCCTGTGAAGTGAATCATGGAGGGGGCCCCAGGTACCTGTGAGGGTCTCACTCCTCTACAAGTGTTCTTGTGCTCAAGCAAGTGCAATGTTAAATGTCAAAGGAAAAAACACCATGACAGATTGGGAAAGAGATTACAGAAAAAAGGGAAAAAAATCCCTTAAAACAAAGTTTCTTTGCAACAAAGCGTCCTCCATCTTCACTTTTCACTGGGCCTCCTCAAAGCATGTGGCAAGCCTTGCTAACAGTTACTTTCTGGAAATTCCAGCAGGCCAACTTTGAAAGCAGCTGAATTGGAAGGATATTCTCACTTTTAAAGCAAGTAAGCAAAAGAGGATGTCAGTAAGGTCTAAAGAAGCCAGTGCAGACTAGGTCCTCCAAACTCTCAGGAATAACGAGCAAGGCTCCCTTCCAGGACAGAGCCCCACTGAGAGGAAACTGTTAAGAAAAGAGTCCAAATTGAGCTGGATAGGGACAATGGTGACAAAGAAGAATGCGTGCTGATACAGATGGGGGAGGGGAACAGTTAGAATCTTTCAGAAAACACAATGCTATATTTTCTAACATGTCTCAAAAACAACCAAATGAGGTTACTTGTACCAGCAGCCAAGATTCAACCAGAGAAGCAGAACCTCTAGGGTGTGTGTGTGTGTGTGTGTGTGTGTGTGTGTGTGTGTGATCAAATACTGGGAGCTGGTTAAGCAGCCTTTGTAAGTCTAGCAACCTTGCACGTGAGTCTGAGGTTTGTAAGGCAGGCAGTCAGGAAGGGAGGATGAATGCGTTGTTGGGAGAGAAATAACCAGCTGGAACCTTGTCAGATGGGCTGAAACCCGTGCAGACCTTGTTGCCTTTGAAACTGCAGAGAGACTGGCATAAATACTGGTGGTATGAATTATTATTATTATATGTAGAACTAAGATTAAATATGAAATTCAAGGGAGATAGTATAGCATGTAATAGCTATAGGCTTTGACAATGTACATACAGTAGAACTTTTTAAAATGAAAGAGAAAATGGAAAAAACATACACAAAAAACAATTTTTAAAATATTTTTAGTAATCATGTTGGTGACAGTTGGATAAAGTGTTGGTATCTTCTGAATATTATTTTTGTGTACATATGTTCTTCTAATTTGATTATCCCTAGTGCTCTTGAGAACCAGGTTTCCTAGGAGCTGCAAATGAAAGATAGAAAATCTTAAGTAAACACCACATAATCTTGAATTTGAACTTGAGGCATTTTACCATAGATATAGATAGATAGGTAGGTAGATAGATAGTGATAGAGAGATGATAGGTAGATAGAGTATAGATAGCTAGATGATAGAGAGACAGATAGCTAGATGATAGATAGACAGATAAATGATAGATAGATGATAGACAGATAGATAGGTAGATAGATGATAGATATATGATAGATGATAGGAAGAGAGAATATAGATAGATGATAGAGAGATAGATAGCTAGGTGATAGCTAGATGATAGATACATAGATAGATAGATAAATAGATACCCTAAATATGTTCATTGAAGAAGCCTAAAAATAATATTTACAACTAAAAGACACCAGGGTTTCTTAGAGAAATGGTTGAAATTGCATTGCTGATTCCAGGTGTGGGACAGGAAAAGGAAAAGATGAGCAGATGAGCTTAGAATATCTTTTTGTAACATAGAGCAAGGACATTATCAAAGACTAGTAAGGTTGTGTTAAAAAGACTTGGGTGTCGGGCTTCCCTGGTGGCACAGCAGTTGAGAGTCTGCCTGCCGATGCAGGGAACACGGGTTCGTGCCCCGGTCCTGGAAAATCCCACATGCCGCGGAGCAGCTGGGCCCATGAGCCATGACTGCTGAGCCTGCGCATCCAGAGCCTGTGCTCTGCAACGGGAGAGGCCACAACAGTGAGAGGCCCGCATACTGCAAAAAAAAAAAAAAAAGACTTGGGTGTCAAGCTGGAGAAACTCCCACTCAGCAAAGATAGGACAATTGGAGCATCAGTAAGGGTAATAATGCCTTAGATGGATGGAAACACACCAAAGAGGTGTACATCTGTGAGTTTATAATGATACATTGCATCGTCTAGGTCCCCCAAGAAGCAGATGCTGAGGTTGAATGAAATGTGCAAGGCTTTTATTGGAGGAAATGGCTAAGTGATAGAAAATACGGAGTGAAAGAGGAATCTTGGAGAGCTATCAAACTGCATTGTAAGTCTGATACCAGGTGCAGGGAGAAGGGAGGAAAGTTGTGTGGCAGAGTCCTAGATGAACATTCAGGAAAGTTCAGCAAGGCCATTAGGAGAACTCAAGCCAAAGGTGGTTGTCAGAGGAGTTCAGTCTCCCAGGATAGGGTCTCCCAGGAATGAGGAACAGCCTATCAGGAACACGTCCTCAGCACAGACACAGAGTTGGGGTTCATAGCTCTTGTAGCTGGAACCCTTGGTGAATTATGCTACTTGATGTTGGAGGTATGCATGCTCTCTCTCCCCCTCTGTCTCTCTCAATCTCTCTCTCTCTCCATTTCTTTCTCTCTCACCTAATTAATTAAACTCTATAAAATACTAAGAAAACCAGTTCTTTGTTTTGCAAACTCATAAAAATAGGAAAGACTCTAACATCTATCCCGGCTTTCCTATGCAAACTACCTCTAGAAACTAAATGGCAGATGTGGGAATATATTTAAACAAAGAAGGAACAATAGAATTAGAGCATCACCATTTTGCAACACATTTAAGATCTAAGCATGTCCAACTAAGAATCTATGGTTGCCAACCACAAAAAATTAGATAACTAGACCACAATATGCCCCTTGACAATGAACTCAACAGCACCTATGAAGTAATTTTCCTGCCACAGTAAAATCTGAGCCAAATTAAGTTTATACTCAATTACTACTTTGCAGAAAACCTAGAGGACCAATAAAAATATCAAACTAAACCATAGGAATGCAATCAGCAAAATCTTAGCTCCCCAGAATTGGCTTCTTCAGCAAAAAATGTTCAAGGTTAAAAATATACAGAGGGGTAACAGACATATTTTTGAAAATCAGGCTAAGCTATACTATCTATAGTGTTTAGTGTTCCTCAGGTAGGTAATAAAACTACAAGTAAAAGTAATAAGAGGACTTCCATAAAATCTAGAGAGTTACTTTTGTCGTGGGAAGTCAGTGCTTGCTTTGGGGAAGAGGCATGAGGCTTCTGGGGTTGCTGCCAATTTCTGTCTGATTTATGGGTGGAATTAAAAAGACATTCATCTGGGCTTCCCTGGTGGCTCAGTGGTTGCGAGTCTGCCTGCCGATGCAGGGGACATGGGTTTGTGCCCTGGTCTGGGAAGATCCCACATGACGTGGAGCGGCTGGGCGTGTGAGTCGTGGCCGCTGAGCCTGTGCCTCCGGAGCCTGTGCTCCACAATGGGAGAGGACACAACAGTGAGTAGGCCTACGTACCCCAAAAAGCAAAACAAAAAAAGACATTCATCTTATAAAAACTCTTTAAGTGGTACCTTTTCTCTAAGCTGTTTTCTGTATTCGTGGTTTGGTCAAAAAATTCAAAAGTTGGTGGGAAAACAGAGACATTTATACATAACAACAGGAGCTTATCATACAAAGACACTCACTAAATTAAATACTAAAGATGTATATCCATAAGAATAGTAAACATAGAGGGAAAGCAATTGAACTAAGAAACAATATGTTGATAACATTAACTAAATATTGCTTACATAAATTATATTGTTAACCTTAACTAAATAGTAGGTGTGAAAATAAATTTTCCAGATCCAGCTCCAGGCAAGATGGAGTAAACACAGTCTCATCTTCCCATCTCTCTGAATACCAATTATAAACCTGAAACAGAATGAAGAGGCAGCAATCTGAGAACTCTGAAAAGTAAATAACAGCAGGCAGATCAAAGGAAGCCTCCAGAATTCGAAGTACTAATAAACTGGCAGTGAATTTACCATTTTTCCTTGGATATTCCCCAGCCTGAATTGGATACAGTTGGAAAATCAGGTTTGAGCCCTATGGTGCAGACAGAGTCCAGCAGAAACCCTCTAGTTGGGCTCAAGGACCAGAAAACAGAAATGCAAGAAAAGTGAGGGCAAGTCCCTGTTTTTTCTATTTTTGGTTCTAGCACCCTAACCCCCAGGCAACTGTGAAATGGGGGTAGTAGAAGTAGCCTGCAATGGAAAACTGCCAGAGCTAAATCTCTGTGGGAGGGAAGCTTCCCCTAGCATTTGTTGTTGCTACCCCTCCAAGAGGGCAGGGTGGGTCCCCAGTTGTTTGGTTTTCTCTCTGTTCTCCATTACATGGGCGTTATATATGGTACAATCATGGAATTGGGCAGTTCTGACCTAGGGACTACAAAGGGGAATTGACAGGGACCAGAAAGTACTGGAGAGACAGCAGAGAGGTGAGCTTGAGAATGTGAACCCATCAAGGTTTTTATGACATCCTGGACTCACCTCTAAAATGCACATTCATGGATCTGATCCCACCCAGCACACCAAAGACTGAGAACTAAGATAACCAGTTGATTTATGCCCAGGTCCTTGACTGACCACTGGGCAGCACAGATCCAGGACATACATATTTGAGTAGAACTAAAAGGCTTGGAAAACTAACCTGGTATTGGAACCACAGCCTATAGAAGGCTAAAACGTACATATCATCATTCTTCATAGGGTTTAAAGAAGACCCAGGGTCTCATGAAACATTCAAAGTGTGCAGGATAAAATCCATAATTATTCAGCATGTGAAGAACCACACACACAAAAAACTCAACTTGCATTAGAAAAGACAATCAACAGACAACAATAATGAGGTGTTGGCATTATCTGATGAGTCTTCAAAGCAAGTATTAAAAAAATGCTCAGATGAGACAGATGAATGGATAAAGAAGATGTGGTACATATATACAATGGAATACCACTTAGCCATAAGAAGGAATGAAATAATGCCATTTGCAGAAACATGGATGGACCTAGAGATTATCATACTAAGCAAAGTAAGTCAGAAGGAGAAAGACAAATGCCATATGCTATCACTTATATGTGGAATTTAAAACACGACACAAATGAACTTATCTATGAAAGAGAAACAGACTCACAGACATAGAGAACAGACTTGTGGTTGCCAAGAAGGAGGTGGGGTGGGAGAGGGGTGAATTGGGAGTTTGGGATTAGTGGATGCAAACTATTATACCTAAGATGGATAAACAACAAGGTCCTACTGTATAGCACAGGGAACGCTATTCAATATCCTGTGATTAAACCATAATGGAAAAGAATATGAAAAAGAATGTATATACATCTATAACTGAATCACTTTTGTGGTACACCTGAAACTAACACAACATTGTAAATCAACTATTCTTCAATAAAATAAATCTTAAAAAAATGCTCAGATGATCAATCATAAGCTCTCTTGAAACAAGTTAAAACAGAAAATTTCTGCAAATAAATAGAAGATAAGAAGAAGAGTCAAATGGAAATTTTAAATGGAAAAATTTAGCAACTGAAATAAATTTACTGTTATAACTCAATAGTAGAATGGAGATAACAAAGGAAATAATTAGTGAACTTGAAGATTAATCGATAGAAATTATCCAACTTGAACAACACACAGAAACACACACACACACACACACACACACAGACAACACTGCCTAAGGGACCAGTAGGGGAACAACAGCAGGCCCAAATTTATGTCATCAGAATCCAAGAAAGAGAGGAGAAAGAGTGTGATGCTAAAAAAATAGTGAAGAAATAATGGCTGAAGACTTCCTCAGTTTGGCAAAAACAAAGCAAAACAAAACCCCCATACACCTACAGATTCAAGTAGTTCAACAAACCTAAAAAGTATAAACTCAAAGCAACCCATGCCCAGACATGTCATAATCAAACTTCTGAAAACTAAACATGAAGAAAATAATCTTGACAGCAGCCACAGAAAAATGACACACACCTGTACAGAAACAATGATTTGAGTGACAGAAGATTTCTCATAGGAAACCATGAAGGCGGGTGGTGGGGCAAGGAGGTGGCATAGTGTTTTTAAAGTAAATTGAAGAAATAGCTATCAACCTAGAATTCTATAGCCAATGAAATACTTTTCAAATATCAAGGCATGACAAAGAGTGGTTTCCTTTTATCCTGAAAGAGAGTTATTTCTTCACTGGATACAGGGTTATTGACTTACATTTACTTTATATCAGTAGACTGGAGATTATTCCTCTCTTAGAGTTTCCATTTAATATGTATACAGTTTATCATATGTAAGTTATATCTCAAGAAAAGAAGACACAAAACAAAAAGACCACAGAGACAGACCCTCACATGCACTATCATATGATGTAGGACAAAGTGAAATTGTAATTCTACAAAGAATAATGATCTTTTCCATAAATGGGGCTAAGATAATTGCACATTAATACAGAAAAAATAATCTTGAACCCTGCCTTCTCTCAAAGCCTACACAAAAAATAATTACAGATGGATTACAGCTCTAAATACTAAAGATAACATGGCAAACCTTTTAGAAGAAAACTTAGGAGAATATCTTTCTGAATTTAGAGTTGGAAAAGATTTATTTCATAGGACAACAAAAACACCATAAATGAAAAATACATAAATTGGACTCTGTGAAGGTCAGTAAATTTTATTTGTCAAAATATGTCTTCAGAGAGTGAAAAGGAAGACACAGAGGGGGAGAAGATAATTGTAGTACATTTTTGGACAAAGGATTCATATCCAGAATAAATAGGAAACTCCTTCAAATAAATAGGAAAAAGTGTCTATTCAATAATAATGGGCAAAAAGCTCTGAGCAGGTGCTTCACAAAAGAAGATATTTAAATGATCAATAAATAGATGAAAAGGTCCTAAACCTCATTAGTTAGCAGAGAAGCTGATAACTAATGCCACTAATACCATCCAAAATGTTTCAAATAAAAGGGGATAAAGTGCTCACAAGGAGATGGAGTAACCATATTCAATAGACATAAACCCATTCACTGAAAGATCAGTTATAAGAATGTTCACAGAAGCATTATTTTTAATTGCTCCAAACTGGAAAATACTCAGATGCCTGCCCAATTAACAGTAGAAGTGTATTTGATATTCTCTCGATGAAATACTACACAGTCAAGAGAACCAATTAACTACAAGTGCATGCCGAAAAATGTGGATGAATATTACAAACATAAAATTGAGCAAAAATTGCCAGACAAAAAGAGAGTGCACTGTGTAATCACATTTATACAAAGTTCAATAATAGGCAAAGCTATCTATGAAGTTAGAAGTCAAGATAATATTACCCTCTGAGGGATAGAAACTGGAATACAGCAGAAAAAATGTGCTTTTGGAGTGCTGGCAATATTCTTTTTCTTGATCTCAATGCGAGTTTCACAAACATGACTTTTTCTGTTTGTATTTTGTGCTTCCATAAAAATTACAAAATGAAAGGAAAGGAAAGGAAACACAAAATTAGATGGCTTCACCAGCTAATTTTTCTAATGATTTGTGGAGAAAATAACACAAAGCTCAGAAAACTCTTTCACAATATAGAAAATGGGGAATAATTCTTGACTTATTTCATGAGGCTGACATAATCTACATGCCAAAAACATGCAGCTTTACAAGAAAATCTCAGGTACGTTCCTTTAATAAACATAGATGCAAAATTCTAAAGAGAATATCCATTAAACAAATTCAATAATATTTAAAAAAATAATAATAACTAAGATCAAGTAGGTGATTTTTCAGGACTAGAAGGTACGAAGGAACAGACTTTATAGACACATACCCTCCTACTTGTGAGGCAGCTTTAATTCTGTCCAAAACTCTTAGCAAGAACAACTGATGAAATGCACCAACCATAAGATGAATAAGGATTCAACAGAGTGCTACAGGGGGTCCTGATTACTGATCTATGGGCACTTTTAGCATGCTATGCCTAGTTTGTCTATCATGCTTACTGTAAATAAATCTGCAATTGATGGGCTGCCTCTGCATTGAACAATAGAAATTAGTCACATAGCCAGAACAGGGCCACCTGAGTTGCAGGATATAAAAACTGAGTGATACACAGATGTTTTCCTGTGCTGACTTGTCCCTATTCATCACTCTGAAGCCAGAATTCATGCTATGTGGGAAAAAAAGGAGCTCAGAGGGCTGAGTGTGAAGGAGTCAGGGCCTCCAGATATTGCTGCAGCGTATATCATAGTTCTTGCTTTGCACCTTCATTAGTAAACTTGATGCTTGACAAGACTTCAATTTCATATAAGTTTGATCAGTAATGCAGGTCTTTGTATTAGGCACAAGGGTTAATTTAACAATAAAAAGTCAGTGTACTTCAAAATATTAGAAATAAAGGAGAAAACTATATCATCTTAATAAATGCTAAACAAAGAAATAATTCCATACCACTTGTAATTTTTAAAAAAATCTTATCTGAGTAGGAATAGAAGGGAATTTTCTTCTTGTGTAAAGGATGATATATACGTGAAAAAAAAAAGAAAAACAATAAAACAAAAAAAATACAGCTAACATTTTCCTTAGTGATTGTTGTAAGTTGAATTCTGTCCCTCAAAAAGATATGTTGAAATTCTATGCCCACTGCCCCTGTACCTGTGAATGTGGCCTTATTTGGAAATAAGATCTTTGTAGATGTAACAAAGTTAAGATGAGAACATTACAGTAGGGCCTAATCCAATATGACTGGTATCCTTATAAGAAAAGGGAAATTTGGACACACACACACAGGATGATCATCATGTGATGACATGGGCAGAGATTGAAGTGATGCAGCTGTGGGCCAAGGGACATCAAGGTGGCCAGCCACCACCAACACCAAGAAGATGCAGGGAGGATTCTGTGCAGAACTTCAAAGGGAACGTGCCAACACCTCAATTTCAGGATTCCAGCCTCCAGAACTGTGAGACAATAAACTGTGTTTAAAGTCACCCACCTTTTGGTATTGTGTTATGAAAATCCCGGAAAACTAATGCAGTGGTAAATTATTGAAGGCCTTCTGCCTGAGCTGAGGAATGAGACAAAACAGTGTGCTGCCCCTTCCATTAAATATTGAATTGGATGTCCCTACCTAGTGAAATAGGTCAAGAAAAAGACATAGAAGAGTACGGATTGGAAAGAAAAGTTTAAAACTGACTTGGCAGTTGTTATGTCTCTGTTTGAAAAAATAATCTACAGAAAAACTATTAGAGTCAATAGGGGAGCTTAGAATATTTCACTGAATATGAGACCAATATGCAGATATCAAATGTATTTCTAAACATGCAACAGTTGTAAAATGAAATTTAAAACATATTGTTTTAATAGCATAAAAACATCAGTGTTTACTATGAATGATTTTTTTTAATTTATTTATTTAATTTATTTATTTTTGGCTGTGTTGGGTCTTCATTGCTGAGTGTGGGCTTTCTCTAGTTGTGGTGAGCAGGAGCTACTCTTTATTACGGTGCGTGGGCTTCTCGTTGCGGTGGCTTCTCTTGTTGTGGAGCACGGGCTCTAGGTGTGTGGGTAGAGTAGTTGTGGCTCGTGGGCTCCAGACGCAGGCTCAGTAGTTGTGACTCATGGGTTTAGTTGCTCTGCAGCATGTGGGATCTTCCCAGACCAGGGCTTGAACCCATGTTCCCTGCATTGGCAGGTGGATTCTTAACCACTGCGCCACCAGGGAAGCCCTATGAATGATTCTTGGAAAGTTTCCCAACATTTCTACACTGAGAATTATAAAATACAGTTGACATTTAAATAACATGTGTTTGAACTGTGCAGTCCATTGAGACACAATTTTTTTTCTTCAGTCCGGACTACAGTCCTACACGATCCATGGTTGGTTGAATCCTCAGTTGGGGAACTGTGGATATGGAGGAATGATTGTAAATTTATGTATCAGTTTTTGACCATGAGGAGGGTTGGCAAAAAACTATTAGAGTCAATAGGGGAGCTTAGAATATTTCACTGAATATGAGACCAATATGCAGATATCAAATGTATTTCTAAACATGCAACAGTTGTAAAATGAAATTTAAAAGCATATTGTTTTAATAGCATAAAAACATCAGTGTTTACTATGAATGATTTTTTTTAAATTTATTTATTTAATTTATTTATTTTTGGCTGTGTTGGGTCTTCATTGCTGAGTGTGGGCTTTCTCTAGTTGTGGTGAGCAGGAGCTACTCTTCATTATGGTGCGTGGGCTTCTCGTTGCGGTGGCTTCTCTTGTGGTGGAGCACGGGCTCTAGGTGTGTGGGTAGAGTAGTTGTGGCTCGTGGGCTCCAGACGCAGGCTCAGTAGTTGTGACTCATGGGTTTAGTTGCTCTGCAGCATGTGGGATCTTCCCAGACCAGGGCTTGAACCCATGTTCCCTGCATTGGCAGGTGGATTCTTAACCACTGCGCCACCAGGGAAGCCCTATGAATGATTCTTGGAAAGTTTCCCAACATTTCTACACTGAGAATTATAAAATACAGTTGACATTTAAATAACATGTGTTTGAACTGTGCAGTCCATTGAGACACAATTTTTTTTCTTCAGTCCGGACTACAGTCCTACACGATCCATGGTTGGTTGAATCCTCAGTTGGGGAACTGTGGATATGGAGGAATGATTGTAAATTTATGTATCAGTTTTTGACCATGAGGAGGGTTGGCACCCCTAGCCCTCATGTTGTTCAAGGGTCAACTGTATTATTGAGAAAAATTAGAGAAGATCTAAATAAATGGAAGAAAACACCATGTTCACAGATTAAAGAACACAGTATCATAAGGCACCAGCTTGGTCTAAAAATTCCATAGAATTCCCCCCAAATTATAAAATGAATCATAATTATATAAAAGTAAAAAGGGTCAGGAATACCCAAGACTTATGGTTTTCTCAGGGTATAGGCCCAGCAGTGGAATTCCTGGGTCATATGATAGTTCTATTTTTAGTTTTTTAAGGAACCTCCATACTGTTCCCCATGGTGACTGTATCAATTTACATTCCCACCAACAGTGCAAGAAGGTTCCATTACCCCACACCTTCTCCAGCATTTATTGTTTGTAGATATTTTGATGATGGCCATTCTGACTGGTGTGAGGTGATACCTCATTGTAGTTTTGATTTGCATTTCTCTAATGATTAGTGATGTTGAGCATCCTTTCATGTGTTTGTTGGCAATGTGTATATCTTCTTTGGAGAAATGTCTATTTAGGTCTTCTGCCCATTTTTGGATTGAGTTGTTTGCTTTTTTGATATTGAGCTGCATTCAGAAAGAGTCATGTACCACAATGTTCATTGTAGCTCTATTTGCAATAGCCAGGACATGGAAGCAACCTAAGTGTCCATCGACAGATGAATGGATAAAGAAGATGTGGCACATATATACAATGGAATATTACTCAACCATAAAAAGAAACGAAATTGAGTTATTTGTAGTGAGTTGGATGGACCTAGAGTCTGTCATACGGAGTGAAGTAAGTCAGAAAGAGAAGAACAAATACCATATGCTAACACATATATATGGAATCTATAAAAAAAAAAAAGGTTCTGAAGAACCTAGGGGCAGGACAGGAATAAAGATGCAGACGTAGAGAATGGACCTGAGGACACGGGGAGGGGGAAGGGTAAGCTGGGACGAAGTGAGAGAGTGGCATGGACATATATATACTACCAAGTGTAAAATAGATAGCTAGAGGGAAGCAGCCACATAGCACAGGGAGATCAGCTCGGTGCTTTGTGACCACCTAGAAGGGTGGGGTAGGGAGGGTGGGAGGGAGACGCAAGAAGGAGGCGATATGGGGATATATGTATATGTAAAGCTGATTCACTTTGTTATAAAGCAGAAACTAACACACCATTGTAAAGCAATTATACTCCCAATAAAGATGTTAAAAAAAAAGAATACCCAAGACAATTTGAAGAAATTTTTAAAAGGGTAGAAAATTTATGCTACCAAGTACATAAACCTAGTTCAATGTTAAGAGTAGTTGAGAAAGTGTGATATTGGTACAATATCAGACCCACACATATATACTGTCATTTGATGCACAAAGGTGACGTGGCAATACAGGGAGAAAAAAATTACCTTTTCATTAAATGGTATTGGGTCAGTTGAATATCCATATAAAATAATGAATCTTTATTCCTACTTTACCTCATAGCATACACAAAGTTAATTCCAAATGGGTAAAAAATCTCAATGTTAAATCATAAAACTCTTAAAAGAAAACATAGGACAGTATTTTTATGACCTTGGGATAGGCAAAGAAATCAAAAGGAGGGCACCCAAAATGCAAACTGTAGTTGGGAATATTGATAAATTGGACCACACTAAGATTAAGAACATCTGTTCCTCAAAAGATAACCTTAAGAAAGTAAAAACAAAGCCACAGACTTGTAAAAACTGTTTGCAATATAGATGTCTGACAAAGGGCTAATATCCTGAACAAAGAATGAATTCCTACAAGTAACTAAGAAAAAGGCAGACAATCCAATAGAAAAATGGGCAAAAGTCTGAGAAGTCACTTCACAAAAAAGGGTATTCAAAATACCAATAAATACACGAAAAGATGTTCAACTGCCTTAGTCATGAAGGAAATGCAAATTAAACGCCGCAATGAGATCAATTTTCCATAAGCCAGAGTGTATGAAATTCTATCAAAGAAGGTGGATGAGTATGTAAAGCACATAGATCACTCATACATTGTGGTGGGAGTGTAATTAGAATAAGAACTTTGGGAAATTGACAGTATCTACTAAAGCTGAACGTTTGCAAATTCTGGGACCCAGCAGAACTCACATGAGAAACAGAATGAATAGGAGCTATCTTATATCTATATCTACATCTATATCAATATCTGTATGCATATCTAATCATGTGGGCCTATATATGTATCATGTATCTCTATATCTATCTATTATCTATCTATCTATCTATCGAGTTTATATGTATATATAAAGAGATCTATTATAAGGAATTGGCTCACGTGATTATGGAGGCTGACAGGTTCCAAGATCTGCAGGGTGATCCAGGGAACTGGAGCCCCCGGACAGCCAATGAGATAGCTGTAGTCCAAGGGCCTAAGAACTAGCAAAGCCAGAGGTAAGTTCCAATCCAAAGGTGGGAAAAAGCCAATGTCCCAGTTTGAAGGCAGTCAGGCAGGAGGAATTCTCTCTTACTGGGGGGGTGGGGGTCAGCCTTTTTATTCTACTCAGACCTTCAACTAATTGCATGAGTGTCACTCACATTATGGAAGACAATCTGTGTCACTCAGTTTACCAATTTAAATCTTAATCTCATCCAAAAAACACCCTCATAGAAATACCCAGAATAATATTTGAAATATATCAAGAATCTGGGCATTTGCAGCCCAGTAAAGTTGACACATAAAATTTACTATCACAATATCCAATGGAAATGTGTACACATTTCTCCCAAAAGATATGTTCAAGAATATTCATGGCAGCATTATTCATAATAGCTTCACAATGGAAACAACCCAATTTTCATCAATAGTGGATACTGTGGT
Source organism: Neophocaena asiaeorientalis asiaeorientalis (assembly GCF_003031525.2). NCBI lineage: Eukaryota > Metazoa > Chordata > Mammalia > Artiodactyla > Phocoenidae > Neophocaena > Neophocaena asiaeorientalis. The sequence goes on from NW_020174055.1 coordinate 1,182,409, forward strand.
ATACTACTATAATCAGATACTCTATGACAAATAAAATGAACAAACTAAAACAACATCTAACAACATGGATGGGTCTCAAACATAATGTTGAGTGAAAGAAGCCAGACCCAATAGAATACATCCTGTAAGATTCCAGTCATAAGAGAACAAAAACATTCAAACCTAATCTCTAGTATTAGAAGTCAGGTTAATCATTACTTTGGTGGGGAGGGGCTAGAAAGTGGAGAGGATCTTTCTGCTTGCTGTTAATATTTTGTATCTTGATCTATTTTCAAAGTGTTTTAATTTTGTATATTAACTGAGCTGTAATTTTTGATTTGTACCTTTTCTTTCTTATGTTTTCCCCCCAAAAAAGTTTATCTTAAAAATGGAGTTCCAATAAAGTATATTTAGAGAACAAGAGATGGAATGATTTTTAAATGATCAGATCTTAAGTGTGGTAACATCACAGAAAGGTTTCTAAAAAAGTGAAATAATCCTAGAGGATAGCCTGAGATGCAAAAAGAAATGGCATGTTTAAAATAAAAAGTAAACGTGGGAGAAACATAAACAAACATTTATGGATTATAACTATAACAATAAAATAATATCTAAACAATAATAACGATGCCTAAATTCAGGGGTAAAATGGCAAGAAAGAAACAAAATTTCCAATGATAATAACATATAATACTCACTGGGTTCAAAAACATTTAAAGTGTCCAAAGCTCCTTGTATATGTTGAAGGAAGGCACATATAATGCTTAAAGTATGGACTATATCCAGAGAAAATGATAATTCAAAAAGATACATGCACCCCAATGTTCATTGTAGCACTCTTTACAACAGCCAGGACATGGAAGCAACCAAAGTGTCCATCGACAGATGAATGGATAAAGAATATGCATATATATGTACAATGGAATATTGCTCAGCCATAAAAAGAATGAAATAATGCCATTTGCAGCAACATAGATGGACCTAGAGATTATCATACTAAGTGAAGTAAGCCAGATGGAGAAAGATAAATATCATATGATATCGCTTATATGTGGAATCTACAAGAAAATGATGCAAGTGAATTTATATAAAAAACAGAAATAGACCTACAGGCATAGAAAACAAACTTATGGTTACCAAATGGGAAAGGAGAGGGATAAACTAGGAGTTTGGGATTAGCAGATATATAAAATAGATAAACAACGAGGACCTACTATATATCGCAAGGAACTATACTTAATATTTTATAATAACCTATAAGGGAAAAGAATCTGAAAAAAATAGATATATATGTATGTATAACTGAATCACTTTGCTGTACCCCTGAAACTAACACAACATTGTAAATCAACTATACTTCAATAAAAAAGAAACAAAAAGGATAGAAAAAAAAGTACAGAATATTAAATACTTTTAAATGTTATAGGTAGGGAAGTTATCTGCTTCACACCATGAAAGAGTACCTTCCACCGTAAACAACTATAAAGCTGGATGAAATATATCAGGCAACTGTTTTTAGATGTTTGACAACAGGCAGTATAGGACTGTGATCCCACAATAAAGAGGAAAAAAGGGAGCCCTGCCCTCCCCTTTGCTTTCTGCCTGAGGGAAATTTTGGGACCTTGGGTGGAGAGATGGCACCCAAGCAGAGCAAACTGGTGTTGCTGAGCTGAGGAGGCAAAGGTGGGATTTCTAGGCTGAAAAAAGTGGCTGGAATTTGTGTTAGGATACCCAAAAGGAGGGTGTAATGTAAAGGGTGGTGGTTTAGAAAGTTATGAATTAACCATGAGCTTTTGGCCAAGAACTGGGCTGCACATACATAAAAAAAGCAAAAGCAAAAGCCACACCCCTGCAACAAGGCCTAAGAGAGATTGCCTGTTATGGGGATAAAACCTGAATAGAGATGCCAAATATTGTGCTAAGTGATGTTGGTGTTTTAGACCAACCAGAGTGGAGATATCTTGCTGAGCACCATGGTTATTCATTCAAGATCCCAGAAAAGCTAAGGCCTAGGATTAAAGATCACGCCCTAGAGTGAGGGCTAGGCCCTGGACTAAGTTTGTAACCAAAATAATACACCCAAAAAAGTGTAAAGCCAAGTTGGGCAGGACTAGAACAATACCTATTAATAACTGCCTACCAGAACATGACTCAGTACTCTTTAAAGCATTCCCTACTATGTACCATCTGTGATGTTCAGCATACATTAAGAAATGACTAGACACATGACGAAGCAGGAAAAAATGAGGCCCATAGTTAAGGAAAAAAAAAAAAAGACAGTCAATAGAAACAGAATCCACAATGACCCAGATGTAGGAATTAACAGACATAGACATTAAAGCAACTATTTTGAGTTTTTTAAAAACATAATAAAAATATGTTCACAAGGAATGATCAAACTGGGAATACGAGGAGTGAAATTAAAACCACAAAAACTAACAAATATAAAATCTAGAAGTAAAAGTATATGAAAAATTTCACCAGATAGGCTTAAACACCAGATTGGAGTCTTCAGAGGAAAGGATTATGGAATTTAAGGACAGATGAATAGAAGTAATCCCACCTCAAGAACAGAGAGAAAACAGATTGTAAACAAAATAAGCAGAGCCTCAGTGGTATGTAGAATGGTGGCAAGGAAACTAACATATATAAGCACATTTGTTGCCAGCAGATCTGTTCTATAAGAAGAAGTTCTAAAAGGAAGTTCTACAGGGTGCAGGATATGAGATGGAAACTTGGATATGAAAATATAATGAGCTCCACAAATAGTAAACGTTAATTCTAAAAAATTACCCTTTTCCTAATCTTATGTTTTTAATTGAAGTATAGTTTATTTACAATATTATATTAGTTTCAGGTGTACAGCATAGTGATTCAGTACTTTTATAGATATTAATCTTAATTTAAAAAAATTCAACTCTGTTTAAATACAAAATTAATAACATTATGAGGTGGGGTTTATTACCCATGTAGTTGTAAAATATATGATAATAATTATACAAAGAATAGGAGAGGTTAAATAGAATTTTACTGTTAAAAGATTTTACATTTTACAGAGGTAGTACAATTACCACAGTAGACAGTCATAAGTTAATGAAGCATATTGTAATTCCTAGAACAAACAATAAATGCAAAATAGTATAAATAATAAAGCAATAGAGAAATTAAAAGAAAAAATCAATCAATGCAGAAAAAGGGTTTCATGAAATTAGATACCCATTCATACTCAAATCAAGTGAATGTATAAAAAACCTACAACTAATATCATATTTAATGGTGAGAACTAAACTCTTTTCCTTCTTTCCAGGAAGAAGACAAGGATGTCCACTCTCACCACTTCTATTTATTATCATCCTGGAATACAAGAAGAAGAAATAAATGGTATACAGATTGGAAAGGATAAAATAAATCTATCTTTATTCTCAGATAATACGATTGTTTATGTAGAACACACCAAAGAATCCATACACACAAAAAACACCCCCACAAAACTTGTTAACTAATTAAATGAGTATAACAAGAGTGCAGGATGTAAAGTCTATATACCAAAGTAAACTGCTTTCCTATATACAGCAATTGGAATTTAAATTTCAAAAAGCAAAACCATTTATAACAGCACCAAAAGAAATGATGTGCTTTGGTATGCATCTAACAAAATATGTTATGCAGAAAACTATAGAACATCAATGAGAGAAATCAAAGAAGGTCTAAATAAATGGAGAAATATTCCATGTTCATGAATTGGAAGAATCAATATTTTTAAGGTTCCCATTCTTCCCAATTTGATCCATAGATTCAATGTAATCCCAAATAAAACCTCAGCAAGCTATAGGAGAAAACTATAAAATTATAGGAAAAAAACTATGTGACCTTAGGTTTGGTCTCTTTTAGATACACACCACAAGCTCAATCCATGGAAAAAAAACATTAATAATCTGGATCTTATTAAAATTAAACCTTTTGCTCTGCAATGAACACTGTTAAATGAATGAAAAGACAATCCACCAATAGGGAGAAAACATTTACAAATCACATGTCTGATAAAGGACATCTAGGCAAAGTATACAAAGACTATTGATATTTAAATCTTAACATTAAGAAAACAAAAAACTGAATTTAAAAATGGGCAAAAGATCTAAACGGACACCTCACCAAACAAGATATATAGATGGTAAACAGGCATATAAAAAGAGACTTAACATCATTTGTCATTAGAAAAAGACAAATTAAAACAAGAATGAAGTACCACTCTTAGAATGGCAAATGTACAAAAAATGGTTAATACTGATTGTTGGCAAGGATATAATGCAACAGGGACTCTTCTAATTTCTGGATGAGAATGCAAAATGGTACAGCCAGTTGGGAATTTAATTTGGCAAATTCTTAAAAAACTAAAATGTTTTTTAAAACATTTTAAAAAACTAAAAAATGTTATGGGTTGAATTCCCCCAGCCCCCATCTCATGCTGAAGTCCTAAACTCCAGTACCTCAGAATATGACATTATTTGGAAATAGGGTCATTGCAGATATATAGTTATACTGGAGTTGTATACTGGAGCTATAATACTCCAGTATTAGTTATACTGGAGTATGATGGGCCCCTAATCCAATATGATTAGTGTTCTTGAGAAAAGGAAATTCAGAGACATGTACACAGAGACAGGCCACCATGCAGGGACGAAGGCAGAGATCAGGGTCATGCTCCCACATGCCAGGGAACGTCAAAGATTGCCAGCAAACCACCAGAAGTTAGGAGAGAAATAGAATAGATTCTCCCTCACAGCTCTCAGAAGGAACCAACTCTTGCCAACACTTTGATAATCAGGCTGTTAGTCTCCAGAATTGTGAGACAGTAAATGTTTATTGTTTAAGCAATTCTGTTTGTGGTTCTTTGTTATGTCAGCCCTAGGAAACTAACACACTAAACATAGTCTGATCCTATGATAGTCAATCATCCTATGATAGTCAATCACATTTCTAGGTATTTATCCAATGATTTGAAACTTTATGTACACTCACACACACACACAAATCTGTACTTGAATGTTAATTACAGCTTTATTAATAATTACCATAAGGGACTTCCTTGGCAGTCCAGTGCTAAAGAATCTGCCTTCCAATGCAGGGGATGTGGCTTCAATATCTGGTCGGGGAACTAAGATCCCACATGCCCGGGCAACTAAGCCTGCGCACCACAGCTACCGAGCTCGGATGCCTCAACAAGAGAGCCCATGTGCTGCAAACTACAGAGCCCATGCGCCCTGGACCCCATGCACCATAACTACAGAGCCCACGCAACCTGGAGCCCGTGCACCACAACTAGAGAGAGAAAACCCGCATACCACAATTAGAGAGAAGCCTGCGTGCCCCAACGAAGAGCCCACGCCCCGCAACTAAGAACCAGCACAGCCAAAAAAAAAAAAAAAAAAACCCCAAAAGTTAAAAAAACATTATCCCAAACTGGAAGTAATCAAAATGCCCTTCAATAGACGAATGGGTAAATAAACTATGTTACATATATGGAATGGAATAGTATTCAGCAATGAAAAGAAATAAGTTAACAAGCCATGCAAAAACATGGATGAATCTTAAAAGTATATTGCTACATGAAAGAAACCAGTCTTAAAAGGCTACATACTACATGATTCCATTTATATGACATTGTGGAAAAGACAAAACTATAATGATGATAAATGTATCCGTGGTTTCCAGGGATTTGGGAAGAGAGAGATAAATAGGTAAAGCACAGGGGAGTTTATAGGACAGAGAAACTATCCTGTATAATATTTTAATGGTAGAGATATTGAGGCAGGAGATAGATGGGCTCCAGGCTGGACAGTTACAACTGGCCTCTTGTTCACACTTCCTGGGGGGAGAAGAAGATGGGCTCCAGGCTGGACATTCATTATCAGCCCCCTGTTTACATTTCCTGAAGCAAGAGACAAACAGGGTCCGGACTACATATTTATGACCAGATTCCTGTCTGTATTTCGAGATCTGCACTTTGATTAAGAAACAACAACAGGAATAGGGTAGATAACTGGACATTTGACACTTTTATGGCCAGGACAGAGAGGAGCTAAACCCTGTTAAAAGATCAAGAGATCATACATTTCCCAACCTTGGGGCAAGAGAGACACTACACATGCACAAAAGGTTTCACGGGGTCAAAAAGGCAAGGGATGCCAGACCATAATAAGTCTTGCCATTGTCCCTCCCAGAGGCCTTTGCGATGAAATCCATCTTGACTGAGGGTTGCGTGAGCACCCAGGGGAGAGTCCAGAGACAAATTAGCCATAGGGTCAAAATAATACGGTTGGCCAAGAAGAAGACAAAGACCCGGAAGGCTGCCCCCTTATAAAGGATTTAAACTTCCCAAAGGCATGGCTCTCTTTCTGAGTTTGCCTGTGCGTCTTTCCACATGCACTTTGCTTTTCCAATAAATGTTTACTTTTCTCTTTACCTTCTGCCTCCTCACCTGAATTCATTCTTGACAAGGCAGGCAAGAACTTGGGGTTTAGGCCCTAGCAGCTGGTCTCTGTGGTCTAGCAGTTAGGACTCCCGGTCAGGGAAATAAGATCTTGCTTCCAGCTGCCGCTTACTGCTGCGTGCTTCCAAAATCAATATGACATTATGCTTTTTAAAAATCCACAGAACTTTATAGCAAGAAGAATGAGCTTCACTTGATGCAAATTTTTAAAAAATCACTTTGGGATTCAGGGGAATCCCATGATGGAATGTTGACTGTGACAAAAATATCTAACAGTATCAGAAATATCTAAATTAACCTCAGTGAAGGGGGTTGAGGGAAAATGTACCGACCTAAGTAACTTTGGAAATGAATGGAGACTTAAAGGCAAAAAAGACTACATAAGCACAGTACTCCATTCGGCAAAGCACATGTACATCCCCCAAGGGTACAGGCTAAGAACAGGGAGATCAGCTCCGTGCTTTGTGACCACCTGGAGGGGTGGGATAGGGAGACGCAAGAGGGAAGAGATATGGGAACATATGTATATATATAGCTGATTCACTTTGTTATAAAGCAGGAACTAATACACCATTGTAAAGCAATTATACTCCAATAAAGATGTTAAAAAAAAAAGAATTCTGAAACACTTATAGATGCATACTGAAGTTCAACCAGTAAGTAAATAGATGCAATGGTACGAGACAGGTTTCTCACTGTAGGAGATAGGGGTTACCCACAAGCAAGGGGGAGGGGGCTAAGATGATCCACGTCGCATTATAGTTGGAGAATTCAGTGTGGACTTATGTGGAGTTTAATATGGATATAGATGGGTTTGTGCATATATACATGGGTTATATAAACATATATCTCCTTCCTCTGAAAACTCCAGAGGTCCTAGAAGCAACCTCCCCCAGTAGCAACAAGCACACCCAGGATTCAGATGTTCACTTCTAATACCATTTTCAAACAAAAGGAACTAAGGATCCTTGGAGAAATGGCTGATTCTAGGACTGGGGCCAGAAATATTACAAGTCTGGAGAATCTCGTAGTGCTAGAAAGAATGCAGGTGCTCAAAGACAACCCACAAGGGAGGGTATCAAAGCAACACAGGAGCCAACTGAAAGAGCTCCCAATGACCAAAGCTGGAAGAATATGGGCAATAAAATAAAGTCAGGGGATTAGAACCCAAAGTAGAAAGTAAATGTCCATGAATCTACACTGACATAAATGACTGAATACATAAATAAATGTGGGAAGAGAGATGAATCTCCCAAGAAGAATAATTTGAGATAATTTATGTAAATACTTTAAGGAGTATTTAAAATGTATGTAAATATTTTAGTAGATAGAGTATAACTCCCCACTCCTTAAATGTGAGCTGCACATTTTGCCATCCTTCCAAAGACCACAGGACAGTGAGGGAGGTACAAAAGAGGAACTTCAGGGTACTTCCCTGGTGGTCCAGTGGTTAAGACTCCACACTTCCACTGCAGGGGGCATGGGTTTGATCCCTGGTCAGGGAACTAAGATGCTGCATGCGGCGTGGCATGGCCCAAAATTAATATAAAGTAAAATTAAAGGATACCTATACTATCTCTGACATATATCAGTTCACAATTTAAAAAAAAGAACTTCACAAAGGAGAAATCTGACAAATACTACATCAACACAATTGATCAAGGTCAACATGAGCAGTGATAAGTCATGTTAACAGTATGTACCCTTGATAAGATGTGATGAGAATGGCACTTTACCTCTGTGGTCTTCCTCCCCAAAACCCACAACCTCAGTCTAATACTGAGTAAACATCTGATAAACCGAAACTGAAGGACTTTCTACAAAATACCTGACAGGTACTCCTCAAAACTATCAAGATTATCAATAAACCGGCATGGCTGAGAATCTATCACAGCCAAGAGGAGCCCAAGGAGACATGACATCTAATGTGATATGGTGTCCTGGATGGGATCCTGGAACAGAAAGATAGTGGGCAAAAACTAAGAAAATCTGAATAAAGTGTGGTCTTTAGTTAATAATAATGTATTCATATTCTTTCTTTAGTTGGAAAAATATAACATACTGATGTTAGATGTTAACAATAGTGGATCCTGGGTATTAAGTATATAAGAATTCTCTGTACATCTCCACAGCTTTTTTGGAAAGCTAAAATTATTCTAAAAATAAAAATTTATTCAGAACAAAAACATGACACTTGCTGTAGGCTTTTTATAAGGCACACTTGATAAGGTTAAGATAGTTTTCTTCAAACCTAGGTTTGTTGTTTATCTTTTAGTCCTGAATGAGCATTGGATTTTACACAACACATTGAATTTTATTATGTCAGTATATTTTGTTGACATGATATTTTTTATTAGCCTGTTAATGTGGTGATGAGTATTTTGCCTTCGTGGGATAAATTCTCTGTAGCATGCCATGCTGTTTAATAGCATTTTACCCACATTAGAACTTCTTTCAAAATTGGAGTCAATCCTCTCAAACCCTGCCACTGCTTTATCAACTAAGTTTATGCAACATTCTAAATCCTTTGTTGGCATTTCAACAATCTTCACAGCATCTTCACCAGGAGTAGTTTCCATCTCAAGAAACCACTTTCTTTGCTCATTCATAAGAAGCAACTCCTCATCCATTAAAGTTTTATCATGATATTGCAGCAATTCAGTCACATCTTCAGGCTCAACTTCTAAGTCTAGTTCTCTTTCTAAGTAATCTGCAGTTACTTCCCCCACTGAAGACTTGAACCCCTCAAAGTCATTCATCAGAGATGGAATCAACTTCTGCCAAATTTTTGTTAATGTTGATATTTTGACCTCTTCCCATGAATCACAAGTGTTCTTAATAGCATCTAGAATGGTGAATCCTTTCTAGAAGGTTTCAATTTACTTTGCCCAGATCCAGCAGAGGAATCACTATCTATGGTAGCTGCAGCCTTGCAAAATGTATTTCTTCAATAATGACATTAAAGTTGAAAGTACTCTTTGATTCATGGGCCACAGAATGAATGTTGTGTTAGCAGGCATGAAAGCAACATTAATCTCACTGTCCAGCTCCATCAGGGCTCTTGGGTGATTACGTGCATTGTCAATGAGCAGTAACATTTTGAAAGGGATTTTTTTTTTTTTTTCTGATCAGTATGTCTCAACGGAGGGCTTAAAATATTCAGTAAACCATGTTGTAAACAGATGTGTTGTCATCCAGGCTTTGTTGTTTCATCGAGAGCATAGGAAGAGCAGATTTAGCATAATTCTTAGGGTCCTAGGATTTTCAGAATGGCAAATGGCATTGGCTTCAACTTCAAGTTACCAGCTGCATTAGCCCCTAACAAGACAGTCAGCCTGTGCTTTGAAGCTTGGAAGCCAGGCATTGAGTTCTCCTCTCTAGCTATGAAAGTCCTGGATGGCATCTTCTTCCAACAGAATGCTGTTTCATCTACATTGAAAATCTTTTGTATAGTGTTCAGATGTTCACTTCTAATACCATTTTCAAACAAATGGTATTATCTTAGCTAGATCTTCTGGATAACTTGCTGCAGCTCCTACATCAGCACTTGCTGCTTCACCTTGCACCTCTGTTATGGAGATGGCTTCTTTCCTTAAACCTCATGAACCAACTTCTGCTAGCTTCAGACATTTCTTCTGCAGCTTCCTCATCTCTCTCAGCCTTCACAAAATTGAAGAGAGTTAGGGTCTTCCTCTGGGTTAGACTTTGGCTTAAGGGAATGTTGTGGCTCGTTTTATATTCTATCCAGACCACTAAAACTTTCTCCGTATCAATAAGAAGGCTGTTTCACGTTCTTATCATCCATGTGTTGACTGGAGTAGCACTTTCAATTTCCTTCAAGAACTTTTCTTTTGAATTCACAACTTGGCTGTTTGGTGCAAGAGTTCTAGTTATCAGCCTATCTTGGTTTTCAACATGTCTTCCTCACTATGCTTAATCATTTTTAGTGTTTGATTAAAATGAGATACGTACAATTCTTCCTTTCGCTTGAGCACTTAGAGGCCACTGGAGGGTATTAATTGGCCTAATTTCAATACTGTTGTGTCTCGGTGAGTAGGGAGGCCCTAGGAGAGGGAGAGAGACAGGGGAACAGCCAGTCAGTGGAGCAGTCAGAACACACAACCTTTACTGATTAAGTCTGCCATCTTATATGGGTGTGGTCTGTGGTGTCCCAGAACAACTACAATAGTAACGTCAAATCAGCCATAGATCACCATAAAGAACATAATTTTAATGGAAAAGTTTGAAATATGAGAACTACCAAAATGTGACCCAGAGGCATGAAGTGAGCAAATTGGAAAAATGACGTCAATAAACTTGCTCACTACAGAGTTGCTGCAAACCTTCACTTTGTAAAAAAAAACATCATATCTGTGAAGTGCAATAAAACGAGGTCTGCTTGTATAGCCAAACTCACAGACCTACTTATTGGCACAGCACAGACTGGAATTTATTTTCCACACTCACATTGGCTCTAAATTGTCAACTGAGTGAGTGGATTATTCTTGTTGCTGCTCCAGGCACCTAGCAGAGAACAGGGGCATAAACCAATACAGACGGTCCCCAATTTAAGACGGTTCAACCTATGATTTTTTGACATCATGATGCTGTGAAAATATGCATTCAGAAGAAACTGTACTTCAAAGTTGGCATTTTTATCTTTTCCCAAGCTAGCAGTATGTGGTACCATATTCTCGTGATGCTGGGCAGCAACTGTGAGCACAGCCCCCAGTCAGCCACACGATCACGACAAGGATAAACAACTGATACCACCATTCTGTTTTTTACTTTCAGTACAGTGTCACAATAAGCTACATGAGATATTCAACACTTCATTATAAAGTGCTTTGTCTTAGATGATTTTGCCCAACTGTAGGCTGATGCACGGCTTCTGAGCACATTCAAGGTAGGCAAGGTTAAGCTTTGATGTTTGGTAGGTTAGGTTGTATTCAGTGCATTTTCGACTTAAAATATTTTCAACTTATGATGGGTTTATCAAGATGTAACCCCGCTGTAAGTCAAGGTAGATCTGTACTTACTGACCTGTTGTCCCACTGGAAAATGCTTTAATTTGAGGTTTCTGATATTATGGGGTACAAGGGAGGCAAGGAAGTAATTATACTTTCAGAAATGTGATCCCCATGACCATATGCACATATATGAAGTCCCTTGGCCCCTCTGGGCTCATATACCTCTAGGATGGAAGGCATGGCTTGAAGGTACCTTCAGGAAACGTGTAGGAGAGTGGGTGCTGCATTCATAGGACCAGTGGAGGTGGTGTGCTAGTGGGAATCTTCCAACTGATGCTTCTTATGTCTCCTCTAGTCTGTTGTTGGGTTTTATTTTCCTTGTCTGACTCCCTTTTTGCCAGTGGCCAATACCGTGTAGTTCATTCCTTCACTATATGCTGGCTCCGTGTGTATCCAGACGGCCCCAGATGGTGTGGAACTCAGGAGCCAGATGAAGTGATGAGCATGCCGGTCTGCTCACCAGGAATCCCTACTCTGGTGCTCCCGTCTCCTGGCAAACCCCTCCTTTGAGGCAAGCCCAGGTCAGCAGTCACCTCTTCTATGAACCCTTCTCCAGAAAGAATGAATCCTTCCTTCTTCTAGGATCATGTTGCAGTTATCAAAGCCTATACTGATTATTTATTTATATGTGCATCAGTTAACGTGTGTGAATTTGCTACAGGACACTTCATTGCAAGGCTGACATAATTCTTTGTTTTTCCATATCAAATAACTGCCTTGGTTGCCCTTTACTGCTGCTGGGGTAAATTCAAGGGCAGTCACATTTTGGTAAGCCTTTCCTTAGGTTTTGGTGCCATCCAGGAATCCTGGGCTTTATGCAGTTCAGAGATGTGGGCATTGCCTCTGCTGGTCCACAACGATCTCAGATCCTGGTGGAGCTCAGATTCTCTGGGGCCTGACGAAAGTGAGCTGCAGAGCCCCCTAAGTGGGCACAGGGAACCCCTCTGCACTCAGTCTTCTGCAACATGCTTGCTGAGAGCAAAGGGGACAGTGTCTACACACCACTTTTGAAGGCCCTCGTCAGCATTCTCTCTCCCATCCTCTTCCAGAACCATGACCCCTCCTCAATATCCAGGATGTAACTAAGCCCCTGACCCCTTGGCCTGGTGTCTGCTCTGAGCTTCCTCTTGGCAATTAATTCTCTCGGCCTCAGAAAAAAAAAAACAATGCCTAGATCACACCACCAAGTTTTGACTGTCCTTCTGGCAAGCCGTGGGGAGTTAACTTTTCAACATTCTCAATCGCCTTTAAAAGAGAACGAGATATAGAGGATATACACTGGGAATTCCATCACACACTTTTGCAGAGTCTCCTCCTTGTAGAACGCCTCCCTGGCGGACTTCGCCTCTCCTCTTGGCACCTCCAGAACTGGCTGAGAAGCAGGCTGGTGATGCCCAGCAAATGGATGCTGAAAGAACATCCACGACCGGCGGGAGGTAGGAGGGGCCTGTCTCAGGTCTGTCTCGTCTCCTTGGAGGGAGTCGCGAACCTGTGGGAGCCCGGTTCCCGGGCGCTGCACCCCGCCCCGGCGGGGGGTAGGAAGGGCCCTGGAGAAACGGACCCTTGAGGGTCCCGGCGTTCTCCCACCGACCCGGCGCAGCTTTTGAGAGCATCAGCGAGCGGAGTGGGGACAAAGGACAGAAGGGACCGGCGGAGCACGGCCTTGCACAGCCTCTGGAGCGCGGGGACCGCTTGGTGGAGACAGAGGCGGGGCGGGGGCGCACCTCCCCGGGAGCGCTCGAGCTACTGTCCCCCACTGCGGCCGCCTAGCCGCCCTAGGGCCGGCGGGTGGTGGGGTGG